>NW_024424786.1:23170355-23201749 GCF_017311325.1 Ursus maritimus
AAAAAAAAAAAAAAAGGCTCTAAGAAACGAAAAGCAGGTTATATATTTATATAAAAGTCATACAGGCATGACATATTTCAACTCTAACAATACGTTATAAAGTAGTGAAATAAACTTTTAAAAAATTATAAGAAAAATAAAAGTGATTTCCCCAAATTCATCCAACTGCTTAGTGGGTTTCAAAACTGGTCCGCTGCTAGAATCCGTGATCCATAGTGTGCTATATCTATTTAATTTTTCAAGAAGTTAGTAAGTTGAAAAAAAATTATATATATATATATAATACTCTTCTACATAGTTAGATACTCCTCTCTCTCTCTTTCTCTCTCTCTCTCTCTATATATATATGGAAGAGTAGTGGTAAAAATGTGTTACAATAATTATTAATACCTGGGAGGTGGCAGCAAAACTATTGCATGATCAGATAATACAATAATATTATAATCATATTATCTTTTGGACATGTCAGGAAAGATTAAATGTGTTTGGTGCATTTGCTAGCTAGCAGGCTATCTCCTATCTAAACTATCTGGAAGTTTTTCAGTGAGTCTTAGATTAAGTTATTTGCAAATTCAAAGCGATTAATTTTAGTAAAATGTAAGTGAAATTGATAGATAAATGTAATCCTTGTCAAATTTTATTTTTCAGTAAAATTATACATACCTAAAATGATGTAAGTTTATAAATGCCCTTGTCCTGAACTGACAAAATGGAAAACTCTTAGATTTAGCATCAATTTTATAATATCAAGTAAGACAATAACCCAGAAGGACAATTTTTATTATCTTATTTGATTTCCTATTACATTGTTTTATTTTGCCAGTGTCCTTGCTATTAACAAAATCCAGAGGCACAACCTATGCATGGAAAGAATTTTAGCAACTCATAAATAATATAACCAGAGGTGGGAGAACAGAAAGTGATATTATTTAGTCCTTCAGTTTGTGTTTAGCAGGACAATTTTATTAGTACTTCTTTCTCAGCAAAAAGTGACCCAAAAAAGGGGGGGGGGTTGGGGGGGGGAGCCGTGCTTCTGAAACAGTAGTTCAGAGACAAAGGTAGTATTTGAATAAATAGCAACAATGCTAGGCAACACTTGAAGAAAAAGAAAAAAAATACAATAGCTAAGTAATAATTGATATTGTAAATGTCAAAAATGTCTCCAGGAAGTACTTTTTTTTTTTTTTTTTTTTTTTACTGACTTTGAGGGGGGAAAAGATTGTCATTTTTTTTTCAATTTTTTAAAAATGTGAATTTGGCCTTTGTGCAAATCCACAAATAACCAAAGGCTGTTTTTTCTTCCTCCATAGTAACACATGTGACTCGCCAGTATGACGTAGGTCCTTTGTGCAGTGGACATGCTAGCTGTCTTCAGATCTGCAATTCTTTCTTTGATCAATGGCAGGGCAGTTCATCCTCTCTGAAGGCCACTTTTGGATAGGATAATGTTTCTCTCAGACAAAATGGTCACCTGTGGCTCATTGAGACCTTTGCTGCTGGCTGAGCTAAATGGGCATAGGTGCTCTCTATATTTATTTTTAGCAATAACATAAAAATAATGACTCATATTTATGTGTGATTTGAAAATTACTGTGGTCTACTTTCACATTTAAGCCTATTTCCTCTGCCATAGCTTGTATGTTCCTGTGTGGCTATAGCTTATTCAACCAACTTTTAAGATAGAACATTAACCCTTTGTGGTGGGAAGCATGGATAGTGTCTGTATTACCAGCACTGGAGTCTTTTAGTCATTCATTGATTTAGGGCTCCTATTCATTCAGTCCTTACCAAGTACCGTATTCGGTGCTGGGGATACAACTTGGAAGACAAGCAAAATTCCTTCTCTCATGGTTCTTGCATTCAAGTAGTGATGATACATTCTTAGTAAAAATATTTACAAGTTTAAAAGGAGTGCAATGCATATTGGCATTCTGAGAGGTAAAGATATTTGAGGTAAAGATATAAAAGGTGAATTGGAACCATGACAGATCACTTTAATGCCCGAATTCTCTAAATGATTATATACTGAGAGAGAAAACTACAGGCCATGCTTGACACAGGATTTAGAATTCTAAATGATTAGATTCAAATTATGAAGTAGGTTCTTATAAAGATACACACAGTGTTCCCCTCCAAACATGTGTGTTTGTGTGCGTGAATGTGTGTGTGTTGGTGGGAGGTATTATGCAAGCCAGGATAGCACTCTCATTAAAATCTTTGATTATGGACTCTGTCTGGTTTGACTGTCTTGCTAGGTCACTTTATATTATGTCCTTAATCTCTCTAAAACCTGTCTTCCTCATCTGTAAAATGGGGTTGATAAAGGTAATTCTAATAATGAGGAGACCTAAAATTTAACTCTTTGTTTGGCATATAATAAAATTGACTGTGGATACTTATTATAGGGGTGACTAATATTTGTGTTAAAACATTTGTGCCACGTACTAACCAATTTCTCCTCAAGAATATCATTCCAATCCCAGCCCTTTCAAATGCATCAGTGCTTCTTTGTGGTAGTTTATGAAAGCATGTCTATTGTGTATCATTTTTCTACAACTTTGGTGACATAATTTTGTGCGGGTCAATTTGTGTCTCATCTCAACCAACTCATTTCATGTGTATAATAATATATGCATCAGTGGGTTGGATAATCCACAAGAAACTTGTTCTGGAGAATAATATGGGTTCACCAGATCCTTCCGACACATAGTGAGGCAAGTATTCACGTCTCCTTGGCCCTTAGATAGAGGCAAGCAGCTGGATTCTGGCCAGTACAATGCAGCAGAGTGATGTATGCTACCTCCAGACCTGGAACATAAAAAAACAAAACAAAACAAAAAACCCCACACCAATCATTTCATAATATATACAAATACTGAATATGTTATATGTCAATTATTTTATCTCCAAAACCAAAAACACCCCACAATCTCTGTCTTCCCCTGAGTCCTGGCTGGATTCAGAAGGTGAAATGCAGGTGGGCCGTTGTGCTGTAGCTGATGCTTAGAAGAACAGATCCCGGATCCCTGTATAATTGCATGAGCAGCACCTGCCCTCACCTCCGCTTTCTATACTTAGTGGCCATTGAGTGAAGTGATTTCTTTATGTTAAACCATGGGAATTTTGGAGTTATCTGAATTTTTTTTTATATAACTGCATTAGCCTACTCTATGTTATTTCTCTATTGAAAAGTAAAGGGTTTCAGTGTGTGTGTGTGTGTGTGTCTATGTGTATGTCAGAGAGAGACAGGTAGACAGAAAGACAGAGATGGAGATGCAGAAAGAAATTATAAGCATTAAGGAGAATCTGATTTTTTTCTCATTGTAGTCACAATAATTTCTGTGGGCCTATACCTGGAAAAATGTAACAATTAGATGTAAAATATCACCACGGTAGAGAGATTATTCATAAAGGGGAAGAGGAGAACACAAAGAGAAAAAAGGAGCCAGAAACATTTCAAAACTTGTTAGTGAGAAACATCACCTCTCTGAAAGAAAGACAAACTTTGGCCAAGTGAAGATTTGCTATTTATGTTCAAGCAAGAAATATATATACATACATTTTGAACATACATTATAATCTAATATTTTCAGTTGGTGTTACAATTTTAGTAGACTCATTTCCCTGTGACATACATAGACTTTTAACGTACCAATAAAAGTATACTGTAGACTACATCATCTTATAATTCTGAGGCTAAAGAATTTTTATCTCACTTTCTTGTCTTGGATATGCTGGGATTCCCTGATGGATTCTGTATAGAAGATATATAAAGACTTTTGAATAACTAATCTGGCCTTGAACATAAAACACAATTAGGGGAGATGGAGAAGTTTATAAGACTGATTAAATTATAATGTTGTAATTGTGCAGTTATGCAGGCAAAATTATGTATTTGTAGAGGATAAGAGGTGAACTGTTCCAAAAGAAATATTCCACGGTTTTCTATTATTTTAATGTGAATGGCATCTTGATTTTTATAAAGGCTTTTTGATCTGGATGATGGGGATTTGACTGAATAATAATTATGGACCAACCTCCTGGGGAATAATAGAATCTGCTCAAGATTCATGGAATAGAGCAATAAAACCGAAAATGAATAGATTATTTCATTGACTTACATTTCAGGGACTTTTCTAATACCAAATATAAAAAATTTAATTTAGTTAAGTATTTAATATAAATACTTTGATAAAAACTAAGTAGGAAAACATTGAGCACTTGTATGAACTACTGTACAGATTTGTCTGGGAGTTTTGATATATCCAGCTTTTCCAAAAGTGAACCTAAAACCTTCGCCTCTAGAGAAATAAAAAGCCATATAGAATTTACTCCCCCCCCTTGTGTTCGTATTTCTAGACATTCTATATAAAAAAAGGAGTTCAGGCATAGCAACATTGCCTGCTTTCATAAATCAAGAGAGTGCATTTGAATTCATTTTCTCAATAAACAATGGAGAAGTAGATGATATTCATGAAGCTCTAACCAATAAACCTGCTCTACCTTGCTTCACGTAAAATAGATTAGAATCAGAGTTTGTCCATGATACAAAATGATATGCATTATGACTTCTCCAGCCTTTCCAGAAAGCTGTCTCAGCCTGACAAATCTGCATGAAATCTGTTTGTTCTCTTGGAGTCTTCCCCCGCCTCCGTCCATCGTTGATGTAGTTTGAGGATTTGTAGAATTGTCCAACTTGGATGATGTGTGTATTTGGCGAAATGAAGCACTGAGGACTGTCTCGGCTAAGCGTTATCTCTGCGCACTCTACCCCAACCCTTTGCTTTTTGATGTTTCTAACTCTTAGGTCTTACTGGTAGTACTAGTAGTTCTCTCACTTTGTTCACTAAGTTCTAGTCATACTGGACTTGCTTAAAACCTGCGGACTCTCCTCTCCCTACTCCCCATTTTAGGGCCTTTACGTTTATCTGAGTTTTTTTCTACCTGGAATGTGCACCGCTCTCTCTTGGTTGCCCCTACTCTTTTGAGTAGCAACTACCATATCATATTCTCAGATAAAATGTACTTTGGATACTCCACTAGCACCTATATTCTTTTCTTACTTCCCTTTATTTCTTTCATACCAACCATATAATTTACAATTATTTTATTATTTATTTAGATGTATTTATGTTCTTTGCTCTTTAATTAAAAACACTAGATTGGGGGAGGGGGGACACTGCATTTTGTTACATGTCTACTATGTGCCCAACATTGTAAATTCTTTACATAACTGAGAGTATTCAATCCTTGCAAAAATTTTATAAAGAAATTTTATTAATCATTCTTTAAAGATGAGGAAAATAAAGCCTTGATTGTTACCTACTCAAAATCTCATAGCTAGTAAGTAGCTGATGATAGAATTGAACATAGACTGCCTTTCTATTCCATGAGGAAGGGTTGGAGTCTGTTTTATTCCCTCTCAGTAGCCCCTACCATGGTACCTCGTATATATTTGGTACTTGATAAATACATGAAGGATTGGGAAATTTCATGGTTTTACTATACCAGAGATCTTCTAAATAGTGGCTACCCCTTGTAAACTGCTGAGATAGAAGATTTTCTCTCACTCTGTAATTTATCAAGGAGAGATATTTGAATGCTTGTTGAATGACTAGCTAATTATCAAATCTTCCAAAAATCATCAGAAAAATCTTCTGATCAAGTGAAGCTACATTTATTAGACCTACTATAGTAATGGAGAACATCACCTTGAGAGTCTTAGTGCACTGTCTTTCAGAAATTTAAGTTAGGGGAAGTTATTTGAGAGGTATTCAGTCTCCAGTGGGTGATTTCAAGGTTTCTTATAAGGTGGGAAACTGATTGATTCTGGGCTATGTATGACACATATTTGGTTTAGTGATTACAGTAAGGCAAAGGTCTTAAAACTGGTCTTCATTTTAAATGTTAGCAGCCTGTTAGATGGGATAAGTAAGACTTTTTAGTTGATTTATGGTCTAATATTTCCAAAGGAAGTATTTTCTTGAGCAACTAAATGAAACATTTTTGCTTGTCTCAGTATTGTTTAACATAGGCACAGGAAAATATGCCTGGTCTCATATTGTTTAACACAAGGATATGAAAGTATGCCCAGTCTCACTGTTGTTCAGCTTAGTAATTTCAAAATATATTGGTTTCGTTTCTCACCAGGAAACAGTGATATTATGTAAGACCAAGCTATGGATAGATGTTTTTTCTCCCCCCAACAAAACCCCAGTGCAGCATTATATTCACATTTGTACACAACTCTTACTGTTTACTGATGCGGGCATCTGGTTACAGATATGGTAACTTGTTGCATTGTCCCAGCCCATTTCACTGGGTGGCATGCTGCTTGTATTTATACTTGAGGACTGCATGTTTCTAATTAATAATTTTTAAATTTACAAAATCCAATGGAAAGGAACTGCAGAACAGTAGAAGATGCACAGAGAGGTGTAATTCTGAAGACTTTTTAATGGCAAGGACAATCAATTCTCCCACTTCCAGTTTTATTGACCATTAGATTTATAAACATGAGGATAAAATACTTCACCACACCCTGAAAACAAATGTAGTTGGTCTACATTGAATCTCTTTGTAAAACAATGTACTACCCATTTTAATGTACTTCAAGCAGGATTTTCTGGAAGTTAAGTTTGAATTTTGAAGAAAAAGGCCATTATGGAGTCTTTTGTTGGTTTGATGGCTATAACTTTGTTTCTGTGCTCAGAGACATGAGTGAACCATAAAAAAAGTCATTCCCTTCACTTACCTTACAAGATTGCTTTCTGAAGCAGTTTATTAGGCAAAATCACCATTTAATTAAGCAGAAAATAATTTCCTTTAATATATTGTTCATAGGGAAAATGACTAAAATTCATGTTGTGTGCACAAGAAAACAGACTTGCTTCTTATGGACATGGCATTCAACTGATAGTTGCTTTAAAAATATATATATACTAACGCTGCTTTGGGGAAAAAAAAAGATTAAAAAAAAACAACCAAAACCCCACAAAACCTCTATTAAACTAATGCACCAGAAAGTATCAGTATTATAGTGGCTTCAAGCAAGAAGCACTTTTTTTCCTGTAATGTGAAGTTTTGAGAAAAAAGTTTAACTTCTACCAACAGAAACTTGATTTAGGGCAGTGTTTCCATATTAACTATAGGTACAGGACCGAGTAAATGTAATCTTGCCTGTTAGATAAGTTTTCTGCGGGAAGGCTTTTGATTACTAATCAAGGAAAACAAATTCACTTTCAGGGCCAATAATGTTTAGATTTGGAATATTTTGACATTCATTTTTATGACCCCTGGTTATTCCTGTAATTTACTTATTATAATGCATTTACCCCTTTAAAATCCAGCCAAGCTTATGTCTCTCCCTTTTTTTTTGTCTAGGCTGTTTATCCCTCTGGCTATGAAGCTCACAAATAGTAAGTAAAACCATGCTTTTCTTAGAGATAACATTGATGCTGTGATCGAAAACAAAGATTTAGAGCACTCAGCTTGTAGGACTATTATCTGGAGTTGTTTATAACTTACAGGCCCTGTTCCAGAGCCAGTGTAATCATAGATTCTTCCTAGCATCACTTGCTGTCCCATCACATAACCCCACCTATTAATCTCTAGGAATTTGCCGATCAGGTAAATCAGATTTGAATGAGATCATGCTAGGATAAGCTGGGCGTTAGATCAAGTGGTAATAAGATTTACATAGAGGTTTCTTCAACTAGAAATCCTATTTTAACAATACCAAAATGAACTAAAGCAGTTTCATATCATACCGGCCTTTAGACTGGATGTTGGGTCATTACAGAAATTAAAAAACAAACATTAAAACATCACACATTCACAAGAGTGATCTGAGAAAGAAGCAGGTGATTTATTTTGAGTATATCTTTAAAATGTGTTATTTTCTGTCATGCGTAATGGTGTAGCTCTCTTGGAGTAGTCATTACACTTAATAGTTAACCTGTGTGAACATGCTTTTTTTTTCCTGAGAAAATCTTATTTTGAGAAAATCAATTTTACTAATAAGAGAAGGGAAAACAGGAACAATGGGAAGAAGCAGGAATTGGAATCAAACCGCCTGGCTGGGTTGGAGCCCTTCTTCTGCTCTCTGCTGCTCTGTGAGCTGGGGCAATTCAGCTCATCTCTCTGGTCAATTCCTGCATCTGTAAAAGGAAGATTATGTAAATTGCAGAAATTGTACAAATTATTTAGTGAGACTCTGCAGAAAAGTATGTGAAGAGTCACATGTTTGTTATTATCACTACTGCCACTTTCCTTCCAAAAAAGAAGGAAGGAAGGAAGGAAGGAAGGAAGGAAGGAAGGAAGGAAGGAAGAAAGAAAGAAAGAAAGAAAGAAAGAAAGAGAAGACCAACCAACCAAACAAACCTAACCAACCCTCAATAGGTAAGATCATATGTGGTGTGATATGGCATCGGTGACAAAAATCTAGAAGCATCATGCTGGTCATAGAAATAATTAAGGGCATGAATGACCTGTCCTGGTTAACTATGATTGGAGTTATAAGTGTGAATGCATGGCTGATGTCATGAGGTCAAAGAGGTTGGTTGGTCAAAGAGTCAGACACCAGAGAGAAAGTGGTTATGTTAACTCAGACACCAGAGGAAACAGATGAGAAGAATTGAACAATCTTATCCTACTTAATTGCTGAAAAGGAGGTACTTAATATTCTTGATAAGACAAAATAAATAATTACTAAATAAGAATATGAATTGTTATTGAAACTATAAAAGATATTCTGAAAATATACAATATAGCTAAATGAACAATTTTCAAGTGGGTTTGGATAAACTATGAAGGAGAAGAAGGAGTCAAAGGAAAAGGAAAAACTAATTGATTACTCATTTGCCATGTAAGAACTTTATGTGCATATTAATAACTGGTCCTATAAGAAGTCACATGAGCAAAAAAATGTTGGTCTCATTTTACATGTAAGAAAAGTGATTTGAAGAGTTTAAGTAATTTGCTCAAGGTCAGACACTTATTAAATGGTGGAACAGGGACTCAAATTCAAACAGCCTGACTCTAATCTATTGTTAAGTAGAAATTTTTAAAAGGTTAAAAACTGTGACTTTCATGAATATATAAAATGAACACATATCAAAGTCTCCATTCAATTCATTAATTAGGGAGGGGACCAATAAGATGTTATGACCTGTACAAAGAACATTTTGAGAAGCTACATATCTATAGGTAATGTTAGGATAGTTTACCGGCTTCAATACAAAACTGTCCAAAGGGACAAAACTTTAGGGTTTTCGTTCAATGGGACTGAAATTATTTGCGTATTTTCAGACAAAATCAAGTTAACACATGACTTCACCATGTCTATGATCTTTAATTAGTAGTAACCATTTGAATTAAGAACATTACCCAAGGTAATCCTTGGTTAGATATTTCTCTAATATGATACTGAAAAGATACGGTGCCCACTACACTGTCTTGGTTTGAAGAGTCAGATCATTTTTATGACTTAATATAGTAATATCATGCTTGCAGGTGTATTTCATTTTAGATCTCCATTAACGGGGTTAGGAATGTAATACCTGTGTCATAATTATTTTTGTTTTATATGAGGAAGGAAGGTAATACTCAAAGAGAGAAAATAGCTTCAGATCCATATATTTGAGACAGGATGCAAACTCAAAGTTTTTCTATGAACTTTCATATTATTTCCCCTGTGTTTTCCATATAGCATGATAATTCAGCACATTTTAATGCTGTCCATTTAGCATCATATTCGGCACATTTAATTATAATTTTTTATTTGTTGTATAAAGTTTTACACATTATGTTAACAAATAGAAACAAAAACAGGCAAAAATAACATATCTTCGAAGTGCTTTCCTAGCCGCAGGGAAAAGGAAAGTCAAAACAACCTAGCCTTTGCCCTTGAAGAATTCAACATACTGTATGTGGCCATTCCACAAAAACACTTTAGGAGACCAAGTAAATAGAAACATGATGCATTATTTAAATAATAATTTCCATCTAACCAATACTTAATGAGTATACATTTGTGAAAAACACTGTGCTGATGCTCCTAGGAATACAGATCAAGAGGAAACAATCTTTGCTCTTAGGAGATTTTCAGTCTACCAATTTGACATTTTAGTATTTTTCTCAAGTGTTCCTATGATTACTGTTGTTGTCATTCAGGTCTTACTCAACCCTTGCTTGGATATTTAAAATAAGTTTCTAAATAGGTTCCTTGTCTCAGACTCATCCTCTCCAATGTGATTGGTATTGGCATTGTCATCGTGTTCTAAAATACAAGTATAATGCAGTGTACGGAAGGGTCTATTAATGGTGAGTACAAAGGGATAGAAAGAGATAAGTAAGTATAGAAGACTTACCGTGCTAGTGAAGAGAAAGAGGGATTTAAGGGATATTAAAAAGAAGTTTAATGGCAGGGTAGAAGTTTGCCAGGTAGAAAATTCAGGAAAGGGCATTTCTGATATTGCAGTTAGGGATAGGAGTGGATATACATGGTAGTCAAAAAGGGTGCCACTTGGAGTTTTCTTCATTGGAGATCCTGTGGCTTGTTATTCTGCTTGCAGGGCATTTAGCCTCTATTGCAGTGCTCGAGCTGAGGACATGATCTTCTGAGACCGTACAAGCCTGAGCATGCACAGGGTAGTAGGAGCCAGTCATTTTTGTGCAACACAGGGTTCCCCTCCAGGCAGTTTATGCAATAGAACTTCCCACTGAACTGGCTGAGACTTCCTCAGAGCTCCCCAACAGTCTGCTGTGTTATCCCTCAATCCTTCCTTCCCCTCTCCTTTCATGGCATCATATCTATAGACTTCCTACTCCTGCTCTTTCTCCTTTATCTTTCGTCGGCATTACCCCCAACAAAACTTTTTTTTTTTAAGATTTATTTATTTATTTGAAATAGAGAGAGAGTACAAGCAGGGGGAAGGGGAGAGGGGGAGAGCTTCTGCTGAGCAGGGAGCCCAACGCGGGGCTTGATCCTAGAGCACTGGGATCATGACGTGAGCTAAAGGCAGAGGCTTAGCTGACTGAGCCACCCAGGTGCCCCAAACCTCTTGTTCTTCTAACTGTGTTTTATCACATGATTCCTGGAGAACGGAGGCTGACACAGTGTATTATGGTAAAGAACTGTGAAAAAATATATATATATAATATTTTAAGTGATTCCCTCTAGGTGGAGAAACTTTGCACCTAAATAAACACAATTTGGTACAGTGAGTTAAGTGAAAATATGTACACAATACTAAGCAACCAGTTGGATAGAATATTTCTTTCAACATTTTCATCTGTTGAATAGTTCCTCTGAAGCAAGACAATTTTTTTTTAAAAAAATTTTATTATGTTAGTCACCATACAGTACATCCCAAGTTTTTGATGTAAAGTTCCATGATTCATTACTTGCGTACAACACCCAGTGCACCACGCAATATGTGCCCTCCTTAATACCCATCACCAGCCTATCCCGATTCCCCACCCCCCCTCCTCTCTAAAGCCCTCAGTTTGTTTCCCAGAGTCCATAGTCTCTCATGGTTCATTCCCCCTTATTATTACCCCCCCCCTTCCTTCTTCCCTTTCTTCTCCTACCGATCTTCCTACTTCTTATGTTCTATAAATGAGTGAACCCATATGATAATTGTCTTTCTCTGCTTGACTTATTTTGCTTAGCATTATCTCCTCCAGTCCTGTCTATGTTGCAGCAAATGTTGAGAAATCGTTCTTTTTGATGGCTAAGTAATATTCCATTGTATATATGGACCACATCTTCTTAATCCAGTCATCTGTTGAAGGGCATCTTGGCTCCTTCCACAGTATGGCTATTGTGGACAATGCTGCTATGAACATTGGGGTGCATATGGCCCTTCTCTTCACTACATCTGTATCTTTGGGGTAAATACCCAGTAGTGCAATGGCTGGGTCATAGGGTAGCTCAATTTTTAACTTTTCAAGGGACCTCCACACTGTTTTCCAAAGTGGCTGTACCAACTTGCAATCCCACCAACAATGTAAGAGGGATCCCCTTTCTCCACATGCTCTCCAACATTTGTTGTTTCCTGCCTTGTCAATTTTTGCCATTCTAACTGGCGTAAAGTGGTATCTCAGTGTGGTTTTGATTTGAATTTCCCTGATGGCTAATGATTTTGAGCATTTTTTCATGTGTCCGTTAGCCATTTGTATGTCATCATTGGAAAAGTGTCTGCTCATATCTTCTGCCCATTTTTTGATTTGATTGTTTCACGTGTTTTGAGTTTGAGAAGTTCTTTTTAGATCTTGGATACTAATCTTTTATCTGAAGTGTCATTTGCAAATATCTTCTCCCACTCCATGGGCTGCCTCTTAGTTTTCTTGACAGTTTCCTTGGCTGTGCAGAAGCTTTTTATCTTGATGAAGTCCCACAAGTTCATTTTTTCTTTTGTTTCTCTTGCCTTTGGAGACGTGTCATGAAAGAAGTTGCTGTGGCCGATGTCAAAGAGGTTGCAGCCTATGTTCTCCTCTAGGATTTTGGTGGATTCCTGTCTCACATCGAGGTCTTTCATCCATTTGGAGTTTATCTTTGTGTATGGTGTGAGAGAGTGGTCAAGTTTCATTCTTTTGCATGTACCTGTCCAATTTTCCCAGCACCATTTATTGAAGAGACTGTCTTTTTTCCACTGGATGTTTTCTCCTGCTTTATCAAAGATTAGTTGCCCAAAGAGCCGAGGGTCTATTTCTGGGTTCTCTATTCTGTCCCATTGGTCTATGTGTCTGTTTTTGTGCCAGTACCATGCTGTCTTTGTGATCACAACTTTGTAGTATAGCTTGAAATCAGGCAACGTGATGCCCCCATCTTTGTTTTTCCTTTTCAACACTTCCTTGGCCATTCAGGGCCTTTTCTGGTTCCACACAAATTTAAGGGCTGTTTGTTCCAGTTCTTTGAAAAATGTCTTTGGTATTTTGATCAGGATGGTGTTGAACATGTAGATTGCTCTGGGTAGCATAGACATTTTAACTATGTTTATTCTTCCGATCCATGAGCATGGAATGTTTTTCCATCTTTTTGTGTCTTCTTCAATGTCTTTCAAGAGTGATTTGTAGTTTCTAGAATATAGATCCTTTATGTCTCTGGTTAAGTTAATTCTGAGATAATATATGATTTTTGGTGCTATTGTAAATGGAATGGATTCCCTAATTTCTCTTTCTTCAGTCTGAAGCAAGACAATTTTTAAGCAAAGAGGATACAAAGATGATACCTATGCTGGAGGGAGTGCATAGCCTAATGACCCTGGGAATGGGAGATTTGAGAGACATTATTTATACTTTAGAAATTGCTCCTGCCATTAAGAAGTCTCCTGTATATGGGGTATGGGAGTCCCCCAAATCCTGTCTTTCAGAGAGGATAGATCTGTTGTTTGGATCTAGGTACCATCTCACCAGGAGTCAATCCCAGCTACAAGAGGAAATTATAGTTGTCCATTTGCTCATCATCAAGGAGAACAGTATCCCATCAGTAAAAGTAAATGGGTTGAAGGTCCCTTAGAGTATGGTAAAAGGGTTAAAATGGTATATAAACACAATCATATTAAATAATTCTTGCTTCTAGCAGTAGGAGAAATTCAGTTCATGGGGATTTTTTTATTAAGTCATCAGCACATTATTTAATCAAACTTTAAGATTAAGCATTGAGATTTAAGCAAAAATATGATTAATTTTCTTGTTCATCATTGCATTTTATAGTGAGCTTTTTAGTGTATCAACAGCTTCTGATGAATGCATTAACATTAGAAGAATTTATAAATAAAATCACATAGATTCTTAGAATATTAATATTATGCCTGTACTAGAAAGCCAAGAATAATTACTAGAGAACATCTTTAAGAAACAGATGCAATGTTATATGCATTTCTAATAAATTACTTACAGTCCATTATGGGACGATATGCCTTTGAACACTATTTAATCAATCAGCAGATGACTGTGTAATGAAATTGCTTGAAGCAAACTTTGAGAACTGTCCGTACATTTTCCTCCTCCTTCCACGATGAATTATATCTATGGATTAAAAAAGGAAGTTGACTCATACAAAATCCTTTTTCCTTTACGTGCAAAATTATTATTCTAAAGGAATGTGTAATACAATTTAATTGTCATCCGAAGCTTCTGTCCTTCTTTCTGCAAATGGTAAAACGATCCATTTGATAACAATAAAAGCCAATTATGCAGGATATAGATTTCAGCAAATCCATTGAAGATTTGTGTGTTTATCCCTACAAATCCAGAAAACCATTATATATAAATTGAATTGATCTCTCCAGCTTTTGGACTCAAAACCTCAAAGGCCCAGATTGTTACCACAGAGAAACTGAAATCTGTTTTAGGTTATGAGAATTAGAAATAAATAGTATCACATTTTTATTATGTTATCTTCCCCAAATTATTTTGCTTAATCTTTTTAGACACCAAACGGAAGTAAATTCAAAGCCAAATTTGTATGTCTTGAGGTCACTATCGGTTTGTATTCCATATACGTCATAATCATTGCCAAATTGTGCCTTCTCTTTTTGGCCATACTTGCCTAAGAAATAGATTGCCATGAAGATAGAGCTGCCGCCTTGGCTGCAGAAAACGTAGGAACATGATTTAATTCTTCAGAAGCCCAGAGAGCAAAATGCTGCAATGGGGCGGTGACAAAACAGTAACAAAACAATAAAACAGTGCATAGTGGACTTCGGGATAATGTTACCTTTGGGCTGTTTAAAAGCATGTGTAAAGGGATGTAGTCTATTGATTATTGATATAAAATTAGAAATGTTCTTGTGGCTCTGAATTCCTAAGGCGGTATTGTTTATGCACGTACAAAGATGGTCTATGATCAATAATCCCATTTGGCACTGGCAGACTGANNNCTTTCCCCTTTTTTCTTTTAACTTTGAAGTTTATTGATGCAGAAATAATATAAATCAGAAGCATGTGATTTAAAGCATTAAAGTCTTATTTTATCCCCCCCCCCAACTCTGACAGACTGTGTTTTTCATGTTTATTAGGTCTGTGTGTGGTTTTTATCTTTCCAGACCTTCTTTTTCTTCTCTCCCTCTCTTTCTTTCTTACCTCTCACCTATTTGTAGTATTTATCTCCATTTTTCCTTTTGTTTTCTAAACTAAATACTATCAAAATCGCTTATATATTTTTATAACTTGAAATTTTTCACTTTATATATCTTCAAAACCATTCCATGTCACTACATGTAGATAAACCCTTTCTTTTAATTTGCACATGGTATTATGTGTCATATGTATGCAGTGTGTTTGTTCTTCTTCCCTTTCTAATAGACCTTTTGAGTGTTTCTATTTCTTCTCTACTACATGGAATTTTTAAGTCAATATCCTTCTATATGTCCCTTGGAGGATATACTGTGTTTTTCTATAGAAGTTGAACTTCTATTATAAAATTAAAAACAAAATCAAATTGAAACTGTCTTGATAATTCCTATAAATACTATTAGTATTTATATATGTAACTCACAGCTCTTTTATCCCGCTTCACTTTTCTTTACTCATTCAGTCGTTACTCATCATTCACTTCACCACCTATTTACTCATTTTTATCAGCTCATTATTTTTACATTCTGTAAAGTACCTAAAATAGTGCCACATATGGAATAAGTGTGATACTTAGAGAGAAAGGCTTTGAAACCACTCAAACATGGAATCCAGACTTGATGCCATTAAATTGTCATTGTGCACTTAGGTTCCTGTTACTTCAGCTAAAAACATTTCTAACATGTATGTGGCCACCCAGGGGGACCCTTAGTTTCAATTCTGCTCCTAAAGCCCTGGATGAGTGACACTGTGGCCCAATATGAGTCAAATCTTCATTTCTAAACCAATACATGTCCAAGTTAGGTTCTTATATAACAGATCAGCTTCTGCTACAGACAAGTAGATAAAGATGGAATAGTTGAAGATGGAAAAAGAGTGAAGTAATGGGCAAATGAACCCACCTACTCCCACAATACCTCCTGTGTAAAAAGGGGGAATACTGTCCTGTTAGGATTATTGTGAGGAGTGAAACAAAATTAAAAAAAAAGATGCTCAGTGTATTTTATATTTTATATAAACTATATTCAACTATATATTCATATATTCAACTATAAGATGCTCAGTGTATTTTGTATTTTAGTCCATGTCTCCCTCCCAAGTGATTATTTCATAGGATTGTGCTAGGGATGTGTGTGTGCGTGTGTGTTTGTGTGTGTGTGTGTGTGTCCCTTTCTTTGCCATAGACACTAGACTACATACATTATTCTGCAACTTCTTGTTTTCTGTTTAACAATATATCCTGCAGATCTGTCCCCATTATCTGTACTTAGAAAGATGACTGATGAATTACACTTGTTATTATAAACAAGCTGTAAAGTAAGGATACTCTACATCATTAGCCATTAGATAAACACAAATCAAAGCAATAATGAGATATCATTTTGTACCAACTAAGGTGGTACCTTAGTCTATACTGAAAAGACAGACAATAATTGGTGTTAGGCAAGATATGAAATTGAAATTGAAATCTTCATACATGGCTGGTGGAAATGTAAAATTATACAACCACTTTGGAAAATAGTTTGGCAGTTCTTTAAAAAGTTAAATATACCATATGATTCATCAGTTGCATTTCTAGGTATATAGCCCTTTTCTGATAATTTATTCAATGGACATTTATGCAAATGTAAAAAAAGAAGCATACATAAACACACACATTTCCAAGGGAATTGAAAACATGCCCACACAAAAACTTGCACAAGTATTCATAATAGCATTATTCTTAATAGCCAAAAAGTGGAAGCAGCCCACATATTCAACAATTAATGAATGAATAAACAAAAAAATGGGGTATACCCGTACAATGGAATTCTTACTATTTAGCCATAAAAAAGAATGAAGTGTACTCATACATCCTTCGATACGCGTAAGTCTTGAAAACATTATGCTAAATGTAAGAAACCTGACTCTACAAACACATATGATTCCATTTATATGAAATGTTCCAGATAGGCAAACTCATAGAGGCAGAAAAGAGATTAGTGTTTGCCAAGAGTTGGGGTTGGCAGGGAGAAAAGTGGAATGAATGTTAATGCTTATGTTTTTTTTTTTATGAAAATATTCTGGAATTATAGAGTGGTTGGGGATGTACAACCTTGTGAATATACAGTTGTGAATATACAATATGGGATTGGGGTGCCCACACCCTTGTGTAATAAAAAATCTGTATATAACTTGTGACTCCCCAAAAACTTAACTGCTAATAGCCTACTGTTGGCCAGAAGCCTTACCAATAATATAAACAGTCAAATAACACATATATGTTACATGCATTATACACTGTATCTTTATAATAAAGTAAGCTAGAGAAAGAAAATGTTATTTAGAAAATTATGAGGAAGACAAAAATACATTTACAGTACTGTAGTGTATTTATCAAAAAAATTCCGTGTATAAGTGGACCCCTGCAGTTCAAACCTGTGTTGTTCAAGAGTCAGCTGTACTAAAAATCATTGAATCATACACTTTAAAAGAGTAAATTTTATGGAATATGAATTGTATCTCAGTTTAACTGAAATAAAGATTTCAGTTTTGAACATGTTAAGTTTCAGTTGATTATTTATCCAAATGCAGATGTCCAGAAATCTGTTTCACCGATCCATTAGTATCTATTTAGTTAGTGCCTTCATTCCCAGAAACAATAAAAGTAATTTTAGCCGATTCTTTTTTTTTTTTTAGTTTTTATTTAAATTCCATTTACATATTATATATGTTGTATATTATATACAGTGTAATATTAGTTTCAGGAGTAGAATTTGGTGATTCATCGCTTTCATATAACACCCAGTGCTCATCACAATAAGTGCCCTTCTTAATACCCATCACTCATTTTAGCCCACTCCCCCACTCATCTCTCCTCCAGCAACCCTCACAGTTTGTTCTCTGCAGTTAAGAGTCTCTTTTATGGTTTTCCTTCCTCTCTCTCTTTTTTTTTTTCCTTCCCCTATGTTCATCTATTTGTTTCTTAAATTCCACATGTGAGTTAGATCATATGGTATTTGTCTTTCTATGACTTATTTTGCTTAGCATAATGCACTCTAGTTCTATCCATGTTGTTGCAAATGGCAAGATTTCATTCTTTTTGATGGCCGAGTAATATTCCAATATATATATATATATATATATATATATACACACACATATACACACACACACACACCCCCCACTCATCAGTAGATGGACATTTAGGCTTTTTCCATAATTTGGCTACTGTTGATAATGCTGCTATAAGCATCAGGGTACATGTGACCCTTTGAATCAGAATTTTTGTATCCTTTGGATAAGTCCTAGTAGTACAATTCATGGGTCATAGGGTAGCTCTATTTTTAACTTTTTGAGGAACCTCTATACTGTGTTCCAGAGTGGCTGCACCAGTTTGCATTCCCACCAACAGTGTAAGAGGCTTTCTCTTTCTCCACATCCTCACCAACACCTGTCGTTTCCTGCATTGTTAATTTTAGCCACTCTGACAGGTGTGAGGTGCTATCTCATGTAGTTTTGATTTGTATTTCCCTGATGATTCTTATGTCGATTCTTCCTTGGCTATGGCGGTGTTTGGGCCTTATACCATGACATTGGCAAAGCTCTCAGAATACTTTTAGCCAACCCTCTCCAAAGAGCCTTACCACTGCCTTTACTCCACCACCAGTACTGCATTGTCTACAGCCAGAGCACCACCGATATGATCAATAACTGATTTACTGAAATCAACTATGCGTGAGACACTTTACATAAATTAGTGGTAGCCCACAAAAATCACTGCATTATTACATTTTATGGAGGAGGAACTTAGACTCAGAGTTTAAATAAGGCTTCTGGGGCCCCTGGGTGGCTCAGTCGGTTAAGTGTCTGACTGTTGATTTCGGCTCAGTTCGTGATCTCAGGGTCGTGATCTCTTTTGTTAATTATTGGAATTGGAGTTTGCATATAGCCCATTTTGAGAAACTATTTAGATATCAAAAGGAGTGTTTGATAAACTATAAAGTTTTGATCAAAATACTTATTTAAGCAACTCAAATGTAAAAGATGAAGTTTTAATTTGGTCTTATATTCTACTCGTTGTATCTTTATCTTCACATGTTGTGTAATAGACTTGAAATACATGGTGCCGGTTGGTGTCTTTAAGTCCCTGAAGGTATAGCCATGCTGCCTTCATACCATGTCTGGAAAAAAATAAAAAGTCATTGAATAGGTACTGAATGACTCTGTGAATTGGTGCATGTGTATGTCTATACACCTATCTGTATTCTCAGTGAACTTAAATTCCTCAAGAGCAAAGAGTCTCCTTTTATCTTTTTGTGTCTGCCCCTACTACTGTCATAGATCTGGGAACATCATAAGTTGTCTAATAAGTATTTATGGTCTGCTTTCTAAATGTAACCTAAAATATTATTTGATATTTTATTGGTTTCATCATTCAACCAAACATAATTGGTAAACTATAATTTAAAATCAAATTCATTTTCTTTTGAGAAAATATAGAAGTTTTTTTTTTTTAATTATTCTTATCTTCTTTCCATATAAAGATAAATGCTTTGGAAGTCTCTCCAAAATTCAGGAATATATTTTAACTAATTTGGAAGGAGATGTGAGAGTAAAATGTCCAGCTTTGGAGAGATCTCTAGGCAATAATTGCAAAATAGTTTATTGCTTAATAACCTTGGTACTCAAATTGTGATCTGCACATCAGCATCATTGATAGCACCTAAGAGTTTGTTATAGCCACAGAGTCTCAGAGCCCACTGCAGGCACACTAAACAGTAATCTGTATTCGAGTTTGAGAAGCACTAATATATGGTATATTCCAATTTCTTATTTGCTTGTTTTTGTGTTTTTAAAAAATATTTGGGGGAACATATGGGGGTCCTTTCAGAGTGTTTTCTGCACAGGGCATACTCCCAAGAAACATATTTTATTATTAAAACATTTGTTTAGGTGTGAACTAGCAGAACTCCTAGAAGATAAACCTGTTGTGACCAGTAAGAATCCTCTGTATAGGCTGGCAGAGAAAGGCACCATCTTGCTAATAATATTGATCACCATGATTTCTATGATGTGGAGCTCCATGTCATTTCTCAGGGAATTTGAAATGTTCTCCTATTTGCTCATCTGATGGCTACACGAAGGGTCATCTTGTACTCTGTGTATATAGTCAAAGAGAATTTTCTTGACAGCCAAAGTAGTTAACTTTATTAATTGTCTTTTTTCTTCTGCAGCAACCTCCTTCATATTCTCTGGTCTAAATGAAAATAAAACAAAAGTAGGATGATACCAGATATTGAAACAGCCATAACCACCCTCAGCATTTTTTTTTTTTAATTCTTGGTGCTTTCATTCTTTTAGACATTTCAGACGCTCAGGGTAGAAGATATGGCACAACAAATAAACATGATCAGTTGACCTGATGTTCTTAAAACCAGTACATTAGCACATGTTCAATTATGAATTGTTTTAATGGTTTCCTTCTTCTATGTTTTAATGTATGAATATTTCCAAATTGCTTTTTGTAATTGGTATACTGAATGATTTTTGGACTAGAAGTTAAGGAACACAGATTCTAATGCCAACCTTTGGAATGACTGAGTATATATGACCCTAAGCAAGTGATTGCTGTTCCAGGACTGAGATTGCTCTTCTTAGAAATGACGTTGTTGGCATGGACAATCTCTGGAACCTCCATCTCAATGATTTCATGACACTGTGTCAGCTTCGTTTTCATAAAGCTGCTGATAAATCTAATTTAAATATTCTTATTTATGATATCAAGTCAGAAAAAAAAAATCTTGTTTTACACAGAATACAGCCATGCATGAAAAATAACTTAATAAGAACATCTAAGATTTCTGTCCTATTTGCTGAGAAAGTTAGATCTGTATCAATAAACATTTGCAAGTGAGCAGTAACTAATGCTCAGATATAATACTTCCATGAATTAATCATGTCTGCTTTTGCACAGTGCTTAGTTAAGCCCCCAGCTAGTTCTCACTCACAGACTCTATTTCTGAGAGTGAAATTGATTATTTGAATTGACATTCTCAATCCCAAGGCACCTAAGTGAGCAAGAGGTTATGAATATTATAGGGAGATTTTATTTTCCTCAAAGTCTGCTCTGAATTCAGAATTTTATTGAAGGTGCAGAGAGCAGTGAGGCAATGTCATATTCAGGCCACTGGGGAGGAGGGAAATGAATAGGAGGCAAGTGAGGATTCCAAGGGGAGCGATAAACAAATCTGTTTCGCTTACATTCAATTTGAAGAATAATATTTAACATCTCCAGAGTGCTTCACTGATCTTGATAGCTCAGTTAATTATTGCCTCCAAGTCTAGGATTGAGTACCTACTGTGAGTTATGATGAACTGTATTTACTGATGAGGATACAACTGTGAAAGATAATAGTCCTGAATGCTGTATCTTATCACTAATATTCTTCAATATTGCTCTCTGAGTCATAGGATTTTTAAAACATAAATCACTCTGCACTGAACTTTCTTCATTAACTGTCATTGCTAAGAATAGAAGTCCAGATTTAGAAGGACTTTCATGAAATGTTGACTGTTTACTTTTCTTGCCTCATCTTTAATCATGACTTACTCTTATACCCTGGGTTTTACCAAAACTTTTGCATCTTACTCCAAGTATGACTTCAGTGGATGAACCAACCTCTCTTAAATTTCATTGTCTTTACATGTTTATTTCATCTTCTGAAAATGGCTTTACTGACTTTCTTCACTTAAAAACCTCCTACTAGATCTTCAAGAATCAATTGAGATATCAACACCTAAGAGATCCATCCTTTTTTTTATAATAATATTTTCTTATTATATTATGTTAGTCAATTGTTGGAGAGGATGTGGAGAAAGGGGATCCCTCCTACATTGTTGGTGGGAATGCAAGTTGGTACAGCCACTCTGGAAAACAGTGTGGAGGTCCCTTAAAAAGTTAAAAATTGAGCTACCCTATGATCCAGCCATTGCACTACTGGGTATTTACCCCAAAGATACAGACGTAGTGAAGAGAAGGGCCATATGCATCCCAATGTTCATAGCAACATTGTCCACAATAGCTAAATCATGGAAGGAGCCGAGATGCCCTTCAACAGATGATTGGATTAAGGTGTGGTCCATATATACAATGGAATATTACTTAGCCATCAAAAAGAACAATTTCTCAACATTTGCTGCAACATAGACAGGACTGGAGGAGATAATGCTAAGAGATCCATCCTAATGCCTAGAATTAGTGGCCCATTTTTGTATTCCCATAGGAGATGGTCCTCACATCTGCAGGTTGCTGCCATCTATTTATCCCTCTAGCCCGTAAAATTCTCTCAGTCAACCAGCCCACTGTCTAGCTGGTACATGCTCAAAGAAATGTTCTCTGAAGAATAAATTAATAAACAAAATAACCCAAAGAGGTAGGTGATTCATATTATTCTCTTCATTTTAGAGCCGAGGAAACATTAAACATTAGATCTTATCCCATACCCTCGGTCAATAGATAAAATATATCTGGTTTTCTGAGTAAATCACATTGCTCTTTTTCAATGTGATACCTCTTCATCTCATGGTAAACAAAATTACTGATGGGGAGAAGTATCAGGACTACAAAAGCCCCAGCTAGAGAAAAAGAGGTGAATTTTGTGACTCATGGTGGTCTACCAACATGCAGCATGTTCTCAGGGGAAATGCAAGAGAATGGGTCCAGGGAGTGGGTTGATCCTACAAATGAATATTTAATAAATGAAATGGCAAGCCATTATCTCAGAGCAATAAAGAAAGCAATACCTATTTTGGTCAGCTTCCATCCTGTGTTGCTGCTGGTGGTGATGTTGCTGTCGCTGAAAAAAGGAAGTTCGTCCCAGACACGTTGCAGATTAGAAAATAAATTCATGTACTGTGCTTTTTTCCACAAAGTCTTCTAAGTTCTTCTTTTAAAAAAGCTTTCAAAAATTAAATCAGCTTTAAACACAGGTAATTTTGGACAGGGCTGTTTGCTGTCTGTGTGATTTTCTGCCTTTGAAATTAATTTTATTTGATGTTTTTTTCTCCTCTTAAAAGTAATTCTCAAGTTTTAACTCAAGACATTGTAGAGGCTCTTAAAGAATAAAGATTAGGCAATATATCATTGGCATAAACTTATCACCAAATATTTTTCCAGTTCCTTGTTATAACCTTTTCAAACATACAGAAAAGTTAAAAGGATGAACTACATAGATTCCACGTAAATTTGATACTTATTAACATTTTTATGTGTGTGCCGATACTTCATGCCTGCAAATTCCAGCATTTTCTCCCCCAAACAAGAGCATTCTCTAATATAACTCCAGTACTTTTATCTCACCTAAGAAAACTAACAATAACACCCTAATTTCATCTAACATCCTGTTTATTTTCAGATTTCCTGAGTTGCCTGCAATAAGTATTTTATAATTGTTTTTTCAAGACTTGGATTCTCTTAAAGTTTATTAAGTACATCTGATTCTCTTTAGCCTATTTTAATTTTAAACAAATTGCATTTTCTTTCATGTGTTTATTTTTCATGACATTGAGTGTTTTAAAAGTGGGTCGATCATCTTGTAGAATGTTCCCAATATTTGCTTTGTCTTGCTGTTTCCTTGTATTGTTTCTTAATTTGTTCCTCTGTCCCTGTGCATTTTATAAACCAGAACTTGGAACTAATGCCTATATTAGATGCAGATTGGAGTGTTTTAGGAGGAACACTTCATAGGTGAGACTATGTACTTCACGTTGCAGCAGTCCACAATGCTCATAATACTAGTTGATCTCGCTCGTGGCGGTGCTGGGTTTAGCTACTTAAGGTTGTGACCAATAGATCTCTTTAAAGATTAGTTTCCCCTGTGAATTTAGCAAACGATATTTGTGGGCGTCATAATGGGGCATATGAAAATTATCTTCCAAAAATAATTTCATCTAACACCTCTCCCCAATAATGTTATTATTCATTGACTATGTACGCTACAATCAATTACATCATTGGGTTTTCAGAAAAGTGAATTTTTAAATTGGACGATTTCTTTGATATTTATTAGGCATCCTTAATCTGTGAAAAAGAATTTTCTCTCCATAAGCAGTGATGAATTATATCTCTTTGTCAAAAGCACAAAAAATGCTCAGATCTGTTTTAACTATTAATTTCAGAGAAAAATATAGGCTTGAGAGTTACCTCCATATGAGTTTTCTTTCTTTTTCTTTCAGTTAGGATTGACTTAGAGGTAGTCTCTTTCTGTAGATTTATAGAGGTGCTACCTCTAAACTTAGGTCTAGATCTACAGCTGATGATTCTTCTTACCAAGAATAATCTTACTGTTTCAGTCTCATTATTCACTTGTCCATATATTTCATTGACATCTGTCAAATGATATTATGTGAATTATTTCTTTTTTATGGCTAGAATTCCATAAATTCTATGAATTAGGAATTAAATAAATTCCTCATGGAATTTATTAGGTTACAGTGCCTTCTAGGTTTTTGTTGTTGCTGCTGTTGTTTATTAATGGATTAATATTAATAAAACTTCCAGGATGAGTTTACTGCACATTGGGTCATATTTACATTAAAAATTAAATTGTGAGCTTTTATTTACTATTCCTTGGGAAATGTTGTAAATATTGACAAATTGTTGTTATTAAATTCTTAGCCAATGATAATAGAAAATACGCTCTTGCCATTTTTATTTAATTTATTTATTCTTTTTATAGTATCATGTATGAAGTGGTCAAACTGCCAGGAAATCAGTTAAAATGGATTTATGAACCGCTATCATAGTATTAACTAGTAATTACATTTATTTTCACTGGCTTGTTAGTACTCCTCTGGTAAGATTCTCTTCTTGTACTTCCCCCCACCCCCACCCCAACTACAGATGCCTTTCTTTATCTTAGGAAGGAAGGCAAGAGATACAAGTTCACTGGAACTTTGTTAATATACTTTGGTCATTTTTTCCCTCCAATGGATGAGGTAGATGGGTGAATAACTCCTCCCTCGTGTGTGTGTGTGTGTATATATATATATACACACACACAACTTCCCCCTATTCAGTATATATATACTGAATTATTACCAATTGACAAACCTGTAAAATTATTAAGCGGTATATAAAAAAATGTTTAAAGCATCTCATGCTTTAGTTTCCTACCCTTACCTCAACAAATAAATGATGTTTGGGGAATGGAACGGTCCAAACCGTGCAATATCATGAACTCCTAGTGGCGGATGATTGAATTCATCTTTTTCCCACATGAGAGAAAGCTCATTATAACAGAAGAGTCAAAAACTTCCTCCACTCCCATTTTTAAAGGCAATATTTTCTAGAATTCCCCAAGTCCAAAATGAGATCATGTTTGGATTCCACAGTTTTTGGTACAATTCTATACATGAGAGAGCTTAGGACTCAAATCTCTGCTTCTGCTTTAGCTTGTAGTGGGCTGTGGTGTCCAGGCTGATGAGCTAAGATTAGTTGTAGCTGCAGCATAAACTGGGCTCAGACAGAGGCACAAATGGCTCGGTGCAGTTCTGGTTAGTCTGAAAACACACGAGGCTGAAGTTCAAATGATGAGCTTATCTACAAACGACAAGCTTGGGCTAGTGAGTTATTTGACTTATCAGAGGTCAGTACTCCGTCAACTGAGAGAAACTGTTGCCCTCAAGAAAGACTGAAGCTGTTCAGCCTAAATTTAGACTCAGGCTTTGAAACCCTCTCAGGTTACCAAGCACCAGTAGAGCATAGTGATATGGGGTGTCGATCATTTATTCCTTGTGTATACTTTGTCAAAATTCCTTAAGTTCTCTATATGTTAGTTTCCTTATTGGACCATGGAGGTAATAACAGTACTTTTGTCAGAGCTTATTACGAGAATTAAAGAAGGTCGTGTTTTTCAGGTAATTAGTCTATGGAGCACGTTCGATAAATGTTAGCTATCCTTATTGTGTCTGTTGCTCTGGGGTCTGATAGAAGCAGAACCCACCTAGCCGTAAAGGCTACAATTTGTTACATCTGAAAGTGGTCCGAGGATCAGAAGGTATCATTTCTCTCTGACAGTCACTGTGCTGTTTTCTGTAAATCGTATCACATACTTCAGGTGTGTTAGCCATTTTGGTAAGGGTAAGGTTGTATTCCTGTTTACAACCATTTTGCTCCTCCTTCTCCTCCCGCTCAATAGATCATTTTTTAATGTTCTGTATTCCTTGTCCAGATGCCAGAATCCCATTCAGAAACAGAGTTTTATTAGAGACTCCTAATTCAGGGTGATATGCTTTTGCATTTGTCAATGAAGACGACTACCGTGCAATCTTGTAAACACCCCTCAATGCCTGTGCCTGAAAAGGAATACTGAGTTATCATATACATTATTGCCTAATAGATTATATGGCCAGCACAATATTATAATTATTCTGTTATTTGAGTTAAAGTCTTTGTTCTGATAGGTAGTATTTGTCTGAATTCCTTTTTTCTTGTCTTCTTTGTATGACTTTGTTGAAATAGCCCCTGAATTTTCTCTAGGCCATATTCAATATCCAAATGCAATGATGCTTCCCTCTCCACACTCACTGCTGAGTAGCACTTATGTATTTTTTTCAGTCTTTGAAGCAGTATCCAAATAGAAAGGATTACGGGGGTTAAGTAATTCCAATACTTTCAACAGGAAGAAAGAAAGTTATGGGCCGAATGTGCAGACAATATCTCATCTTACCAGAGATGAGAAGTGAACATCTCAAAGTAGCTAATGTCTGCAAATCTCTTCTGACAGTCAAAGCAAAGTTATTCTCTTGATATTTCTATCTAAGAGAGAATGACAAGAGAATTGCCAAGAGATAATTGGAAGGTAGGAAGTTGTGGTATTTATATATATTCAAACTAGTATTTTTTTTTATTTAATTTTTTTTTTTGTTTGAGAGAGAGCACAAGCAGGGGAAGCAGCAGAGAGAGGGAGAAGCAGGAGCAAGGAGCCACTGAGCAAAGAGCACTATGTGGGATTCGATCCCAGGACCCTAGGATCATGACCTGAGCTGAAGGCAGACACTTAAGTAACTGCACCCAAACTAGTATTTTTTTTAATGCCACAATTATTATATAATATTTGGGCTTTTAATATGAAGAGGCAAAACCTTAGATGTGTGCTAGTTAGTTTTTATAATTAATAGTTTCTTTTTTACTGGTGAAACATTAGGTTTAAGCTGCAGTTATCTTTCCCTCTCTATCTCTCTCACTTTCTCTCTCTCTCACAATTTAAGTACATGAAACTTTGAATAGATAATACTTTTACACGTTACAAAATTCAAAGAAGTTCAAACAGGTGAGAAAACAAAACAAAACAAAAAATCCCAAACCTAAGCCTTTCTCCCACTCCGGTCTTCAGAGACTTAAGTTCCTCTTCAGAGACAACTGGTAAGTCTAGAAAGACAATCTGTGTGTAAATGTATACGCACACAGTATATGTGGTCCCATTAATAACATCTGATGTGAGTCCACTATATAAAATTCCTGTGGTATATCATAACTGTCCATGTTAATGAATATAAATTCACATTTAAATCAGCAAATATTATGTATGGGGAGACTAATACTTGGGGCCAGAGGAATTTCTCCAGGTCTTCTCTAACAATGGAAGGTTCAGGGAAGCTCAGTTCTTCTGAGTAGACACACACACTCACATACACACACATACACACACACCGAATTTGCATAGCTGTAATATCCCTTTAACCTCAAGTACTTGATTTAGGTTGAACTTAGATAAAGTCCAGTTTCTATCTTTTAGTAGAGATACATACACAATTTTTGGAGAGTAGACTCTATTACTATGGTTTCCACTGAAGAACACATTAAATATATTTTGTGTATGTTGTTGCTTTACCCGAAACTTCTGTTTGCACAGCCATTAGTTTCTTTTTTCTTTTCTTATCCTTGCACTACTGTAAAATGAGGTTCCAGTGAATCATATTAAATCAACAACAAAATCTGATCTTTAGAAATTATGAAGCTTTCCAAAACAGACTTCATATTTATTTCTTGTTGGCATTATTACCTAAAGCCAAAAATGTCTCATATAAACTTGCTGATATAAATTATTAATAGTGCTAAAAGCAAGACATTCATTTTACAAGCTCCACTAAGGCATAATAGTGGCAAATTGCCATTGTTTCATTTACTGAATAATGCATTTATCTAGGATATTTATAGGTACACGCTCTTGATAATATGTATTATTTTAATGATTAAGTTATTCTGTCATTTCCAAAAATATAAGGCTCACATAATTCTTTTGACATACACGTAAATAAAATACTCAATGATTTCTATGTATTTACGTGTGCATATATATGTGTGAATGATGACATTCTCCAGTGCAGGAAACCAGCGCCTCATTTGTAGAGTGAAATGGACATTCCTCTGCTCCAATAAATTAACATTCCCAGAGTGAATGCATCTTAACTCACCTGGCTCAAGTGACTCATTTAGTAATACCGACAAGTTCACTTTAAATGCAATTTGACAAAAAAACAAAAAAAAAAATGGAAGGAAGAATCATTTGTGAATTTATTAATGGGCATCCATTCATCGTTTTTATTAGCAAACACCAATGAATTCACTATTTTATGTCTACTTATATTTATAAATGATGATGTACAAGGTAAAATTACATTGGAAAACATCTTTATTCATTCTAAATATTCTCTCATGCAGGTAAAAATAAAACAGAAGAAATTCTTTTCAAACATTCACTTATGCTTTAGTCATTTACCAGTCAAAAGAGAATATCATATGCTGGATATCGAGGTAAGCAGTAGGTAGAAAGATAAACCAAGAAGGCCAAGGCAGTTAAAGAATCCAGTGAATCCATTGTGATGCACTGGTACTGGGCCACAGGGGCTACCAGGTTGTATGCCTGCACAAGGAAGGACAATCTCACGCTCATTGAGGAGTCAAGGAAGACTTCCTGGAAGAGGCAATAATACATTAGCTGAAAAGGCACTGCAGTATCACAAAAAGAGGGTAATGAAAAGGAAGTGAAGCAGTCTTGGAAAGAAGTTATCAAGTAATGTTTTTGGTACCAAGAGAACATTTATGACCAGTGGTGCAGTGGTGATTTAAAGGACTTTCCTATGGAAGACGCTGTTAGACAAAAAGTAGATGGAATATTAAGCTGGCAGTTCTGAATTTTTCGAAAATATAAAGAATAAGAAATCCATGTATACACACATGCATGAATACCCACTACAAATAAAACAGACATAGAGCTGCTGGGCAATTTCATTTTGGCTAAATGGACAATTTGAAATAAATAACACTTGTTGGCAAACTTTATATATATATATACATATATATATATGTATATATATATGTATATATATGTATATATATATGTATATATATATGTATATATATATGTATATATATATATATACATATACACACACACACACACACACATATATATATGTATATATACACACACACATAGTGTGTTTGAAGCTGATTTAATTTGTTCTGAAACGTCCAATTTTAAAGTACTCAGAATTGGATTAAAAAAAAAAATTCTTGAGCTCAAGACCAAGTGTGATTAAAGAATTCTATCAGCTATAAGTGTCTAAGAAAACTGAGCACAGGGATTTCTAAATACCCTTGGTGTTCTTGAAGTTCCAGACCCAAAGCAGAGAACAGGCACTGTAGTAATCACAATCGCTTGATCACTTAAATCTGAAAAAATACAAAATCCATGTATGACACTGAAACAAAAACTTTAATGACTCACGTATCTCTAACATAATTTCTTATGAACAATAATTTCTATTTACTTTTTAAAATAGTCTGTTCTTGTAATGAAGCAATCAGAATATTCATTATAAATTTTGTGCTTAAAGTAACAGCTTTACAGTATTTCTCCCTCATGTATTAGCAATATTTTAAGATGTTCACTTTTCTTTTTGGTTTTATAGTGTTTAGTAACTCAAGTGTTTTGGTATGTTGAAGTAGTGTCTAAGGTAGAGAATCTAGTCTTTATTTTTTTTTTAATTTTTTATTATGTTATGTTAGTCACCCACAGTACATCATTAGTTTTTGATGTAGTGTTCCATGATTCATTGTTTGCGTATAACACCCAGTGCTCCATGCAATACGTGCCCTCCTTAATACCCATCACCGAGATAGCCCATCCTCCATCCCCCTCCCCTCTGAAACCCTCAGTTTGTTTCCCAGAGTTCATAGTCTCTCCTTGTTCATTCCCCCTTCTATTTACCCCTTCTTCATTCTTCCCTTCCTTCTCCTACCGATCTCCCTGCTGTTTCTTATGTTCCATAAATGAGTGAAAACATATGAAAATTGTCTTTCTCTGCTTGACTTATTTCACTTAGCATAATCTCCTCCAGTCCCATCCATGTTGCTGCAAATATTGGGTAATCGTTCTTTCTGATGGCTGAGTAATATTCCATTGTATATATGGATCACATCTTCTTTATCCATTCATCTGTTCAAGGGCATCTCGGCTCCTTCCACAATTTAGGTATTGTGGACAAAGCTGCTATGAACATTGGGTGCCTATGGCCCTTCTCTTCACTATGTCTGTATCTTTGGTGTAAATACCCAGTAGTGCAATTTCTGGGTCATAGGGTAGCTCTATTTTTAACTTTTTAAGGGACCTCCACACTGTTTTCCAACGTGGCTATACCAACAACTTGATTCCCACCAACAGTGTAAGAGGGTTCCCCTTTCTCTACATCCTCTCCAACATTTCTTGTTTCTTGCCATGTCCATTTTTGCCATTCTAACTGGAATAAGGTGGTATCTCAATGTGGTTTTGATTTGAATTTCCTTGATGTCTAATGATTTTGAACATTTTTCATTTGTTAGCCATTTGTATGTCTTCATTGGAAAAGTGTTCATATCTTGTGCCCATTTTTTGATTTGATTATTTGTTTCTCGTGTATTGAGTTTGAGAAGTTCTTTATGGATTTTGGATACCAGCCTTTTATCTGTAGTTTCATTTGCAAATATCTTCTCCCATTCTGTGGGTTGCCTCTCTGTTTTGATGATTGTTTCCTTTGATGTGCAGAAGCTTTTTATCTTGATGAAGTCACACAAGTTCAATTTATCTTTAGTTTCTCTTGCCTTTGGAGATGTGTCATGAAAGAAGTTGCTGTGGCCGATGTCAAAGAGTTTGCAGTCTATGTTCTCCTCTAGGATTTTGATGGATTCCTGTCTCACATCAAGGTCTTTCATCCATTTGGAGTTTATCTTTGTGTATGGTGTGAGAGAGTGGTCAAGTTTCATTATTTTGCATGTAGCTGTCCAATTT
>NW_024424786.1:23201759-23256552 GCF_017311325.1 Ursus maritimus
TCCAATTTTAAAGTACTCAGAATTGGATTAAAAAAAAAAATTCTTGAGCTCAAGACCAAGTGTGATTAAAGAATTCTATCAGCTATAAGTGTCTAAGAAAACTGAGCACAGGGATTTCTAAATACCCTTGGTGTTCTTGAAGTTCCAGACCCAAAGCAGAGAACAGGCACTGTAGTAATCACAATCGCTTGATCACTTAAATCTGAAAAAATACAAAATCCATGTATGACACTGAAACAAAAACTTTAATGACTCACGTATCTCTAACATAATTTCTTATGAACAATAATTTCTATTTACTTTTTAAAATAGTCTGTTCTTGTAATGAAGCAATCAGAATATTCATTATAAATTTTGTGCTTAAAGTAACAGCTTTACAGTATTTCTCCCTCATGTATTAGCAATATTTTAAGATGTTCACTTTTCTTTTTGGTTTTATAGTGTTTAGTAACTCAAGTGTTTTGGTATGTTGAAGTAGTGTCTAAGGTAGAGAATCTAGTCTTTATTTTTTTTTTAATTTTTTATTATGTTATGTTAGTCACCCACAGTACATCATTAGTTTTTGATGTAGTGTTCCATGATTCATTGTTTGCGTATAACACCCAGTGCTCCATGCAATACGTGCCCTCCTTAATACCCATCACCGAGATAGCCCATCCTCCATCCCCCTCCCCTCTGAAACCCTCAGTTTGTTTCCCAGAGTTCATAGTCTCTCCTTGTTCATTCCCCCTTCTATTTACCCCTTCTTCATTCTTCCCTTCCTTCTCCTACCGATCTCCCTGCTGTTTCTTATGTTCCATAAATGAGTGAAAACATATGAAAATTGTCTTTCTCTGCTTGACTTATTTCACTTAGCATAATCTCCTCCAGTCCCATCCATGTTGCTGCAAATATTGGGTAATCGTTCTTTCTGATGGCTGAGTAATATTCCATTGTATATATGGATCACATCTTCTTTATCCATTCATCTGTTCAAGGGCATCTCGGCTCCTTCCACAATTTAGGTATTGTGGACAAAGCTGCTATGAACATTGGGTGCCTATGGCCCTTCTCTTCACTATGTCTGTATCTTTGGTGTAAATACCCAGTAGTGCAATTTCTGGGTCATAGGGTAGCTCTATTTTTAACTTTTTAAGGGACCTCCACACTGTTTTCCAACGTGGCTATACCAACAACTTGATTCCCACCAACAGTGTAAGAGGGTTCCCCTTTCTCTACATCCTCTCCAACATTTCTTGTTTCTTGCCATGTCCATTTTTGCCATTCTAACTGGAATAAGGTGGTATCTCAATGTGGTTTTGATTTGAATTTCCTTGATGTCTAATGATTTTGAACATTTTTCATTTGTTAGCCATTTGTATGTCTTCATTGGAAAAGTGTTCATATCTTGTGCCCATTTTTTGATTTGATTATTTGTTTCTCGTGTATTGAGTTTGAGAAGTTCTTTATGGATTTTGGATACCAGCCTTTTATCTGTAGTTTCATTTGCAAATATCTTCTCCCATTCTGTGGGTTGCCTCTCTGTTTTGATGATTGTTTCCTTTGATGTGCAGAAGCTTTTTATCTTGATGAAGTCACACAAGTTCAATTTATCTTTAGTTTCTCTTGCCTTTGGAGATGTGTCATGAAAGAAGTTGCTGTGGCCGATGTCAAAGAGTTTGCAGTCTATGTTCTCCTCTAGGATTTTGATGGATTCCTGTCTCACATCAAGGTCTTTCATCCATTTGGAGTTTATCTTTGTGTATGGTGTGAGAGAGTGGTCAAGTTTCATTATTTTGCATGTAGCTGTCCAATTTTCCCAGTACCATTTATTGAAGAGACTGTCTTTTTTCCACTGGATGTTTTTCCTGCTTTGTCAAAGATCAGTTGACCATAGAGCTGAGGGTCCATTTCTGGAGTCTCTAATCTGTTCCATTGGTCTATGTGTCTGTTTTTGTGCCAGTACCATGCTGTCTTTGTGATCACAGCTTTGTAGTATAGCTTGAAATCTGGCAACGTGATCCCCCCAGCTTTGTTTTTCTTTTTCAACGTTTCCTTGGCAATTCAGGGTCTTTTCTGGTTCCACACAAATCTTAGGATTGCTTGTACCAGTTCTTTGAAAAATGTCATTGGTATTTTGATCAGGATGGTGTTGAACATGTAGATTGCTCTGGGTAGCATAGACATTTTAACTATATTTATTCTTCCGATCCATGGGCATGGAATGTTTTTCCATCATTTTGTGTCTTCTTCAATGTCTTTCATCAATGTTCTATAGTTTCTAGAATATAGATCCTTTACCTCTCTGGTTAAGTTTATTCCGAGATATCGTATGATTTTTGGTGCTATTGTGAATGGAATCAATTCCCTAATTTCTCTTTCTGCAGTCTCATTGTTTGTGTATAGATATGCAACTGATTTCTGAGCATTGATTTTGTATCCTGCCACATTGCTGAATTGTTCTATGAGTTCTAGTAATTTGGGGGTGGAGTCTTTTGGGTTTTCCGTATAGAGTATCACGTCAAATGCAAAGAGAGAGAGTTTGACCTCTTCTTTGCCAATTTGAATACCTTTTATTCCTTTTTGTTGTCTGATTGCTTTTGCAAGGACTTCTTGTACTATGTTAAACAATAATGGCGAGAGTGGGCATCCTTGTCGTGTTCCTAATCTTAAGGGAAAGGCTTTCAGCTTTTCCCCATTGAGAATGATATTCGCTGTAGGCTTTTCATAGATGGTTTTTATGAAATTGAGGAATGTACCCTCTATCCCTACAATCTGAAGTGTTTTAATCAGGAAAGGATGCTGTATTTTGTCAAATGCTTTTTCTGTGTCAATTGAAAGGATCATATGGTTCTTGTCTCTTCTCTTACTAATGCATCTATCACATTGATCGATTTGTGAATGTTGAACCACCCTTGCATCCCAGGGATGAATCCCACTTGGTCGTGATGGATAATCCCTTTAATGTACTGTTGGATCCTATTAGGATCTTGTTGAGAATTTTGGCATCCATATTCATCAGGGATATTGGTCTGTAATTCTCCTTTTTGATGGTGTCTTTGCCTGGTTTGGGGATCAAATAATACTGGCCTCATAGAATGAATTTGGTAGTTTTCCTTCCGTTTCTATTTTTTTGAAACAGCTTCAGGAGAATAGGTATTATTTCTTCTTTGAATGTTTGGTAGAATTCCCCGGGGAATCCGTCAGGCCCTGGACTCTTGTTTTTGGGAAGGTTTTTGATCACTGCTTCAATCTCTTCATGATTAATCATTCTGTTCAAATAATCAATTTCTTCCTGTTTCAGACTTGGTAGTTTATAGGTTTCCAGGAAGGCATCCATTTCTTCCAGGTTGTTTAATTTATTGACATATAGTTGTTGATAATAGTTTCTAATGATTGTTTCTATTTCCTTGGTGTTGGTCGTGATCTCTCCCCTTTCATTCATAATTTTATTAATTGGGGTCCTTTCTCTATTCTTTTGAATAAGTCTGGCCAGTGGCTTATCGATCTTATTTATTCTTTCAGAGAACCAGCTTCTAGTTTTGTTGATCTGCTCTACTGTGCTCCTGGTTTCTAATTCATTGATCTCTGCTCTAATCTTGATCATCTGCCTTCTCGTGCGTGGGTTAGGCCTGTTCTGTTCTAGCTCCAGTTTCTTAAGGTGAGAATATAAAAACTGCATTTTAGGTTTTTCTGTTCCATTGAGTGAGGCTTGGATGGCGATGTATTTTCCCCTTCTTAGGACTGCCTTTGCAGTGTCCCATAGGTTTTGGACCGATGTGTCTTCATTCTCATTGGTTTCCATAAATTGCTTAAGTCCTTCTTTAATTCCCTGGTTTACCCAGTCATTCTTAAGCAGGATGGTTCTTAGTTTCCAAGTGTTTGAGTTTCTTCCAAATTTTTCCTTGTGATTGAGTTCCAGTTTCAAAGCATCATGGTCTGAGAATATGCAGGGAATAATCTCAGTCTTTTGGTATTGGTTGAGTCCTGTTTTGTTACCCAGTATATGGTCTATTCTGGAGAAAGTTCCATGTGCATTCGAAAAGAATGAGTATTCTGTTCTTCTAGGGTGTAGTGTTCTGTATATATCTATGCGGTCCATCTAGTCCAGTATGTCATTCAAAGTTCTTGTGTTTTTGTTGATTTTCTGCTTAGATGATCTGTCTATTGCTGAGAGTGGAGTGTTGAGGCCCCTACTATTAACGTATTCTTTTCTATATGTCTCTTTATTCTAGTTAGGAGTTGGCTTGTGTATCTAACTGCACCCCTGTTGGGGGCATAGATATTTGTTATTGTTATATCCTCTTGTTGGATACACCCTTCAAGAATAATATAGTGTCCTTCTGCATCTTTAAGTACAGTCTTTAGTTTAAAATCGAATCTGCCCGATATGAGAATTGCTACCCCAGCTTTCTTTTGAGGTCCGTTGGCATGGAAAATGGTTCTCCATCCCTTCACTTTCAGTCTGGATGTATCTTTGGGTTCAAAATGAGTCTCTTTTAGACAGCATATAGATGGGTCATGTCTTTTTATCCAATCTGCAACCCTGTGGCATTTTATGGGAGCATTTAGGCCATTCACATTGAGAGTGATTACTGAAAGATATGATTTTAATGCTGTCATGCTGTCTGTGAAGTCTTTGTTTCTATAGATTGTAAATTTCTGTTCTGTATCACTCTTGGGGTCTTTTTACTTTTATAGAACCCCCCTTAATATTTCTTGTAGGGCTGGCTTGGTGGTCACATATTCTTTCAGTTTCTGCCAGTCTTGGAAGGACCTTTTCTCTCCATCTGTTCTGAATGACAGCCTTGCTGGATAAAGGATCCTTGGCTGCATGCTCTTCTCACTTAGTGCTCTGAGTATGTCTTGCCAGCTTTTCTGGCTTGCCAGGTCTCTGTAGACAGGTCCAATGTTATTCTGATGTTCCTCCCTCTGTAGGTGAGGATTCTCTTACCCCTGGCCACTTTTAAGATTGTATCCTTGGATCTAAGATTTGCGAATTGTACTATTATGTGACATGGTATTGGTCTGTTCTCACTGATCTTGGGAGGGGTTCTTTCTGCCTCTTGGACACAAATGCCTGTTTCCTTTGCCAGATTAGGGAAGTTCTCAGCTACAGTTTGTTCAAATATCTCTTCAAGACCTCTCTCTTTCTCCACCCCCTCGGGGATGCCGATGATTCTGACACTGGAACATTTCATTGAGTCAGTAATCTCCTGTATTCTACATTCTTGAGATTGGAGTTTTTTAAGCCAAGTTCCCACTTTTTCCTTCTTTTCTATCATCTCATCTTCCAATTCACTGATTCGTTCTTCTGCCTCATTTACCCTAGCTGTCAGAGCATCCAGTTTAGACTGCCTTTGATTCATAGCATTGTTAATTTCTGCCAGATTTGCTTTCATTTCCACCCTTAGAGATTCTATATTCTCGTTAATATTTTCATTAATATTTTTTTCAAGCCTACACATCATCTTGAGCATTGTTACCCTGAACTCCATTTCTGACAGTTTAGTTATATCCATATGCATTACTTCTGTGGCAGAGGCCACAGTCTCTGTTACTTTCCTTTGTTGGGGGTTCCACCTCCTTGTCATTCTGATGAGGAGTGGTTGTGGGGATGTACAGAGCCCAAATTATTGACCAGGACCCAAGCCATGTGCACTTGTTTTATAGGGACCTTAGGGATGTGGACTTCTTGTTTTTTCAGCCTGCCTTCTGGGGGATGGGCCTGCCGCGCTGATACTCAGGCAACCCTGTTTGGGTAGAGTTGTCCTGTCCCCTGGGGGGTGGGGGATGGGCACAGTGCGAAGCGGTTTTTCCCAGGCTTTTGTTCTCTGGCGGCTTTCCCTGGAGGCTTTCTGTGACTCTTCTGAGAGTCAGAGCAGCAATGGCTGTATCCAAGCCTCTGTCTCAGAACAGAGGGATCGCAGTCTGCTCTCCACTGAGCTCTCCTGGCCACTTTAACTCTGTTTCTCTCGGTGCTGCTAAAAACCCTGCAGTGTCCCGGGTTGTGCGCCCCACAGCCGGTGTCCCAGTCCTCGTTCCTAGGGTCCGCACGTCTCTGTCCTTTGTGCTTCTAACACCACCAGCCGCCCCCAGTTCTCGTGCACGCTCCTGAGCTCCCTGTTTCAGTGTTGTGCACGCATGCTCCAGAGCTCCGGTTTTCAGTCCAGTTGCGCATGCTCCCGAGCTCCCAGTTTCAGTCTGGTCAGCGTGCTCCCGAGCTCCTGGTCTCAGTCTGGTTTCCCAGCCGGCTCCCCAGTGCAGGAGGCTTCTGCTTCCCCGAGTGAGGTGGCTCCCTCCCCCTTCCATTTATCTTCCGATATCTGTGCACGGATTCATGGCTCCCTGCTTCGTACCTCAATACTCAACGCCAGAGATGTTCATTTGTAGAGATCCAGATGTATCTACCTACGTCTCGGGCTGATTTCGTGGGTGTTCAGGATGGTCTGGTAGATATTCAGCTCAATTCAGGGACCAGCTGAAAAAAGGTACCCTACTCCTCCGCCATCTTTTTTCCTCTCCTCCCAAGAATCTAGTCTTTATTCCAAAATGCTTATAGTATGTGATGTACTGGAGTAATTTTTATTTACCATCACATGGTAAAAAATAGTTCATTATTTGTAAAGAATGTTGCATTTGCCTAGACAGCTCTTTGATGAGAATAATGGGGAACTGAATATATACCAGATGTACAGTTAGTAACAAGGACCTTTTCTGTTCTCTTCAGTGGAAACTTCTTGCTCAAATTGTAACTAACATTATATTTATATCCAGGATCTCTTTTCTTTGCTCACATATTTCTCTACTCACAGGAACCAGTGAATTCAATATGTGTTTCAGATATTTAACAGTGTAATTTCTATATGATGTTACTTAGAGAAAAATATATGTAAATCAGCAGACCACATGTTTAAAATTCAGAGTCATTTTGGACAGGATTATTCCTCTCCATTTCAAAGGAAAATATGTACTGGAACAGGGCCATGATATGGACAAATGATATAAACCTGTGTATTTCCTTATTGGCTCTGTTATTCTTTATAGCATTCATATTTTTGCCAAAGTTCAACTTCATATTTAGGCTACCAATGGTCCTTCCACATTTAGGATTTTTGTTGAAACCATATACTTTATAATGTAAAGAATGAGCCCTGTGTCTTTCATCTTATTGAAAGACATTGACATGTTTAAATAAGTGCTTTTAATGTAGCAGCAAATACTGTGTTAGTGGGGTTGTACACATTCATTAAATGTTTTACCTGTTTACAAGTTGACCTTGAACAACAGAGATTTGAACTGTGGAAGTCCACTGTATATGTTTTTTTTTTCATAGTACAGTACTGTAAACGTATTTTCTCTTCCTTATGATTTCCTTAACAACATTCTTTTTTCTAAGCTTGCTTTATTATAAGAATATAGTATATAATACATATAACCTAAACATATGTGTTAATCAACTATTATGTTATTGGTAAGGCTTCTGTTCAACAGAAGGCTATAAGTAGTTAAGTTTCTGGGGAGTCAAAAGTTATATGTGAATTTTCCACTGTGCAGGGGTCAGCATCCCTGATCCCTGTTGTTCAAGCATCAACTGTGTTTTGCTATATATACGACTTTAAAAATATTTGACTTCACAACTGTTCAGATATCATGTGATGTTGGCTTGCAGCTGAGCAAAGGCATTAAGTCCATTTGGTGTTTGCTTGTTCATATTATCATTAACTAAAATCCATAGTTTATTTAGAATTTCAGGGTTTTTACCCAATTTCTTTTTTCTGTTCCAAGATACTGCACTGCATTTAGTTATCATGTCTCTTTAGGCTCCTCCTGAATGTGGTAGTTTCTCATACATTTGTTTTGTTTTGTTTTTGATGACCTTAACAGTTTTGAGGAACATTTGAGGATATTTTGTAGCATGGCACACAATTGGAATTTGTCTAATGTTTTTCTATGATAAGACTCGGTATATGAGCTATTAGGAGAAAGACCACGGATCTAAAGTGCCATTTTTATCACATTATATGAAGGGTACCTATTGTCAACCTGATTTATGACTATTAATGTTGTCCATGATCACCAACTTAGGTAGTGTCTGTGAGATTTTTCTATCATAAGGTTACTGTCTCTTCCCCCTTCCTCTGCTGTACTTTGGAAGGAAGTCACTGTGCATAGCTCAAACCAAAGGAATGGGTATATACTTGAGGAAGGAGTATCTACTTAAATTATTTAGAAATCTTCTGCATGAAGGATTAGTCTCCCTGCCCCAATTTGTTAATTTAGTAAATCATTTATTTATATCAGTATGGAATAATAAGATACTTATTTCATACTTTGAAGTTATAATCCAACACTACTTTTTTTTCTTTTTCTTTTTCCTCATACTAATCCAGCTTTGTCCCATGGGAGCTCTTTTAGTTGGCTCCGATGTATTTTTGTTTTGTTTTGTTTTTTTCATTGTTTTTGTTGTTGTTGTTGTTTTTAGCATAGGTCTTATTTTCTGACACTACTTAATATGTATCTTATATATTTCTGGTCCTAGCCCTAGAATCAGGCTTTTCTCCAAGAAGCCATGGTTCCTTTTATTGGAAAATGGTATTATAAACCAAGATCTAGACACAAGTTCTTCTCCTTATTACTGGGGTATCATTTCTTTTGCCCCTCTCCACCTTAGCTAACAAAGCAATGACTTTTGGGGTTTGCACGAACTTTTATATATACAGATATCTATATCTATTTCTCTATTTCTCTATCTATATGTATACTAAGTAAAAAGGAGTTGATATTCATGTTTCTAACTCTGTTACTAAGCATAGGAATCAGTGTAGCCTCCTCTCCCTCTTATCTGTAAACTTCCCTCTCAACTGTGAGGAACCTGGCTCATAACATGAAAATAGACTTAAATTTTCAGTCCGGTGCATATAAACAGAAGTATCACAGTTGTTAACGTGTATTCCTGTTGGATGCAACTTTATCAACAAAAAAACAGTAGTTATGCATAACTCCTTTTGCTTTTTGTTTTACAGACTCTTCTCATTTCTAAAGTTACTTAGGTACCTTTTTCACATTCCCATCAGTAAAGTTGTTCCATATATTTGTAATACTGTTAGATTCTCCTGTCACAGCCTGCCTTCCTTCTGGGGATCCTACAACTTCCTAAATGATTTTATTTTTGCTTTGCATACATTAAGATTCACTCTTTGTGCTGTGAAGTTCAAAAGATACAGACAAAAGCATAAGGTCTTTTATTTACCCTTACAGTATTGAACAGAATAATTTTACTGTTCTAAAACTCTCCCGGGCTTCATTTTTTCAGCCCTCCACTCTCCCCTCAAATACCACGGCAAGCACTGATTCTTTTACTGTATCTATAGTTTTGTTTTTTCCAGGATGTCATATAAATGGAGTCTTAGAAAATGCAATTTTTTCATACTGTCGTTTTTTTACTTAATGATGTGCATTTAATGTTTCTCTACATTTTCCTGCGTTTTGATGGCTCATCTTTTTTATTGTTGAATAGTATTCCATTGCATGATGTACCACTGTTGTTTATCAGTTCACCTATTGGGAGACATCTTTTTTGTTTCCATTTTTTTGGTGATTACGAATAAAGCCGCTATAAATATTTGTGGACAGATTTTTGTGTGAACACAAGTTTTCAAATAAACTGGATGAATAAGTAGGAGCCCGATTGCTGGATCATTTGAAAAGAATATGTTTAATGTTGTAAGATACTGCCAAATTGTTTTTGAAAGTGGTTATACCATTTTGTATTCTCCTTCAAAACAAAAGAGTGTTTCTTTTTTTTTTTTTTTTCCTTGAAGACTTTATTTGAGAGAGAGAGAGAAAGTATGAGCAGGAGGGAGGGGCAGAGGGGGAAGCAGACTCCCTGCTGAGCAGGGAGACCTACAGGGGCACTATCCCAGGACCCTGGGATCATGACCTGAGCCAAAGACAGATGCTTAACCGACTGAGCCACCCAAGCACCTCACAAATGAGTGTTCCTATTGCTCCGTATAGTTGGCAGCATTTGGTCTTGTTTTTTGTGTGTGTGTGCTTTTGTTTTTAGTCACTTTATTTTTTTCCATTTTTTAAAATTAACTTTTTTTTTAATTTAAGTATAGTTGACACACAATGTTATGTTAGTTTCAGGTGTACAACATAATGATTCAACCAGTTTAAGCTTAACGCTGTGTTCACCACAAGTGTAGCTACCATCCCACCATACAATGCTATTATAGTATCGTTGACTGTATTCTCTATGCTGTGTCTTTTATTTCTGTGACTTACTCATTCCGTAACTGGAAAGCTGTATCTCCCATCCCCTTCACCTGTCTTGCCCATCCCCCCATTCCCTCCCCTCTGGCACCCGGCACTTCTCTGTGTTTACAGGTCTGATTCTGCTTTTTGTTTATTTTATTTTATTTTTTTAGATTCCATGTATGAGTGAAATCCTAGAGTATTTGTCTTTTTCAGTCTTACTTATTTCACTTAGAATAATGCCCTCTGGGTCTAGAAGAGAACACAGCCAGAAATTGTTCTGACATTGGCCATAGCAGCATTTATCTGGATATGTCTCCTAAGGCAAGGGAAACAAAAGCAAAACTAAACTATTGGCACTACATCAAAACAAAAAGCTTTTGCACAGTGGAGGAAATTATTAATAAAACAAAAAGGCAATCTACTGAATAGGAGAAGATATTTGCAAATTATATATACAATAAGGGGTTAATACCCAAAATATATAAAGAATTTTATATAAAAAATATAAACAAAACAAAACAACCAACAAAAACATAGGCAGAAGAGGGTCACCTGGGTGGCTCAGTTGTTAAGCATCTGCCTTCGGCTCAGGTCATGATCCCAGGGCTGGGATCCAGGCCCTGTGGAGCCCCTGATTCAGGCCCCCTTGTCAAGAGACCCCAGGTAGAGAGCCCCTGTGTGCAGTCCTCTGCCCAGTGGGGAGTCTGCTTCTCTCGATCCCTCTGCCCCTACCCCCACTTGATTGTGTGTGTGCATAAGCTCCCTTCCTCTCTCTCTCAAATAAATACATAAAATCTTAAAAATAATAGGCAGAGGACCCGAATTGACGTTTTTCCAAAGAAGACCTATAGATGGCCAACAGGCACATGAAAAAATATTCAACATTACTAATCATCAGGGATTTCAGTCTCTTTAATAGGTGCCTGGTAGTATCAGGTTGTTGTTTTAATCTGCAATTCCCTGATAACAAATGGTGGTGAGCATCTTTTCATATGCTTATTTGCCCTCTGTCTTGAGTATATCTCCTTGGGTGAAGTTTCTGTTCAGATCTTTTACCCACTTTAAATTGGCGTATTTCTTCCCTATTACTGAGTTTTAAGACTCTTTGTATATTTGGATATAAGTACTTTATCAGATATGTGTTTTAGGAATATTTTCTCACAGTTTGTGTATTGTCTTCTCATTCTATTGACGCTGTCTTTCGCAGAGCAGACATTTTTAATTTTACTTAACAGTTAATGATTTTTTTTTTCCTCTACAGATCATGCTTTTGGTGTTTTATCTAAAAACTCATTGCCCAACCCAAGGTTCCCAGACTTTCTCCCATGTTTTCTACAAATGTAATAGTTTTGCATTTCATATTTAGATCTATGGTCCAATTTTCACTTAAGATTTTATAAAACCTTTAAAGTCTAAGTTTTGTTTTGTTTTTCTTGAGATGGATATCCAGTTGTTCCACTATAATTTGTTGAGAAGATTCCTGTCCCTATTGAATTCCCTTTGCTCCTTTGTCAAAGATCTCTTGATTTTGTCAAAGATCAGCTCAGTTTATTTTTGTGTATATTTCTGGGCTATCTCTTCTGTTCCATTGATTCATATGTCTATTCTTTTACCAATAACATGATCTATTCATTAATGTAGAGTAATAGTATGTCTTGATGTCAGGTAGTGTCAGTAGTCCAATTTTCTTCTTCTTCAGCATTGCTTTTTGGCTGTTTTGTGTCTTTTCTCCTTTGATATCTCCAGTTTGTCGATATACAAAATATAGCTTACTGGAAGTTGGATTAGGATTGAATTGAATATATAAATCATATTGGAAATAATTAATATCCTAACAATATTGAGTTTTCTAATCCATGAGCACAGAATATTTCCCTATTTATTTAGATTTTTTTTTATTATTTCTCTCATCAGATTTTTATATTTTTCTACATGTGGATCCTTTTCATAATTTGTTAGATTTATACCTGAGTATTTCATTTTTGGTATTATTATAAATATTATTGTTTTTAATTTCAAATTGTAGTTTTAATTGTCGATATATAGGAAAGTAATTGACTTTTATATTAACAAACTCTGACCTCATTAAATCATTTATTAATAGTTTTTAATCATTTATTAATTTTTTTCTTGTCTTACTAATTATTTTGTTATCTTCTTGTGCTAGCTAGTACTTTTAATGTAAGAGTGGCGAGAGAAGACATCTTTGCCTTGTTCTTGATCTTAGGGAAAAAGCATCCAGGTTTTCACTATCAAATAAGATTTTAGTTGTAGGTTTTTTGTAGATGTTGAGAATGTTTCCTTCAGCTCTGCTAACAAACATTCTTCTAAGAAAGGTCCCTGCATCTTTGAAATAAGGCAATGAGTTGCTGAGAGGGGGTTCATGTGTTTTATGATATACTTTCTCATCTAGAAGTAGCCAATACTTATTGGTTGGTAGAACAATTTTTTTTAATATTTCAGTCACTGTACCAACAGTGAAAATACTCTTCTGAAGAATGCCAGGTATGAGTGGTTCTCAAAACTTGGCTATATATTGGAATCATCTGGAGAGCTCTGAAAATACTGTTGCCTAGATTCCAGCCCCAGTGATTCTGATTTAATTGGGCTGGACATTGGTTCCTGGGCATTGCAAGTATTAAAAGCTCTCCAGGTAATTTTAATGTGCAGTCAAGTCTGAGAATCATTCCTTTCATGCTGTTAACTAGCAATTGTAAATGTGCCATTTTCCCTATAGCCAGTGTAAAATATTTTTATTGCTTCTATAACAAATTATTGTAAGATTAGTGAATTAAAACAATATAAACTTACTACCTTATACTTCTGTTTACCAGAAGTCCAATGCACATCTCACTGGTCTAAAATCAAGATGTTAGTTGGTCTGCATTTCTTTTAGGAGGCTTAAGGGAGAATGTTTTCTCATTATCCCATTAAGAGGCCACCCACATTCACTGGAATGAGGCCCCCTTCTTCATCTTGTCAGCCAGTAATGGGGAGGAGAGGCAAGATGAGTCCTTCTCAGATCGCCATCTGTCTGGTTCTTTAGGCCTGGAAAGATTCTCCATATTTAAGGATTCATGTGATTAGATTTGGACCCCTGTGGTATACTCTTCCTGTCTCAACATCTTTAATCTCAGTCACATCTGCAAAGTCCCTTTGCTATGTAAAGTAACATTCACATAGTTCTAGCATTAGGATATGGTCATGATTCCCAAACCAAACTGGAGGCATCTTGGAGGAAGTTGGGTGGCATCTTGTGGTGTTAGAACTACTGGCCGCTTGAAATATATCTGTGTCCCTGCAACTCTCAGCCCCATGGTTAAAAGACTTGGAATATTTCCAAAAAATATGACAGTCAACCTACATTGAATTGGAAACTGAACCTGCTAATAGGCTTTTCTGTTTCCTTAGTCCACTAAAGAGGCCAAGAATAGGATTCCAGTATTGATTTGGGTAATGATCCTGATAACTAAAGAGGAATAGATTTTTCTACACCAAAGAAGTGTGGAAGAATATGAAAGAAAACAAAAAAATCATCTGAGGAAAAAGCTAATGAAAAATACTCACCCCTCCCTGACAGAATCACCATGAGCTCATTTCCCTCAGAAATTGCAGTTGTGTTATCCACCTAATAACACTTATTTAAAAACAAACAAACGAACAAAAAAGTATGTTGAGTATTGACTAGATAATGGCGGAGAGAAGTCCCAAGTAAAAAATACCATGAAAACCCCATGACCATTTACAGAAATGAAGAATATACCATTCACTTCTTTTTCCTTTTATTAAATATCATATGTATGGGTACACACCCATTGTTTAACTTTCCTTTTAATTTTTCCTCCATATTCTATTATATATGTATTTTATTATAATTATAATTTATAATATACAATAAATAATATTGAAGCAGAATTATAACAAATGAAGTATGACTGTTATTTAGAAATCTGAGCTTAAAACTGAATTCAGTAATTTGTGGACGTTAGACTGTGTCTCTGGGGAAATGATTTGAGTGAGGTTTGGTTATACAAAGAATAGATTTATTTAGAAGGGATATTTTTATGTAAATATGAAAAGAAGGACATATTGGTTGGGAAAGGCATTGTGTGGACTCAAATATAAGTTTTTCAGGCCATCAGATCTTTCCTATTTCAGTGGAAAGCAGAGAAATCCCTCCAACCACTGTAGCCAGTTGTGTGGTTGTGGAGGAACTGCAAGACAAATGCTATCTTTGTGCAGCTAATGGGGTGAACACATCATTCAAACAAATCAAATAATACATCCCTCTCCTGGAATTTGAATCATAAGGGAGTGAGGTAAAAGCCAAGGGTCAGTTACAGACTGTGTATAGCACATGGATGAGAAGAGATAATTTATTCTAAATTATCTAAAAATAAGTTTGAGTAATTTGCAACTACAAAATCTAACTTGCACAAACAACATTATGTACTGGATAGTGAATCCTTGGCAAGGATGCTAGTCCTATCTTTTAGCACATTAGAAATACAGAGAAATGTCACCATATTGTACACCTGAAACTAATATTACACTGTATGTTCACTAACTGGAATTTAAATAAAAACTTAAAAAAAAAAAAGAAATACAGAAAAATTAAGTCAGAACTTAACTAAACTCTATAGAAGGAGGGGAAAAAGAAGAAATTAAGTAGGAGTTGATGTAGTTGCAAGTTGTTAAGTGTCAGGAAAAGACCCATGGTGGAGTTTGCCTAGAATGGAATAAGGGAAGTTGATTTGGGCTCTAAGCAAGTGCTGCCAAAGACTGGAAAATTTCAGAGTGCTTCCATGCAATTACCATAACTTGCATTGCCACCATTTGCATTACAGTTTTGCTCTAGTGTGGGTCCCAAGAAAGAAGTTCATACAACTATCCATCCAAATGGGAGCATTGTTAGGAATGAAATCTGGCTCTGTTAATAATTACACTGTTGTAATAGCATAAACTAAGACTGTCCCTGGCAAACAAGTATACAAGGTTATCAGTTATTCAGTTCAGTAGTTCATCATCAGTATTTATTGGGTGCTCTTATGTCCAAATAATCATGAGACTTGCAAAGGTAAATAATAGGTTATACCTATCCTGGGAAAACATAATTTCTAACAGAGAAACCAAGCGAGTGAACAGCAAAGTAATAGGAAAGGCAGACATTGATCAAAATTATAAGAAAATTTAAATTTTAGGGGAAAAAGAATATTAATTTTAAAATTTATTTTTATAACTGAAAACATTTTAATTATTAAAAAATTCATTCTTTATGGAAGAACATAGAAGGAGGTGGCACATTTGAACAGTAAGGAGAGGGATTACAGGAGGGGTTAATTGGTAAGATAGAGAGGTGATAGCATCAGTTGAGCTGGATTTTGAAAGAAGTTGATGAGTATTTTGGTCATTTTCTAGATCTATCTCCCACCACTTTTTCAGATGTAGCCTTCACAAGACACACTTTCATGCAATTTCTCACTTTTTTAGTCGCACAGCACATCGTTCTCTCTGTCTTGAATGCCTAAAGAATTTCTGAATGACTGACTATTTCTAACGGAGCATCATGTACTCATGAAATCATTCTAAATGCCCCTCCTAATACCTACCTCTCTACTACAGCTTCTTCTGCACCTTCCCTGGTACCTTTTACAAGCCATTTTTCCATGTATGTGTAATGACTAGAGTCGAAAGTTTGATACACACACACACACACACAAACTTGAGAGTGGCATCCAAAAAAGACTGTGGAAAAAAAGTGATGATTATTTGCATGGATTATTATGAATGAGAATAAGCTATAAAGTATTTGTATCAATCAAAATGCAACAGTGTATTTGTAGGAATCACATCAACATTTAATCTATATAGAAGAAATATTTTAAAGTTTAAGAATAAATTGGTGCTCTGCTATGGATCCCCAAAGAAAACTGGGAATAGAACTAATATCATTAGTTAATTAATTAATTAATTAACTTATATCAGTGACTATGAACCACCCACTGTTCACAATGTTAAGGGTATATAAGTGAATAAAAAGAAAAAACCCCACAAAATCTTGCATTTTTCAAAGAGTTTATATTCTATTGTAGGAGGTAGATATTAAACAATAAATGTGATAAATTTGATTGATATGACAAGGGCTCTGGATATGGAAAACAATAGAATGGAGAGTGAGGAGAACTGAGAGTGTTGTCAGAAAGGGTCTGCAAACCATTTAGTTACTTAAGGATAAACCTCTGAGAAGTTGACGTGGGAGCAAAGACTTGAAGGAGCCAGGAGGTAGCTGAGAAGAGCAATTTTTAGCAGAGAACCTAGGCAGTGCAGAGCTCTGCACCAGGAGCCTCTGCAGGATGTTTGAGACAGGGAAGGAGGCCAGTGAGTTTCAGCACAGAAGTAGGAGATGAGGTCAGAGAATTTTTAAAAAGGGACAAAAAAAAAAAAAAAAAAACACATAAGCCCTTGTAGACCATTAAAAGGTTATTGGCTTTTACCCTAAATAAAATGAAGAACCACCGAAAGTTACAGAGTAGGGAAACACGACCTGGCCTGTAGTCAGTAAGGTTGACTCTGGCTGCTTTATTGGGGACAGACCGTAGGGCTGTAGGGGTGGAAGAAGGGAGACCTGATAGGAGCCATGGCCAGTGAGGGCCACCATGCTGGCACTCTCTAGTGTGTCTGTGTGTCCATGTTGTTTGCTCATTTGCAGTCCAGACCCAGAGCTTTTTGAATGAGTTCTGCAATGTCATAATGCAGTGCCTATCTGCTTTTTTCTCCCCTTCTCTCTCCACTCCTTACCTCTTTCAGCTTTTCTTTTCCATTGCTTTTCCCCTCTTTTCATCCACTTCTTACCCCCCTCAGTGTCCTTTTCTTCTCTCCTTCCTCCCACTGCCTTCCCCCTGCTTGTTTCTCTTCTTTCTTTCCCTTTCCTGGCATTTAAAAAGAGATCTGGCAAAGAGCAAGTTTCAGAGTGCCGCTATTCCCTGCTTGCCTTTCTGGCTACTTCTATTTCTTGTTTGTATGGGAATCTCTGAAATTATCTGCTCCCTTTATTGAGAGGATTTACATTTATTTAAAAACAATAAAACACAATATATAACTATTGGCTTGATTATTTCATAGCTCCATAAGGGCAATAAACCATAATGTATCGATCTTAGAACCTCTCCTAATAATTATGTGGTGACACACTGTAGTTGCTCATTTAAGTTGATAAACAAATGAAATAAATATTTTACCTAATTATGCCCATCTTGTTTCAAACAACAAATTAAGGGTTTGTTCTCTACTTAAGACGATCTTGGTACTCTCAACATCGTGATCATTTCAAAGAGATATAAAAACATGGTGTTACACTTATTATGTAAAACAAATTGAGGATAATTTAAAGCATATCTACTGTAAAGAAATTTGAAGTTTAGAATTCACATGTCTTGTGCAGAAATAGATTTAGGGAGACCAGGATGTTTCATACCCCTTATTTGATAATACAAAGTCATACGTAATCTAATTCAGGCAATTTTGCTAGATTCCTCTGCAGAGATGTTTTTTTCTTAATCACAGCTTTTCACATTTCTTTTGTTTTTAAAGTATATTTCTCTTCTTGTCAGGTTTTTATTTATGGTAATTTATAGTGTCACCAGTAAATATTTCTGTATTTTGTGGAGTCCTTAGTGTTTTTGACAAAACAAATTATTTCTCTGATCTCCCAGGGTAAGGTCTGTTTCCTTCTCATGTATTGCTTATAGATTGCTGTCTATGGCTTTTACTGCCTTGCATCCAAAGTGATTCTTCAACTTGGCTTTGAGCTCCAAAGCGAAGATTATACTGGTTTTTAACCAAAGGCTAGGACAGAACAGAGTAACTGTTTTTGATACTTTTATAAAGAAAAATGTATGACTGGCAACCTAAGTAAGATAAAAACAATTCCCTGACTCTTAAAAATACATACATAGAAGCAGAAATATAAACTAGCTGGAGTTTAAAAACTCAAGTTCATTATCTGCCTATTAATCTGCTCTGACTCTCTTTTTGAGGAATGGGGCTACCTTCTTTCTTGCATTAGTGTACATAAGAAATTCAGCTATTGGGGCGCCTCGGTGGCTCAGTGTTAAGTGACTGCCTTTGGCTCAGGTCATGATCCTGGAATCCCAGGATTGAGTCCTGCCTTGGGCTCCCTGCTCAGCAGGGAGTCTGCTTCTCCCTCTGATCCTCCGCTCTCTCACTTTCTCTCTCATTCCCTCTCTCAAATAAATAAATAAAATCTTAAAAAAGAAATTCAGCTACTAACAAGTGAATCATGCATGATTGGACACAGTCGGTCATGGTAATCTCAACCCCCATGGCCAGTGCTAGCTGTAGTTAGTAGCCATGAATCCTAGGTCATGCCAATGATATATACCTGGAATTTCCTGGGTGTGGCATTTGGCAAAGCTCCTGCTTCTCTGATAAAAAGAGACAGACTAGTCAGTTACGGCCCTTTGCTTTCACCGTCCCTACTTCTTCCTGCTTGGAATCTGAGGTGATACCTAAAAGTAGAGCCATCACCTTGTGACACAAAGCAATGTGCTAAGTAAGGGCTTCTAGAGACTGCGTCTTTGATGAAGTCATTAATCAGCTTCATCTGGGCTTCTTGTCCTGCAAGTGAAATAAACTCTCACTGAAGCTAATTTTGTAAGATTTTCCATTATTTGCAACTAAGTACAGCGTGAACTGATAGAACTCTCTTGCTGGTTAGTTTTTATACTTTGTAGCTCCCAGCACTCTTTATTTTCCTAGTCTATAGTACCAGGCTGTTATTACGTTGCAAACAATGCAAAAGATGCATCTTCCAAAGAGTATGGCTCCCGTTATTAAACAAACAAACAAGAAAGTCCCACCTCCATTCTTTTTACTAAGGTGAGAAGAAAATTCCAGGACCCATATTTCCAAGTTCAGCTAAAATAGTTGGCTCTTTATTCTGTGTTTAACAAAGCTAACAGTAGAAAACATCCAGATGACACCTGTTTCCTACTTGCTGCCAAATGGTCCTTTGGTAAACACAACTATCTTGGACCATGGAGATGGTGTGCCTCATTTGGAGTTGGGAAGGGCACAGAGAGGTGAAGCTCAGCCCATGGCTATCTCTGGAAGACAAATCACTGCAAATGGGCTCAGGTAGCTGAGTATAAGTTGCTTAACACAGTGGTTCTNATTACAAGGCAAGGCAGGAGTTAAGAGCCCACAGAGTAGGATTTGACTGAAGATATTTACAATGCAATCCTTTTATGACTTGGACCCCTTTCAGTTCCTTACTTTTGGTCCTTCTTCTCTCATCAAGCCCGCTGAGGGGACATTCTGCTTTTGTTTCAATAGACCCTAGCTACTCTTGAGCCTTATGTGATAAATTGCTTTGTCTATGCGCTTCACATTCCTAGTCTTTCTAAATAGAGTCCACTCTCCTAACATGTAACTCTTGAATTTGGTGAAATGGAAAAAAAAATGAAGAAATGAAAATGATTTCTAATTTTTCTGGTTTCTGATTGATGCTAAATTGTTGGGGGGGTTCATCATCATATTTTACTTTTTGTGTCAAAGGACATTTTCATTGAGGTAAAAAAAGAAAACCAGGTCCTAGATAGAATTTTAACAAAAAAATTATTTAGCTCAAAGATATTTCTTCCTACAAAGGCATCCTGTGCTCTCTGGAATGATTATAACATGAATGGCAACATGAGTGGGAACCTTAACCTTCCCATTTTATTAGGATTAGGTTAATCTGTACTGTGTAAAGTCAGCATCTCCGAACCCCATCCCGCTCACCTTGGAAATAGGCACTATATCAAGAAATTGATCTTTTTTTGTTCATAAATTTTTAACTGACCATCATGCTTTGATATATAACCATCCTCTGCTACAGTTAAAAAGATGAATACCGAAAACAGGAGGTGGTCTTTGCCTTGTATTTTGGGGCCTAATACAAGTTTTATACCAAATTCCTATATACTCCCTAAAGATTGTGGTTTTAAAATGGATGTAATAAGTTTTTTGAGGGAATGTCAGTCATCGTACACTTTACTGTTTTAAATTTGTGGAGTGTCTCATTTTATGTTCTGGGTTTATAGAATTGAATAATGTATGAGATGTCAGAGTCCTTTGAGATCCGCTAATCTAACCCCCTCAGTATCCAGATGAGAATATTGAGACATCAAGACCCACATAACCAATTCTGGTGTCATGATGCCCTCTATCAAATGGAAAACAATGTCAAGCGCCCGCCCTCCTCACCATACCTACTATAAATCACTGATATGGGAGTAAATTTGACAAAAGCCTCTGAATTACTGAATTAGAGAATAATATCTAGTAGGCCCCTTGGATTTTTAAAGTCACACAGATTTATATCTTCTATATAAAAACGGCAAAATATATAAAGAAAATATTTTAAAAATATTTCTTACTCCAAATCCCTAACATCACACACATACATTCAACACCTGAAAATATAACATATAGTACATGGTATATAGTTAAAGCAACTTCCATTTGATAGTATTTTTAAACATCAATTACTTGCATGTAACATTTATTTATATAATTTTTCAAAAGGAGATATTTCCACTTATTTTGGTAGAGATTCTCTTTCTTAATTACACATAGCTTAGTGTATTATCTATCCTTAATATATTAGCCAACCTGGCTTTTCTATGTATTGCCTGAAAACATACCAGTCAGGCAGTTGGATACATGATCTGAGGTTAAAATGCTTAGTACATGGTTGAGTAAAGTGTTTTTTTTTTTTTTTTGAGGCTTTATGTCTTAAAAAAAAAAAAAAACTCACAAATTGTGTTTTACAGTATAAGAGCTAAAAAATCCTATTAGTGACACTTGAGGTTTTATAGTAGCTGCTCCTTGCCAGTGATCATTAAGGGAATAAAGCATCCATCAGTGGTATGGAAATCAGCCCTGTTCATAAATCATCCTGCTCAATCTGTTACCAGAGGTGAGCTAAATGAACATTTTAGGAACATCTATAAAAGTTTAAGACCAGGAACAGGAGTGATTTTCTCAATCTATTTAGTAGTCAGTCCTGATAGAAGTCTTACAAGAAAAATTTTGTCAGTTTCTTCATTTTGCATAGCATATGATCTAAACAAGTAAATTTCTTCTTGCAAATGCCATGACTTTAATACAGAGTAAATTTGCTTTCCTTAGACTACTTTTATGAGTGAGAAAAGTGTTCAGTTGGAGACTAAATGGCACATGCCTGTCTCTGTGCTTGGGTTCCTTTTCCTCCTTATTCATCACTTCTACTCTACCCCAACCCCATCCCCAGGACCCCCGTGCCCTCATACACTTTTGATTAGCATAGAAGGCCCTTATCAGGTGCCCAGAAATTTCTGTTTACTTCTAACCCAGAACATTCTTTGTAAGATTTTGAAATTAAGTTCCTCATGCTTGCCTAATCTGGGTGGTACCCTTGTCTAACTTCACAGACGGTGAGAGGAAGACTGTCTGACAATGAGCTAGGTAGGCTTACACTTCCTACTGAGAAGTTTCAAGTCTCCGTTTTGTTTTGCTGGACTTTCCCATCACAAAACATCTGGGTTTCCTTCTTGACTATTTTAAAGACATTCTGAATAGAAACTGGACTAGTCCTAACCATTCTTAGATCATTTATTTAATCTTTCAGAAGTTATAATTTGTTTTCCTTTATTTTCACCAAGTAATCAAAACTTTTTTTTTTCTTTTTTACATCTCTCTTCTCCTATTTCCCATATTCTGTACCTTTGCTTCCCCCTACAAAATCCCTCATGATCTTCACCTTTTCTGTCCACCAGACTTCAGAAGGAAGGATAGGATATCTTGTCACCAATTCTTAGAGAGTAGAAATCACTGGGTCAGCTAGGTCCTTTCCAATTAACACTCCAAATTACATTTGTGAGGTGTGAGCTTCAGTGCTATGTTCTCTGCTGTCAGACCTGGTAAAAATAGTCCATCAAAAATAGCCTCAGAGATTCACATGACCTTGGGTATCATTGAAGATGTAAATGCTTTTTAAAGTGTTTAGGAAGAAATGACAAAATGCTTCTCTGACTAGAGCTGAAACCAGTAAATCATGATTTTATTTTATTTCATTCCCCTGTTGTGATTTTTTTTTTTTTTTAATCTTGGGGTAGGAGGGAGGAAATGGCCCATTCCCAGGACAAGCAAGAAATGACAACTGTGACCAACAGACAGAAATATTCAAGCATGAGGTACCTCCATTTTATAAGAGTAGTTTGGAATCCCAATTTAAAAGTGAAATGTTTTTCTCACAAATAGGCAAAATGTTTTATGGAGTAATGAAGGGAGTAGAGTATCCTGTAGCTGTTGGATTGAATTACATTACTCTGTTGCTTTATTGCTTTGAGGAAGTATTAGCCAGATTTCTTCTGTATGTCCTTGAAAAACAAGCATTTTTTTTTTTCTTACTACTAGTGGGGGAAAAAATGAGAGGAGGTTGTGTATCCAAACATAGAAGAATAAAAAAAAAAATGCATGCATTTATTTAAATCTTACATATCTGCATATATTTGTAACAGGTCCTCAGGTTGATCTGCATGTGATTTTCTATGTGTTTCACTCTTGTGCCCCTCTGTGCCTTTGCAAATGCTATTTTCTTTCTGACATTGCCTCTTTTTCTTTTTTGCCCTGTGTGTTCTTTCTCTTTCTTAGAGACTGCACTCAAGTATTCTAACATCTGTGAAAGCCTCCCTTGCCTCCTTTCCATAAATATCCTGCACATCCTTTTCCTGCACTGCCATAGATTGTTAGGTAAATCACCATCAAAGATTGTTTACTGAATGCTCTAATACTGGTTAATGTATTCATCTTCCCACACTGACACTACGCTCCATAAGGCCAGACTATATCTTACTTTCCTTCACATGTTCATCTTTCTAGCACATGTTACACATTTCATAAATACTTCATTGAATGTCTACATATAGACATATAATACAGCTGTATTATGTGACCTTTTATATGCAAGTGTGTGTGTGTGTGTATACATACATATAAAAGGCAGTAGAAAGAAGATGCTAAGATAGAGATATAAAAATACAAAAGATATATAGAGATATGGAAGGACAAAAAGAATACATCTGAATAATTTTAGGTTCATCACTGTTGCTTAACTGTAGCTTGTTAAAATCTATCACAGCTCAGAGAGAATGCTGTAGTTCAAAAACATTGCAGCATCAGGCTCATATTCTGTTGCTTAGAGAATTAAATTTCTCGACATCAAGTCAAGGAGCTAAATACTTGGTTTTCCCACTCAAACATACATTTTTTTTCAAGTGCTGCTACAATTTGTTACCACTATCTCTTCATTAACTTATCTGAGAAAAAAAAAAACACACACGTGTCTAATAATCTCCTTAGTAATCAAATCAGTAGACAGAAGGACAAAGAAGAGCCTACTCGGTTACTACTGATCCACATTTTTTCCTCTTAAATTCCACCTACTCTGTAGCCCACTGTTAATTTTATATTTGGTTGTATGCTCTGCTCTCTCAAGATGCCTTTATCCTGTTTCCTCTGATGTTAATAGTTAGGGCTCCTCGTCTATCCCGTAAGGCATACACCTTACGTAGAGTCCGTACTACAAAGTTAATATGCAATATGTCATATTTCATTCTGAACTAGGAAAAAGACCATTGACCCTTGTTCCTATGTAGCACCTAGGCCATTTATATTAGTTTAATAATTGGTGATTTTTTCCTACCTTTGTTCAAATGATTGTGAAGCAGAATATTTTCATGGAGATATATATTTATCAATTCTAATGGTTGCTCTCATCATGTCTTGATTATAAGACTAATTCTTTAGGAAAAAATGTTTTCAGCTATCCTCTCCTATGATCTTTTTTCTGCTCCTTCAGAGAATGCAGATTGAGCACCTCGTCTGTCATAGGCTACGTGCTAGGATCTAAGGAAATAGATAGAGATGTCCAGTCCGTACACACCCAAGAGATTGCTCTCCTGACGGTTACAGGCTCACAGGCAAGCAATTTTATATAAGAAGCATGATATCACCTAGGAGAGAATATCAGTCAAGACTTCCTAGGGAAATTGATGATTTCGTCCTCATGGTGTTTTTACTTACAGAGCATCTTATATCTTCTAGATGATGTTCTTTCTAGTAGCGTTACCATTCACATTGTGAAGGACAAAAGCTAGTGGAAGAATGAGGAAAAGCTGAAAGCTATACAATTAAAATCAGATGCTCTTTCATGTATTTAGTATCTGACTTTATTATTTAAAATGACTTCCAGGTAAATTCTAAGAGTTTTAGATAAATTGTTGAAAATTTGGAAACTACTTTTATTTATTTATTTATTTATTTTAAGATTTTATTTATTTATTTGACAGAGAGAGACACAGCCAGTGAGAGAGGGAACACAAGCAGGGGGAGTGGGAGAGGAAGAAGCAGGCTCATAGCAGAGGAGCCTGATGTGGGGCTCGATCCCAGAACTCCGGGATCACGCCCTGAGCCGAAGGCAGACGCTTAACCGCTGTGCCACCCAGGCGCCCCTGGAAACTACTTTTAGAACACCGATGAAACTGTTGTATCGATAGCTATCAGTACAGTTATAGCCATCTAATATATCTATAGGCACATGTGTATGCCCTTACACACAGATTCATATTTATGCAGAGTGTTATTGATTAGAATATAGAAAATAAAACCAACATGTACTTAGGTAAATATATTGGCACTGGTCCACTTTTTTTTTTTTTTTTCGAAGACCAAAGGGTAGAAGAGAAAACTAAGACTAGTATGAGCACGTGTGCATATGCACAGACATGTACATCCATGTACACACATGCAGGTCAATACCTAGAAACTTTTATTTCTAGCCCTGGCCATGTATGAGTTTTGTTACTGATTTATAGAAATCATATTCCAATGCTGAAATGCTCTGAACTTCCTTGGCCTAGATTAGTTACTGTCTGATAATAATTTAATCATAACATGGGTTATCTGTGCAGTTTAATTTTGCATGATATTGTTGATTAAAATCAATGTTAAAGAGATCTAAGGGCAAGGAAAATCTCTTACTGATGTTCTTTCCAATATTTAAGAGAACTTGATAGCGAGCTAAAACAATATAGAAAGATTACTGAAATATACGAAGTCATATGGTCCTGGAAAAAGTCAGATTTTCAGGGTATATTGAGTGTATTCTACAAGATACCTTGTGCTGTATTCATAAATTATGTTAAGGACCAGCACTCTGTAAGATATCCTTGTGTAACTTATATTATCTGAGTGTAGAACATTGTTTTAAAGATTTTATTTATTTATTTGAGAGGGAGCATGAGAAAGAGAGAACACAAGCAAGGAGGAGGGGTAGAGGGAGAAGCAGACTCCTTGCTGAGCAGGGAGCCCGATGTGGGACAACATGGGACTCAGTCCCAGGACTGTGGGATCATGACTTGAGCTGAAGACAGATGTTTAACCGACTGAGTCACCCAGGCATCCCTTAGTGTAGAATATTTTAACTGTAATGTTCTAATCTATGGGTGTTGGTTGGTACATGCTTAATGGTGTTTTAAAAGAAATGGTTTAATGCAGCTCACATATATTTCTTTTTCCATTTTGGTCTCCAATCAGGAAAATAGTCTCACAAATTGAGCCTTAGCGTTGTAATGCTTGCTAAGAGAACAGAGGGTGGCCTAGTTGAAGAATGGACTTCATTGAAAAGTTCACATTTAGAGGCAGATTTATGTCATAAGGCAGACATTATGAGTATTACAGTCAGTGATCAGAGGCTCTAGTTTGAGGCAATGTAAAGATAAAGTCTAAAACATAGCAAGAAGGGCCTGAAATAATATGCTGATATCTCAGTCAGATTACATGGGGCAAAAATAGCATGAGAAACAAATCAGTATCTAGAATGGATCAGAGTTATCACCAGGTACTTTAAATATACACTAGGGAGAATTAACATTGATAAGAAATTCTCTATAGGTCATTATCAATAGCTGTGGACAGTCAAATATATAATAAATTAATTTTTAAATCAAATTCGTGGGTGTTTAACCAAACTTTATACTTACCGTGTCATATAAAAATGTTTGGAATGGATGGTCCCCATTTTCATATTAGAATTAGGATTCTGGTACTCATATAAACAGGTAAGGGGAACCACTTCAGAATTCTGTCTCAGTACACCACATTATAGCATTAGTTGCAATTAAAGCAATGAACAAGAATTCATGTTAAATTTTGGAATCTTTTGTCACAATCCCTTGTGGCCAAGAATCTATTATATAGGAAAGAACAAACTTACTTAATGGCTTAATATGACTAAGAAAGGGTGAAAAGCTAACTAGTCTCTACAGATATCCAAACTAGAACACTTGATTTAATTGCTGTGTAAACTAAGACATCAAAGATAATTAGCAAAACATACATTAAAAATGCAAGATTAATGGTAAAAAAATCACATTTCTTTGGCTTATGACTTGCTTATATTTTGGCTGATAATTGATATGCAAAAATGGGAATACAAAAAAATAGAGGACCAGCATTCAGAGTTTAGGTATCTTCCCTATATTTGGACAGTTCTCGCACTAATGTTTTTGTTCTTTTTTTTTTCTCTCATACTAATGTCCATGTGATATTAAAAAAAACTGAAATATTTTAAAATGGGGTAAAAGATTGCCGGGTATCCTATCTAATATTCCAGATTATCTCTACCTTTCATTATATTTGAGCTATAATAAAACTCTATAAGTTGTAGAAAATTGATAGTAATGCCAATGATTAGTTTTCATAAAAATGCAAATGGATGTGTCCAATTGCAGTATGACTGGTCCCCCTCACACCAGGCTTGAATTCATAACCAGTTCATTTCTTGTGAAACTATTCCTGGTTTCCTATGTATGTATGTTTACTCTGAATTATCTTTCAAACTAGTTTTAACAGTTTAATTTTAACTTGAGCTGCTTTCTTACTGGCTAACTAAAGAGTTAAATAAAATCTTTGATATATATTCAATTTATGTTTTGATGAGAGTGATTTTTACCTTTTAAAAATATATATGACCGTGAACAGATAATATTTAAGATCTGTTATGAAATATATACATTTCTTCAACCTTCAACAAATTATGAACAGCTATGTGCCACAAACTTTTAAAATTTTATGCTTTCATGGTGCTTATTTTCTAATGAGAGAGACAGACAATAAAATGTGAATATATAATATATTTTCATTTAGTAATAATTTCAGTGAAGGAGAGTAAAGGAGGATAAGAAGATAGCAAGTGTCAGTAAACATTATGAAAGACTTTGAAGTGGGGAAAAAAAAAAAAGACTACAGAGAGTCCTATCAGTGCATTCTTCCAGGTAATCTCTTCCTTTCATTGTCTTTTAGCTAACTTGCAACTCTAAAATGTAGAAAGCTGGTAATAATAAAAATTGCATTCATAAAAATGCAAATAAATTGTATGTGGCAGAATGCTATTGATCACTGCCCTGTGGATAGACAGGTAGACTGGTTTGGCATCTATTTATAAATTTGTTTCAGAATTCCTTATTGCATATATATGTATGATTATTTAAATTTTTCTTTGAACTACTTATAACATTTTGCTGGTTCCCCCCACCTAATTAATGAATTAAATGTAATCTTTGACATGTTATTATATTTTATTTTTTTAGGAAAGTCTTGATTTTACCTTTTTTTTTTTTTAAGGGAAATGGAGAGAGGGAGCCATGTGTTGAGGATATGGCTGAGCAAAGATTTGCAAGAAATGGGTGTGGACTATGTGAATATCGAGGGAAAGAACATTTAAGTAAGAAGGAAGAAAGTGAAAAGACTCTAAAGTAGAAAAAGTTAGGTATGTTTGAGGAGGCATCAAGAAAGAGTCAGTTGGAAGAGATGTAAGCCATAAAAAACAGAGGTAGGAGGTGGCTCAAGAGAGGTGAGCAGCAGGGAGGCCAAATCAGCCATTGGATGCCCACATCAAGAATTGGTATTTTCTACCTGCAATGGAATGGAGCAAGGGAAGAATTAGATTTTACTTGCCTTTGAAAAAGATCACTGAGGATGCTGTGCTGGAAATAGATTTCAGATAAGAATAATGGAAGAAAAAAGCCCCCAGGGAGACTATGTTTGTATTTTGCAAGAACCATGGTTGCATGGTAGACTAGGGTGGTAACAAATGGAAAGGGATGTTCTGATTTATGGTACATTTTGAAAGAAGAGCCAACAGTGTTAAAAAATTGGATGTGGTATGAGAGGGAAAGAATTAAATGTGACAGTGTTTCCTAAATGTTTAGACTGAGTCACTAGGTGAATGATGGTGATCTTTATTGATTAATAGAAGACCGATGAAGGGGGAAAAAAGTTTGAGGGTGGCTTCAAGAGCTGTTCTGGCACTGTTCAACTTGGGATATGTGTTAGACTTCCAAGGATAGATGATAGGTAAGTAAATAGACACCTGGGTCTGGAGCCCTGGGCAATGACATCCAGGTTAGAGGGGAAAAACTGTGGTAATTAATAGCATATACCAGAAGTGTAACACCACGGGAATGAAAGAAATGACTCAGGGAGTGAATACAGTCAGTGAAGAGAAAAAGGCAAAAGATCCAGAGACGGAGCTGACAGCACAGAAGGAGGACAGACAGGAGCATGTAGTGTCCAGACCGCTGAGTGAAGCAGGTGTTCTGAGAAGGGGGAGGAAATCAATTGTGTCATCACCGCTGAGAGGTCCAAACATATTGGCAAGATGAAAATTCTTGGCTGCAATCGCAAGAGCTCTCCCCCGCTTCTCAGTAGTGTTATCGGGATGGAAGTATAATGTGACTGACTATTGAGAGCAATGGGGCAGGTCGATGGAAATCACTTTCAGTGAGTTCTGCTACAAAGTGAACTAGATAAGGAGAGGAGATGGGGAGTGGGTGAGAATTAAGAGTGTTTTTCTCCCTTAGATGAGAAATATTGCAGCATGTTTATATGATTACAAGAATAGTCACTGTGGACACATTGATGATACAGAAAGAATGGGGAAATAACTGAATGATAAGCAGAGATGGGGGTGGTGATTTGAGTGGGTGTTTAAAACTGAGATTGTATGAGGAACAGTGCTGTCTCACCTGGGAGCAGGTGGCTGATGAAAGGTGGAGGTAAATATTGTTAAAAGTGGTCAACCGAAGGACCTGAATAACCAAGATGTTGGATGGATGGTACAGTTAAAATTATTAGCCATTAAAATCACAACCAAAATAGTGCTGGAGAAAGAAATAGTGAACTGGGGGCACCTGGGTGGCTCAGTTGGTTAGGCATCTGCTTTTGCTCAGGTCATGATCCCAGGGTCCTGGGATCGAGCCCCACGTCCAGCTCTCTGCTCAGCGGGGAGCCTGCTTCTCCCTCCCCCTCTGTGCTCTCATGCTCTCTCTCTTGCTCTCTCTCTCTCTCAAATAAATAAAATCTTAAAAGTGAACTGGATAATATAATTTTCAAGAAAGGAAAAGGATGATTGAGAGATTACTAGATAACCACATAAGCGTACAGCATCTCCGTGGTATAGTGTGAGGTTATGCCTTTTAGGAAGGAAATGACATTTTAAAGACCAAGAAAGACACCTGCTTCACCCCAGGCTGCTTGGTAAGAGAAATGGTGGAATAATCCGCACTGGAGGTATTTGCAGCTAGGTTTCAGATGGAACAAAATGATGAAGGGAGCATGTAGTGTTTGGGGATAGCGTACAGTTCGCTGATGATGGCTCACGTACATTCCAGAGGGCATAACAGAAGGGTTTGAAAAGTTCAGAGGGTGGAGTCCCACATGTATTTAGTTTAGTGGCTGGAGACATAGGAATAAAGACCTGTTTTATGCGGGGCAGTTATTGGTAGAGTGAACATATGCCTGGTCCCATTTGTGCTTGTTGGTTCAGTTTAATTCTTAATAGTGTTTCTTCCACTTTCCACAGTGGCCTGATTTGGAAGATCAAGTATAAGATCACTCTACTTACAAATGACTGAGGTAAACAGGAATAAAGACCAATGGGCTTTGTGCTGATATATGAAATAAGTGGTAATCAGCTCTAATTAATAGATTTCTTTTTATAATTGGTCCTGTAAGTAGTTGGTTTGCAGAGATCGAGCTGGCAGTGCCAACACCAGGGAAGGGGCAGTCCCAGCAAAAGCACATGGAGTCTGGGGTGTCTCTTATGTGCTGCAATAGATAATATGGGTCCTTTGGTGGGAGCATATGAAGTAGTATTACTAGGATTTAGTGACAAATGGAAAACTGAATTAATGTTAGCTTTTAAAATGATTTGCCAGCTTCATTTTCAAGAAGTGTTTTCTTATATATTCTACTTTATAAATGCAGATTATAATGGTTTGAGCAATATCTCCCCAAATTCATGTGACCCACAACCTTAAACTGTGATTTTATTTGGACATTCAGTCCTTGCATATGCGCTTCCTTAAGAGGAGGTCTTATTGGATTCGATGGGCCCTAAACCTATGACAGGATCTTTGTAAGAGAAATGAGAGGGGGATTCAGAGACGGAGACATAGAGAAAAGAAAGCCATATAAAGACATAAAGAGAAAAGAAACCTTGTGAAGACAGAGGCGGAGATTTAGCTTAAAGTGGTTGTAAGCCAGGAAATGCAGGAATTTCTGGGATCTGCCAGAAGCCAGGAAAAGGCAAGTAAACCTTCTTCCCTAGAGCCTTCAGAGGGAACAGGGACTTAGAGATGCCTTGATTTGTGCTTCCAGTCTCCAGAGTTGTGAGAGAACAAATTTCTGTGGTTTGAAACTACCCAGTTTGTGTTAATTTGTTATGACAGCCCTAGGACACTAGTACAGAGGCCAAGAACTACTTTTTAAAAACAATTTATTTCAATTTGTATCCTTTTTTAGAAATCCTTTTTGTTTCAAGGGGAAAGACTACAATCTTATTTTCATATCTTTAAAGAAATTGCCAAACTGTTATTGTGAATGTAGTTTCCTTATCACTTTGCTTTTCTTCGGGAAAGATGTATGGTGTAAACGTGGCATATGGCGAGGTGAATTCAATGTATTAATTAGGTTTCTTCCCGAGGCACATTTAAAAGTAAAGAAACTAGGGGTGCCTGGGTGGCTCAGTTGGTTAAGCGTCTGCCTTTGGCTCAGAGGATCCCAGGGTCCTGGGATCCAGCCCTGTGTCAGGCTCCCTGCTTGTGGAGAAGCCTGCTTCTCCCTCTCTTTCCTGCTCTCACTCTCTCTCTCTCTCAAATAAATAAATAAAAGAAACTTATAGTCATTAATTCTTATAGAATAGACAGTACCGTGGAATTTTAGATAAACTGAAAGCTAAATACTATAGAATAGTGATATGTTGTTACTTCACACATCAGACGGAATTATAGTATGTATAAGTCGATAAGTTTTGAAGCTCCAGTCCTAAATTAAAAGCTATTCCTTGACACAGCTAAGTGAGAAAAACAGAGAGGTTTCCTTTAATTACAAGAGTATTTGCTTCTAAAAATCAGAGCATACTCACTTATCGGGGGTGGAGTTCTTGGGGCTATAATCAAGTATATTCAAGAGCTAAGGCAATTTAGTATGCTACCTGTCAATCAAATTGGGAGAAAACACAGAAATTTAAAATATGCCAATGCTAGAGGTGACATAATGTAGTTGTCAAGAAAAATTAGATCCCTGATGTGTTTCAGTCCCTTTAGCATGCAACCATATGTGTCTGAATTCAAAGGCTATGACAAATTACTGAGGGTGGTAAGATTAAGCAAAATGGAAAAATAATTAATGATATATGAAATGTCAGGAAAGTCACCTTGTTAAAGTAGCAGCAAGTTGGGGTTTAGCTTCAAAAGTATAAGGGAGGAAACTTGCCTCTACAGGGCATTCCAGTGCTTCCTTGGGCAGCAATGACTTATTGATAGGGTATTATTAATAGCACAGGGTGTGAAAATAAGTCTTAGAATGTTCTTTGAAAACGTTAACTACAGTTTTTTTTTTTTTTTTTTGGTCCCTAAACTCCATTTTGAGCTTTCTAATGTATAGCCATGAATAGAAAACAAAACATCTGATGGTTAAGATCGTCATTTCTTGTTAGGTAGTACATTTCTAAAGTCTGGCAAATTTATGTAAAGATAATATTTTATAAACTGGCATGTTTCTTTAAAAATTATAATTAAGTTTACCACAATTAGAAATAAAAGTGAATAGACTCGATTCAACAATGACAAATGACCAGCTAACTGCAACTCATTTTGGATTGTAATAAGCCCAAAATAAATATTACCCAATAATTCTATTAAAAATGTATTGGGTAGTAAACCATGGGTCACAGTTGGAGGAAAAAGTGATAAAGGGGACAGGGAAACAATGGAGAAATTGAGAACTAATAAGATTCATGATATGCTCAGTATCCCCAATTTTTTCTCATCTAACACTCAATTTACTGGTATTTTAGGAAGTTTTCTCACACTCTTAAGAAAACCACCATATATATGTGTCTAGGCATCCTTTCACACTCAGTTAAAGATGCAAATGAATTGTATCCTAAATTAGAAGAAAGTCCTACAACACTTCATCTTAGCATATGTTGATACATTAAACAAACCACATATTATTTTATAAATATCAACTTCCTCAGTAGTACAACTCTACAAACTTTTTCTGTTTTCCTTTACTTTTTATTCACTATTTAATTAATGCAACAAATATTTCTTGAGCACTCACTAAGGGCATTGCATTCTTCTAGGCTGATGGAATACTAATAAAATAAAGATTTCTGCCCTCTGTCCTTGCTCCCTGAGTCACTCTATGGAAAAGGCTCCGATCTGCCTCAGATATGACCAAGAAATAATATTTATTGTGATATTTTTGGGTAGTTTATTGTAACAACGTGGTATAGCTTACTCTGGTTAATATAGGGATGAAAAGAATTTGTAATTCTACAATTTTATAACCATCCAGATTTACATTTAAATGTGAGAAGGTAATAAAAAGGCCCTAAGGCATACTAGATGTTTGATGTTTGGCAAACAGAAATCTGTTTTGAAAATACTTTTGAATGAAGTTTTATTTTTTATTTATTTTTTAAAGATTTTATTTATTTGTCAGAGAGAGAGAGAGAGCACAAGCAGGGGGAGCGACAGGCAGAGGGAGAAGCAGGATCCCTGCTGAGCAAGGAGCCCAATGCAGGATTCGATCCCAGGACCCTGGGATCATGACCTGAGCCGAAGGCAGACAGTTAACTGACTGAGCCACCCAGGCATCCCTTGAATGAAGTTTTAAAAATAGATAATTAAATTCAGGTGTGAAAAATGATATAGGATTAAACATCAATCAAATAATTTAAGAAAGTATATTGTTGTCCAAAAGCTTCTTATTCCAAAACAAGAAAGTATATAAATAAAAACTCAGAAAATAAAATTTTAACAATATTTCAGAATGATACTTAAAGGTAAAATGAGAGAATAGTCTAGTAAATATATTATTGCACAATATAAGTATTGATTAAACAAATCAGTGGGTAAAATGACTATAAGTATTAAGAGAGTAACTGAGAGAAAAATAATAAAGATCTTAAGTCAGAAGAAAAACAAAGCAAAACAAACAATAAAACACAAGAAAAGCAAGGAAACAGAAACCAATGTTGAAAGTGAGTTTTGATACACTAGTACTTATATAAATATAGAAAAAAATTCATGAAGTAGAAAACAAGTCTTTCAAATTAATTTTTAAAATTTCAACAATATGTTGTCAAAATATAAAAAAAGAATAAAATTTGAAAAAAACTGAAATTTTAGAAAATAGGATACAGATGGAAAATAAGAAACAAAACAAAGTTGGGTTTCTAATTGTATCATGTAATATTATTTCATTCAGATAAAAAAGAAAAAAATCAGGAAAGAATGAAATAGAAACCAATAAAAGAACAACTGAATAAAAAAAAACCATCATAAAAAATGCAAATAACAAAATATTAATATATATATATATGAAGCATCAACAGACAAAGCTCCAGAGAAATGTAGATAAATTAAGAAGTTTTTTTAAAATATTTTTTTATTATGTTAGTCACCATACTGTACATCCCTGGTTTTTGATGTAAAGTTCGATGATTCATTAGTTGCGTATAACGCCCAGTGCACCATGCAATACATGCCCTCCCCACCACCCATCACCAGCCTATCCCATTCCCCCACCCCCTCCCCTCTGAAGCCCTCGGTTTGTTTCTCAGAGTCCGTAGTCTCTCATGCTTCATTCCCCCTTCTGATTACCCCCCCTTTCTTTATCCCTTTCTTCTCCTACCGATCTTCCTAGTTCTTATGTTCCATAGATGAGAGAAACCATATGATAATTGTCTTTCTCTGCTTGACTTATTTCACTTAGCATTATCTCCTCCAATGCTGTCCATGTTGCAGCAAATGTTGAGAAATCATTCTTTTTGATAGCTGAGTAAGAACTTTGAAATACTTTGAAATTTTTAGCACAGCATTCTCAGAAACTAGTGGATAGAGAAGAGAAAGAAAAGTAAGTGGAGAAGCCTAAAGATCTGAATAACGAGATAGCATTAAAATTTTATTTTTATTTAGAATTCCACACTTGATAATATGCACCTTTTGAATATTCATGGAACATGTTAGGGGAAGATCTTATGTTAGTCTCTGATAAAATTTAAAAAATATATAAATAGAAAAAAGGTATATGTAAACAGTAAATCAAAAAAGACCTAAAAACCTGGGTTATAAACCAACTATTATGATATAACTTAATTATACAGGAAATAATAAAAGAAATTAAGAAATGCATAGAATGATACATATATTAAATGATAATAAACATTCATGTCAATATATTGTAGGACACAGCTAAATGAGTTAGACATAAATGGTTTATGATCAGAAATAATAGGTTTTTTAATTTATTTTTTAAATAACTTATGCGCTAAAATAAAGGAGCTGAGAAAAAAGCAATAGAACAAAATAAACAAAATAATGAGAAGAAACACCCTTGGTATTATCTATATTATTTATATTAATGAAATAAAGAACCTCCCACACCCAAAAAATAGTGAAGATTAATAAACTAAAATGAATCTGTACAATAGATACTTTAAATACCTTAAATGCTAATAATGAAGAAGAGGAAAACACTCACAAAATATAAAATGAAATTCATTTATTGAGTCACTGAGGAAGGAAGTGTTGAACCACAAAGCCACTGGAAGGGTGTGGATACAGTAAGACCCTGAAAATACCTGGGAACAGGGATGCTACTGGTAACAGCATATTCTTAACTGTTAACATATTCTTACTCCATTATCATATTTTCGGCTCCCCTAATTTAGCATTAAATTATTTTTGTTAATTCTCCGACAGCCTATATATTCAATATGTTTTTTCCCATCCAAGAATCACATACCACAGATAACATTGCCCCCCTTTTCCAATATAAAAAATATAAAGACTGATCACTCTCATTTTAATAATCAGTTCTTGATGACCATGTCCCAGTTTTTATCTGAGTTATTCAGATTAAAAAATAAAGGAGAAGGAATGCCTGGGTGGCTTAGTCCGTTGAGAGTCTGCCTTCGGCTCAGGTCATGATCTTAGGGTCCTGGGATTGAGTCCTGCATCTGGGCTCCTTGTTCAGTGGGGAGCCTGCTTCTCCCTCTACTGCTCCCCCTGCTTGTGCACTCACGGTGCTCTCTCTCTATCTGTCTCTGAAAAACAAACAAACAAACAAACAAACAGACTTGAAAGGAATAAAGGAGAAGCTCTCAGAAGTGAATGAGTGGATGCTGGTAAGATAATCCTCAGATGTCTGCTTTAGGGCTTTTCATTTTCTTCTATAGGAATTAAATTGGATGAATCAGAGTATTGTTCTTTGTATAAAACCATTTCAAAATAGCTCTTATTCTAACTCATTCATTCTTTCAAACTGAATACCTATGAAAAGTATATTTTCCAAAATATTCTAAACAACGGTCTTATTTTTTCTCTCTTTCATTGCTTTATAATCATTGAACCGATGTTGCCCTCTAACCTGGGGGTTAGCAATCATCAGAATTTCCTCACCAGGATGTTTACCTGTGCTTGGTCACCCTTAGAAGATTTGTCCTGCTTCCCCTATGACTCTGGAATTATGCAGTCAACACTTTCAAAGATGAAACAGTGCTTTCTACTTTTCTTCAATCTAAATAACTCTAGAAGCCCCATGGTCTCAAGTCCAAAAAGGTATGACACTCAGAAGCTTCAGTCTCTTTGGTATGGCCGGTGACCTCCTCGGCTTAAGAAGTGAAGCAAACCAAATGAAATCACAGCAAAACTCTAAACATAAGATCAATTCATGTCCGAACTCAGATTTACACGATGATTTATCGGATTGGTATCTCTGAAACCAAATGCTCACTTTATCGTTATTCAACATGAGAATTCTAAAGAGAACTGTAACACACTTACCAAATGAGAGAACAATCATGAAAAAATTACAAAAAGTCCACTATTTTTTTTCAAAATCCTGTCTTCCTCTAAGCAAATTTGCTTTATATTGTTGATTATGCAAAGCTAAATTTTAAAACACAGAAATTTTTAGGAAATTATGTGGAGCTAAGTTTCAAACAAAAACTAAGTTTAAAACAAATGAAAATGAAATCCTGCTTTTATCTCCATCAACAAACTGAAATGTCTTAAAAGCAGCTAGACATAGATGGGAGGCTACAGTGTCTCACAGTGAACTAAAGCCGTGGTTGATTTTCCCAGTCTGGCCAGTTGAGGTAGCTTCCTTTCCTCCCCCCAGTCGTGATTCATGGTCCTTCAGAATCTAATGCTCTTACATGGTAAGAAAAACCCTTCTAAAAGAAAAAGAAAAAAAAGTGAACATTTTTTAGACTTTATGTGGCTATGCTTCTAAAATACATATTGTTAAAATATGCTAGAAAGAGTGGAAAAGTAAAATACATCCTAGAGAAGCAGTAAGAATGAAAAAAAAAAAAAAAACACCTACATTTCACACATCTCTTTTGTCTCCACAGAGAAAAAAAATTACCATTCACATCTGGTTTATCTCCAGGTTTGTCACAATTTCATTTCTGTGCTTGTTTTTCCAAATTGAAATGAGGCCCCAGAGTACCCACCCTGTTTAAGACAAACACACGTGAACACACCCAGAAACAATTAGAAATTTATTTACCGTATCTGCACCTGCTACCACACTGGCCGGTTACAGATATCCCAGACTGTCAGAGCTGACAAGCGAGCTCTGTAGGTAGGGCTGAGGATGGGCTGCAGGTGGGGGAAATACTAAAAAGGGAATAAATTTGGGTCACTACAAAGCATACATGTAGGGGTTTTGCCTAGTTCCTTCACAGGGACGATCACTATGTGTGATTATTTTCTTCATTTATTGGCTTAATGGCTTTTTATCCCACCGTCCCACTAGAACTGTTTAAGCTGCAGGAAGATGAGGACCACCGTGCTCGCTGCACAGGTGCGGTCGCAAAGGAAGGCAGTCAGTAAATCATCTTTGAATTCAAGTCTCTCAGTTTATGCTGCAGTATATCTCTCTTAAGATGCTTCATTCCCAGTCTCCTCCTTTTAGTTTCTCTTAAATGCCATTTTTAATATAACATATAGGACAGTTTTATAGTTTTACAGAATTATCATAAAGATAGTACAGAGAGTTTGTGCATACCTCACACCCCGTTTCCTCTATTATTATCTGGCACTAATATGGCACAACTGTCACAATTAATGGACCAATATTGATATACTGTTATCAACTAAAGTCCCTATTCTATTAAAAATTCCTCAGTTTCCCCCTCATGTCCTTTTTCTCTTCTAAGGATGCCATCCGGGGTAACACATTGCATTAATAGTCATATCTACCAAGAACTCCTTGGCTGACACAGTTTGTCAGACTTTCCTTGACAGATTTGAGGCGTACTGGTCAGATATTTTATAGAATATCCTTAAATTTGGTTTGTTTAATGTTTTTGTTATGGTCAGTCTGGAACTATGGGTTTTTGGGGAGGAAGACCACAGAGGAAAGTACCATATTCTTCACATCACATCAAGAGTGCAAACTATCAGTATAACATACGGGTGCAGATTTAAACCCGATCAGCTGGCTTGAGATAGTGTTAGTCATGGTTTTCCACTGTAGGTTGTCTCTCTTTTTTTTCCTGTCTCTGTCCGTACTGTAATCTTTAGAAAGAGGTCACTACACGCAGCCTGCGCTTAAGTAATGGAGAGCTATGCTTCACCTTCTTAAAAGCAAAGTATTGACAAAAATTATTCAGAATTCTTCTGCATCAGAGATTTGTCATTATTTATATATCTAATCATTTATATCTATCACTATGGACTAATGGATTTTTTTTTTTTTACTTTGGGTTTAAATGCCCATCATATATATATATTTTTTTCTTCTTGTCTCTGGAACTTTATATAGCCTTTTGCTTTTGCCTAAATATCCTGCCCACCCTCCCCAATTAACATGCATGTTTGAATTCTCTGACTTTGGCTTTCATCTCCTCACAGAGATATTGTCTTGATTGTAGGACTGCTGAAGAGCCTAAGCTTCAAAATGAATTTGAATTTCAAAATTTTAGAGTCAAAACTGTTATTTGAGCCATATTGCACTAAGATATGTAGACCTGAAAAAAGTCTGGACCTTTTAGACTAACTGATATATAGGGCAATGGATAAATTCACAAAGGGCTAAGGAATTCACATGTAACTTAAGTAAATGTATCCTTTTCCCAAAACAATTATGTTAACAACTAAATGAGCGATATAATTTGTGGTTTTGAAATGCTCTGGTATGTATATAGGCATTCCTAGGATGATAAAAAAAACTTTGTAATTAACAATTTTTTTATATTGACATAGACACTTTGGAGACTTAAATGAGACCTTTAGTATATAGGGCCATAGAATATAAATATTCTCCAAACTTTTCTTACTGAAAAAAAAAATAATTCCCACCTTATACTGAATTCTTAGTATCATTTTAACCAACAATGCTCTCTGGATCTACTATAATTTTTAGAAGCCCAGTTGTTGGCTTTTTTTTTTTTTTTTTTTGCTCTAATTAAGGTGTGATTAACATCCTTATACCTACATTATATGCAAAGCTTATACCTTTGTTTCAGAATTTTTAAAAATGAAATTTCTTGGGCAAAGGTTTATTTATTTATGCTTATGTTCACCATTGCAAATTTTCAACCAGAAGTTTTCATGCCTAGCTACATTGTTTGATAACGTCCTCCACTTTGAATTGTGTACTTATATGAATTCTGGGGCTTCAGAGTAAACACATTTTGGGGGTTTCCTTCCAGCTTACAATGCCCCCTTCCATATTTTCTTATCTTGACTGATCTCCTGTCAGGTATGATGGTACAGTTGACTAAGCCCAGTATTGACATTGGGCACAAGCTGGGCAAATGAAATAATCAATTTTGGATATCTGGAATTAAGACGAGGAAATTCTCATTTAGTGTGAATGGTTTCTTGAGGAAAGATGGGTAGCCTTCTTTTACCTGCTGTGTATAAGAGCAAGGAATGGTCATGTTCTGGAAGAGATGTTGGTAGCACTGCAGAGAGAAAGAGGTAGAGTCAAGGGTTGAAGAGTTCAGCCAATGTTTCAGTTTTCATTTTTGGTCCCTTGCTGAGGTTCTACTGCCATCCTATTGTTAGACACTAGGAATCAGCCTCCAAATCCTTAAAATAAATTCTGCTTTTCTGTTTACACATCGTCAAGTTGGTTTGAATACTTGCATCCAGAGAATCCCATTGAATGTAGACAACTAGTTCCTCTTATATCTGGACTGAATTTGTAGTATTCAAAACCCTTATAAATAACCCAAAAGGGGTACCTGGGTGGCTCAGTTGGTTAAGCATCTGCCTTCAGATCAGGTCATAATCTCAGCATCAGGCTCCCTGCTCAGAGGGGGGTCTGCTTCTCCCTCTTCTCCTCTGCTCGTGCTCTCTATCGCTATCTTTGTCTTTCTCCCAAACAAACAGACAAACAAATAGATAAATAAATAAATAAATAAATAAATAAATAAATAAATAAAATCTTAAAAAAAAAATAACCCAAGACATCTTGGCTTGTGTTTAAAATTCTGCCTTCTGAATATCACTATATACACTTATGGGTATTTTAAGAAATGACTTTTGATCCATGATGAAGAGCTATTTCTATTTCTGATCCTCTTTAGTTGCACTCTCCAGTTGACCTTGTCTTGTCCTTTGCTGCCCTTAATGCCTCTTTCCCCAAGCATGTGTGCCTAAAACACACTAGACATGAAAAGAAATCTCATTTTCACATGACTAGCAAAAACAAAGCTTTACGTAAATGCAGTTGCATTTTCATAATAGTAAAGAGCTATATAAGAACTAGGGTTATTTTTAGGAAAAGAAAAAATAAATGAAGAAAAGAAAAGATAAATGACAGAATTTCTGAAAGAAAGAAAGCTATGGGAATTAATCATTGCCATCAAAGGATTGTAAGTCCTTGACTTTCATGATGTTCTTTTAATTTATCCTTTTTTGGGTAAATTGAGTCTTTCTTACTGAGTTAAAAATTGAGAAAGAACTGATTAATTTGTTGGTGGGTAAAGATATGACATTGGAAAGAATAAGCTAGTATTTATTTGATAATTTACATTTTTCTATGGTCTACTTTCATATTCCCAAAAAAGAATACAACTCTCTATGATAATATTGAAATGCAAATAAAATACCCATTTAACAGCTTAGATGTCGTTAGAAGACAAACATCCATGTTTATTTAAAATGCTCTTTATATGTTTACACAATGCTTTATTTTGAATTCATTAGAGAAATTAAATGATTTAATAAAACTAGTGGGCCACTTTGAATAAATGACAAGAATTTCTTACTCAAACATATGGTGTCAGTTGCCCAAGATTCTCAGCCAATTTTGGAAGTTTTCAATATGGGTAGGCTATGTTGTTAAATTAATATGGCAATAAAAATTAAATGACTTGTGGTTTACTTGAAATGTTCTAGCCAAATTGATCCCATGACACTGACCTTAAATCTTTTTCCTTTCCTTTCCAAATATAAGTGCTTATTCAGGCATTCATCCACTGGATAACTGCTTACTGAACGTTTCATGCAAAGCACTATGCTGGTCAATTTAAGGGACCAAAAATCTGAAATCCTCTTATTTGAGTGCATGTTTATAAACAATTATAATGCAGAACAGAAACTAAGAGTGTCCTAAGGAATCTGCAGATACACAGTTTAAAGAGATAAGAGGAAGAATGACACAGAGAAGATGGAGGCAAGTTTAGAGATAGTCTTTAAAGTATGAATGAAATTTCCAGGTAGAGATATGTTAAGACGGGAATTCCTGGGAGGATCGCCGTTCTAGATGCCAGAAAATGCAGGCAATACAAGGATGACTCCAGGAGCATCCTATGACTAGTAAATACTAGGAATGCAAGAAGGAAAAAAATAATGCATTTAAACAGGCAATCTTTCATCCTAAGAACGCTCTTCAATTTATGACCCAAGTTTAAATATATGTTATAGACTAAGGGTTAATAAAGTATGGCCCAACCAAATCTGCCCCGCTGCCTGCTTTTGTAAATTAAGTTTTATTGGAACACAGTGCTGCCAATTAATTTACATGTTATTCATGGCTGGTTTGGCACTTTAATGCCAAAGTTAAATGGTTGCAACACAGACAAAATGGCCTGCAAGGCTTAAAATATTTATAAACTGGCCTTTTATGTAGATACCTGGGTGGATCAGTCAGTTAAGCATCTACCTTCAGCTCAAGTCAGGATCCCAGGGTCCTGGAATCAAGTCCCACATCAGGCTCTTGCTCAGTGGGAAGTCTGCTTCTCTCTCTCCTTTTGCCTGCCACTCCCCCTGTTTGTGCTCTTTCTCTCTCTCTCTGACAAATAAATAAAATCTTAAAAAAAAGAAAAGAAAAGAAACTGGCCTTTTAAAGAAAAAGGTTGCTGAACACTGTCCTGGATTTCTGTGCAAATATCAATGAGGGACTTGGTATTGGCAAAATAGCTACATGGTATGCTGAAGTTATGGCATATTTCATTCACTGTAATAGTATCATAGATCCCTTGGGCAATTTCTTCATTTTTCAGCACCAAATGCAAAGGATGATTTAGAAGAAGAATCACATAATTGTATTCTAATGCATCGTTAGTCATATTTGAAGTCTGAAAAGATGTCTTCTAAATAAGAGAATGTTTTTACATTCTGGACTTTAGAAATCACAGAAATGCTATTTTTTTCCAATTATTTTCTGATGTTATTAATTCAAATATTATAACTGAGTATGTGAAAAAAAATAGCCTCTAGAACTCCTCTCTGTCTCTTCACTCACAGTTTAGGTTAGGACTGTTTTTGAGCTCTGGATCCTCTAAGGTATAATTTGCACTGGTCGCTTTTACCTACTTTGAAAGTATATCCTTTCCCCAGTGCCATCAACTCTCTTTTATCAGCAATTCTCACACTTCTGAGAGCGCTCATTCTCACCATGTGGCTGTGAATCTTCTATGTGTATCACATAGTTTGGGGGCAGCTAGCAGTGATGCCCTGGGGTTATTTTCTTTGTGATAGAGAGTTAGGACTCCTCGGAGTCTATTTCCAAGGTGAACTTGGTTCCTGTGGTTATCCACCTGCCTCCTTTAGAATTGCTTCTAAGTCATATATACGATTGCTTCTGAATCCTTCAGAAGACCACTGTGGGTTCTGCAAAGAAGGTTTGAAAACTTCTTAAAAAATGTTATTGGTAAATGTTTTTTTAGGAAATTTATATATATTGTATAGTTAGCAATGGATAATAATATTAAAAACAAAACCAAATGATAATCAAGTACAAGTATCTGAGAGTGACATGATACTAGAGAGAAATTATTCTCTGAAAGCTTAACGTAACACAATTAAATGATCCCGTTGTTTCACAAGACTGATTTTAAGTTTTGAAAATTGTTCCTTTGGCAATTTGTAGACTGCTGGCAAAGGCTATTAGACGAATATTAGAGCCATATACACGTCTTCCTCAACTTATGATGGGGTTACATCTGATAAATCCATCATAAAATGAAAATAACCTAAGTTGAAAATTCCTAACCTGAGCATAATTGCCTAGCCTAGTCCACCTTAAACATGCTTAGAACACTTACATTCACCTATAGTTGAGCAAAATCATTTAATACAAAGCTTATTTTATAAATTCGTGTTGACTATATCATGTAATTTATGAGTACTGTACTGAAAGTGAAAAGAGAAAGTTGTATGGGTACAGGATAGTTTTAAGTATATCTGCCTTTGGCTCAGGTCATGATCCCAGGGTCCTGGCATCGAGCCCTTCATCGGGTTCTCTGCTCAGCGGGAAGCCTGCTTCTCCCTCTTCCACTCCCCCTGCTTGTGTTCCCTCTCTCTCTGTCTCTCTCTTTCTATCAAATAAATAAATACAATCTTAAAAAGAAATGGACAGAAGATCTGAATAGACATTTTTCCAAAGAAGATGTACAAATGGCCAACAGGTACATGAAAAATATTCTACATTGTTACTCATCAGGGAAATGAAATAAAATTTTTGCCTAGAGAGTGGCCAGGATCCAAATTTTGCTCTGCTAGAAACTTTGCTGTAAATGTCCCAAGTGCTCCACATCCATGAAGCTGGTGAGTAGACAACAGAATGTGGAAACTAGGCCACTGCCAACATCTACACGCCGTGGAGGCCACTAGTCTACTGATACCGCTGGAGAAAGGTGGCATCAACCTCCACATCCACCTTTCAGAACTTATGCTTTCTAACTAATAGGTACAACCCCATTCATGTTAAGAGAAGGGAGAAATTTAGATTTTTTATCTTCCCAACCACTCTGAACAGGAGAGTAAAATAAAGATTGAGAAAGCCTTTGTAAGCATGTGAGACTAAGAAGTTGCTAAAGAAGATATATGAATGGTACATTCTTATGAGAAAAAAATGTTTAATTACTTCTCATTAAAGAAATATAAATTAAAGCCAAAATAAAAATAATTTTCTTCTAATATTTAACGATGAATTCTGAGAAGAATCCAGTGAGATGACAATTCCCATGCACTACAAAAGAAGAGTAAATTGGTAACAGTGTATTGAGTGGTGATTTGACAATGTATTGGATGGCCTTAAAAATGAGTCCTTCCTTTGATACAGCAATCTACTTCTAGGTATCTAGCTTAGGAAATAATGTGGTCTCCAGCTTATGATTAGGAATATTGGTAGTGGCAGCTTTTTTTTTTAATGTGTGAAAAATAAGAAAATAACTAGTGCCCAACAAAAAGGGAATAGTTAAATAAGTTATATTACTTCTACATAATCACTTATAGTAAAGCTTTGTAATGACATTGGAAAATGTTTATGCTAAGTGAAATCAAATGGGACACAAAAATATAAAATATGGAGCTAAGTTTACTGGCAAAGAAAGAATAATAATATTGTCTGCTTCTGTTCTCGAACACTTTTTATAGACTTTTTATAAATGTCAGTATCAAAAATAATTTATTTTTTTAACTCATCATTGTTTGTAGCTGGAGGTTTATTTTATTTTATTTAGCCACTGATAGGTTAATAGATTGGGGAAAAGGAAAGTTTTCTATACCAATAAAACCATTAATTGGATCTAAAGCAAAGCACTTATTTATAGGGATATGAACAGAAACAGGATAAAAAAGCTAGTTCATAATCAACATAGACTATGTTAATTCTCATCTTTTTCTCAGGTATTGGTGTTTGCAAATTCTGCAGGTTACTGTAATAGTAAATTGTTACTTGCTTTTTCATTAAATCATTAGGTTCAATGACCATTTTAGAAAAAGTTGTATGATTTTAGTATTTTAATTTTATTTATGGACTTTTCTAGAAAGCCTAGAGAGACTTTCCTTTCTTTTTCCTTCCCCAGCTTTATTGAGGTATAATTGATAAATAAAATTGTAAGATACATTTAAACTGTATAGTGTGATAATATGATTTGATACACAGTGAAAGGATTCCCATCCACCCCTCATTGAGTTAACATGTCTTCACCTATTTACATTTATTTATTTATTTGTTTAGTATTGGTTAGAACATTTAAATTCTATTTAGAATTTGCTAGCTACTTTTTTAAACCTGATTTTTTTTTTCCCAAATAGAATGCTAGTGATGTTGGAGCTGGTAGTAGGAAGAAAAAGAAAAATCACTGGGCTGAGTGATTTTTCAAAGTTACAGTATGGTAGGTAGTGTGACATTCACCTGTGTCATTCCTGGTACCTTAATTTTGATCTTTATCTAGAAGAAAGGAGAAATAATGAAGCACAGATCCAAAAATGCAGGGGGAATTCAACTTCCCAAATGTCAGAGAGAATTGAGATTTAGTAACTCAGGTATCCATGGATTCCATTTGACCAATAGGAGATTCTCATTTGTAGAAGGGCCTGCGGTATCTGTGTGAACCAGCATCAGAGAATTTCATTTTGTCTAATAGCCTGTTTTTATTTATTTTATGGTCAAGAGCAGTCCTCTCAGAATATATCTTAGTTATGTGGGAAATGTATTTTGTACCTTTGGATTCTGACTGGCTGAAATGAGCTGGTTACCCAAAGTGACCTCATCACACATCAGGGTGGGTAGAAAGATTTCCCTCATAGTGTGTGTCCTGTGGTATATCAAATCTATCCCCTGCCACAGACACATTTGGGGTGTAAGAGATGCTTAAAACTACCCATGACAACAAAAAGACAAGCCAGTGTTTCTTAGCAGTGAAATGCAATGTCACAGGTGAGAATCAAGACTATAGATTCTTAGTGGGGTTTTAAAGGACATTATAATGCTGTGCTATGAAGAACTCAATAATAGCAAACTCAGGAGGGGGCAGGATGGCAGTATCAGTAATCATAAAAATAATGTCTTGGAGACACTGTTTCCTTTGCAAAGAAGTTTAGAATAAAAAATAAAAAACAGATACTGAGTTTGGAAATGTGTTTTGTGATGAGACACATACTTCCAATGGTTCTCTTATATTTCTGCACATGATTTTGCAAAGAGGCATTGATGATTTTCTCCAAACTATCTTTTTAAGGATATTTTTATAGCAAACAGCTTTCAAAGATAGAGATAGTATCTCCCTCTGGGGCAGAGGGCAGATCTCTTCCCTGAAGGGTATGATAAAAATAATGTCTCCCTTTGGAAACACATTTTGGGCAGTTTTGCTAGAAGCCCCCAAAGATCTCAGTTTTGTGAACTCTGGGTCCCAGGGCCAAAACCGCATTCTCTGCCTCACCTCTGTGGGACTCTGTGGGACAAGGGGAATAATGTGAATATGAAGCTTATGCTGTCTGCTGGGTCATGAGTAATAAAGATCTTTGCTTCTGACCCACAATCATGTGTCTTCTGACAACATTTGTGAAGCTGTGGCAGGCTAATGGCTTAGCTTTCAAGTAGAGAAAAATTTTAGTCTCAACAATTTATAGCTATTAATTTTTAAAGATTTTTTTCTGATGATAAAAACAATATTTTTTGTGCCAGGAATTTGAAAAGTAGAGAAGATACTTAAGAAGGAAAAGAAAAATCCGTAATCTCCACACCTAGAGAAGGGTAATATTTTGATCTTAGCACAAATCTCAATATTGCTCTATATGTACAGACATCATATTATGTATACTTGCAAATAGCATAAATTGCCTTCTGCCTGCTCCTTTTGTCCCCTAAAGTTAGGATGAATATTTCATTAATTTTTTAAACATGATTTTGAATATCTGCCTAGTATTCTCTTTTATTACAACTAAATCATTATTTATATAATCATTCTCTTATTGAATATTTAGGTAATTTAGAGCTTTTAGTTATTAAGAATAATAATTCTACAGTAAGCATCTTTTCATACTCATAGTGTACTTCTCATTTCCATGTAAAAAAGTCTACAAGATAAAATTGCTAGGTCTCAGCAATTTTTCATTTAATATTTCTTCACATGTGCTTTGATTCTCTCAGGGTTGAGCCAGAAGTTTCACAGGAGGTGAAACGAATCGGCACAGGAGGTGGTTTCTCTAATCCTTAACTTCGTTAGGCTCTTTCTGGGTAAATGGCTTTTGTGGTTTCCTTCTTTCTGGTGGTTTGTTCCAGACGCGTTGATCTGTTTCGTAGGTTCCACTGAAGTCATACTTTTCACCCTTTTCACCAATCACACATCAAGGCTCATCCAATTTCTCTCCATTTCTCTGGCCTCTGTTGAAGATTTCCCTTCAGCCTTTCAAAATAAAGGCACATGGATATGGGGCAGTAGATTTACTACAGGATCCTGTCAAAATCTACTCTTTAGTTCCTTGAGGTCTTAACATTTTTAGATAGCTATCACTGATAGGAGTTTGTCTCCTTATGGCTTTAGAATGGATAAGTTGTTTCTTATTCTAGAACTAAGGTCATAGTGAATATGCTTTACCAAATTATTCATTCTAGATAATACCATCTTCGGTAAAAAACTACCTGGAGAGTACTCTCATTTTCTATACCTCTCTGATGGCTGTCACATCATCTAAAGTAACAAATGTGACTTCTCTAAGAAAGTTGACTTATCATTTTGCTAATGGGTGGTACATCATGATAGCTTAGGTCATATATCCTAGAGGTCAAGTTTAGGCTCTAATAGACAGGATCTAATTTTACAGTTGTATCAAATTCAAAATAACGGTGACTTTGCCTCTTCCCAAATCAGTATGAATGGCCATAGGGTCGTGTGGCTGACATCATTTGGGGGTAGCACACTGCTGTTCCATCAGCAACGTCCACATAAAGCTTAAATTAGATTTCCCTCTCCACGAAGTGATGAACAGAAAGACAAACCACCTATTCAGCTTTGTGTTTGCATGCTCATATCTGAAAGGAATATAAATGAAGCAAATAATTAAATGACTACAAAAAGAAGTAAATAAAAGCTCTTCTCTTCTCCTGACACCAAAATCATCATAAAAAAAAACAGCCTTCTGAAATTTCTGTTTGCAGCTTTGAGAAGAGGGTTTGGACCCTTTTCAGGCATCCAGCTTAAACAAGCAAAACAAGCAAAAACAAACAAATGAACAAGATAAATAAATCAAAATAAACAAATGAAAAACTCTTGAGTAAATCATGAGGCTCCAGATTGTGTAGTCTTTGTCTCCCAAAGGAATCTTTACTTCCCACGTGTACTTTATAAATACAATTTAAAGATTTCAGGCTATTAAAATATAAGGAGCAAGAATATTTCATCATTTAATCCCAGCACTCCAAAGGCTCTTGTGTGTGCCAGACATCAAACACACATTTATGGGATTAATGAAAAAATTAGAGTTCTGAATCAAGGAATGATGAATGAATGATGGCTGTGTTTTCTTATAAAGATGCAAAATGTGGATGCATGTGTCAAGGGAAACACTACACTGGACAAAGTTAAATAGCCAAGGAAGGCTTTATTCAAGAATATTGCAATAGAGGGGCACCCGGGTGGCTCAGCTGCTAAGCGTCTGCCTTCAGCTCAGGTCATGATCCCAGTGTCCTGGGATCTAGCCCCGCGTGGGCTCCCTGCTCAGTGGCTCCCTGCTCGGTGGGAAGCCTGCTTCTCCCGCTCACACTCCCCTTGCTTGTGGTCCATCTCTCGCTGTCTCTCTCTGTCAAATAAATTTTAAAAATCTTAAAAAAAACAAACAAAAAACTCCCCAGAATATTGCAATAGAGGAAAGAGGCCAGAACTCAGTCTGGCTCAGTTCCACTGAAACAAAAGGTAAGGGGTTTGTCTTCTCTCCACCCCCTGTCTCTGTATCTGTGTGTGTGTGTGCCTCTCTCTCTCTCTGTCTTCTCTCTCCCTCTCTCTCCTCTCTCCCTCTTCTCTCTCTCCTTAACACTAGGGGGAGCTAGTGTAAAGGATAGGAGAGGTTGACTAGTGGAATGTGTCCACCATGTTGAATTTTTCCTGAGTTTGCAAAATGATTTTCTGTATGAGTAGGCTTGCTCACTGGCACCCACAGAAATTAGGCTCCTACTTTTTTTTTTTTTTTGAAGATTTCATTTATTTATTTGACAGAAAGAGACAGCAAGAGAGGGGCCACAAGCAAGGGGGGTGTGAGAGGGAGAAGCAGACTTCCCACCAAGCAGGGAGCCCAGGCGGGGTTCGATCCCAGGACCCTGGGATCATGACCTGAGCCGAAGGCAGATACTTAACAGCTGAGCCACCCAGGCGCCCCTAGGCTCCTCCTTTCTTAACAGAGATGTGGAATACATGTTCTAATCTTCCTTGGTGATTACATTTCAAAGGAATTGCTCCCAAATTCTTGATAAAGACAGTCCTGGGTCACAATACTGGGAAGATGATTTTTAAAAATCTGCGTATACCTCAAAGGGGCAGAGAAGAATTTACAAGTTTTCCAAAATAAATGCTCTACAAAAAGGGACATTTCTTTGGTTGGGAAAAAGACTGTCTAAAGTTTAGTCAAGCTGAGGAGAATGTTACGGGTTTCTTTGCCACGTGCATCTTCTTCATTTGATAGAAATTGATTACAAGGGAAAATTTCTTCTTCTCCCAGTGTATGAGAACTGGTAACTATTTCTGTTATATGAATATTCTGGGAAGGTCAAATATGAGAATATCATTACATGAATTCAGTGAGAATTAAAATACAACTATTACTTTTTCTCAATGGATTTGCCGCCAGAACCCAGGTGTCAGGAAAACCACCTCTAAACCTATACCAGAATGGGAAAGGAAAAGACTCATATCAACATCATTGTCACTGGACATAGATTCGGGCAAGTCTACCACTACTGGTCCTCTGACCTACAACTGTGGTGGGATTGACAAACTATCGAATAATTTGAGAATATGGCTGCTGAGATGGGAAAGGGCTCCTTCAAATATGCCTGGGTCTTGGGCAAACTGAAAGCAGAGTGTGAATGTGGTATCACCACTGCTATCTCTGTGTCACATTTCAAGACCAGAAAGTATTATGTCACCATCACTGATGCCCCAGGACACAGAGAGTTTATCAAAAACATGATTCCAGGCACGTCTCAGGCCGACTGTGCTGCCCTGATTGTTGCTGCTGATGTTGGTGAATTTGAAGCAGTTATCTCCCAAAATGGGCAGACCTGTGAGCATGCCCTTGTGGCTTACACACCAAGTATGAAAAAACTAATTGTTAGTGTTAACCAAATGGATTCCACTGAACCACCCTACAGCCCGAAGAGATAGGAGAAAATCATTAAGGAAGTCGGCACCTACATTAAGAAAATTGGCTACAACCCTGACACAGTAACATTCGTGCCACTTTCTGGCTGGAATGGTGATACATGCTAGAGCAAAGTGCTAACATAACCTTGGTTCAAGGGATGGAAAGTCACCCATAAAGATGGCAAAGCCAGTGCAACCACGCTACTTGAAGCTCTGGATTGCCTTCTGTTGCCAACTGGTTCAAATAACAAGCCATTGCGTCTGCCCCTCTAAGACATCTACAAAATTGGTGGTTTTGATACTGCCTGTGTGGGCCAAGTAGAGACTGGTATTCTTAAACCCAGCATGGTGGTCACCTTTTCTCCAGTCAATATTACAACTGAAGTAAAGTCTATTGAAATATACCATGATACCTTGAGTGAGGCTCTTCCTGGGGACAGTGTGAGCTTCAATGTCAAGAATGTATCTGTCAATGATGTTCGTTGTCACAATGTGGCTGGTGACAGCAAAAATGACCACCAGTGGAAGCAGGTGGCTTCGTGGCTCAGGTGATTATCCTGAATCATCCAGGCCAAATCAGTGCTGGATATGCACCTGTGCTGGACGGTCACACAGCTCACATTGCTTGCAAGTGTGCTGAGCTGAAGGAGAAGATTGATCATTGCTCTGGAAAAAAGCTGGAAGATGGCCCCAAGTTCTTGAAATCTGGTGATGCTGTCATCATCGATAGGTTTCCGGGCAAGCCTATGTGTGTTGAGAGCTTCTCTGACTAGCTGGGCCGTGTTGCTATTGGTGACATGAGCCAGGTGGTTGCTGTCGGCGTCATCAAAGCAGTGGACAAGAAGGTAGCTGGAGCTGGCAAGGTCCCCAGGTCTCCCAGAAGTTCAGAAGGCTAAATGAGCATTATCCCCAATACCGGCCACCCCAGTCTTATCCGTGGTGGAAGAACGGTCTCAGAACTCTTTGTGTCAATTGGTCATTTAAGTTTAATAGTACAAGACTGGTGAATGTTAACAGTGCATCATAAAACCTTCAGAAGGAAAGGAGAATGTTCTGTGGGCCATTTGGGTTTTTTGGTGTGTATGTGGCAGTTTTAAATTATCAGTTTTCAAAATCAGTACTTTCTAATGGAAACAATTTGACTAAAAATCTCTCACAAAATTTTGAGACCCATTAAAACAAAAGTTTAATTAGAAAAAAATGTATAACTATTGAATAACAAATCACTTATGTGTTATTTAATAGAAAAAGTTTTGTGCGTGAAGTATTTCTGTCTTTAATCAGCTGGTATTAAATACTAATCCCTTAATCTTTTTTAATTTTTTTTTTTTTTTTTTATCCCATTGCTTCTGTTGGTGATAGCCATGCTGGATTGCAGCCCCTGCTGAGTCTCCATGCTACAAAACCTTTCCTCTGATTTGAAGCCTGAGGCATCAGAGGTAAGTGAGAAGTGGGTTGTCATTTATGTCAAAACTTTTCATCTTTGTCATTGTTAGATTTCACACGTTGTCAGTTCATGTCTCAGCTTTTCTTGCCATGCCTCTTGTATGGCTCTTCCTCTTTTCTTTTTAACAGGAACCAACTTGTTCCTGCATCTTCTTCTTGGCCATAAGCAGACATGCTTAAATATATCATGGATGAAGGTGAAACTAAAATTTCTGATCATCCCAGATTGGTTACACATTGTGTCAAATATAAGAAAAGTACTTGAAGGACAATATACTTTCTAAGATGATGACAGTTCATTGTATGGATGAGATTTCCATTTGAGTTGAGTAGAATGTTCTTTACACATGTGAAATTAACTTAATTAGCATATGGCTTTGTTTTAAAACTATAAATGATATAAATTTAAAATGCTCATTTTGAAATAAAATGAGCACACCTTTTAAATTTATGAGACAACATATTGTCATTGAGTAAGGTTTATTTTTTCAAAGGAAGTTTCCAAAGCCTCAGTTTTACCTTCTGTATAATAGAAATAATGTTTTATGATAAATGTTGTATTAGAACAGAGTGGATGCCTTGCATTAGGAAAATGCAAGAGTATATGAGAAAGAGACCGTGATGAAATCTTAGAAAGATAAGGATTTTTATTTAAATGTGAAGTTTTCACAGTGATATCTCTAAAAAAATCAAAAAAAAATGGTATCTAAGAGTAACTTATTTTCAAATGCACTTAAATCATTAGTCAGGTGGCACTGCGTTTATCGCATGATTATAGATGCTACATCAGAGGAAAAACAGCTTGCCTCCCTCAGATAAAGATATGTGCTCTCTCCATTCCATGAAGACAATTGCTTCTGGCTTTGTTGTAAATAATCCTATGTTACTTGTTTCTTATAATTCTAAAACATAAGTAATTTTTTACTTTAATATAACTACAAACATATAACCCTAATTAAATTGATTTGCAGATATAAGGTAAAACTTGAGTATTTATAGAAAGATTTTCAGGACAGTTCTATATGGATAATCGAACTGAGCTGGAGATGTGCATTACCAAGTGCAACATAAAGTGGGAATTTTGATAGAGTCATAGGTGCCACAATGTGGCCATAATTTCCTCAACACATATCCTTACACTGGGTCGGAGAAAATGCATGCCTCCTAACATAGCTAAAAAGCATCTACCTGATAGGAATTCAAATAAGAACTAGACTGTTGTACTACATCCAAAATCAAATTTCTATCAAATCAATTACAAACTAAGTTGAAATTACTTAGAATGTTTAATTTGCTCTATTCAAAATTTCATTCAATTTTCTTCATTTTTTTATTCAGCCAACAAACATAGAACTGAGTTAGAGTTCAAATAGAATTAAGGTATCATTGGGGTACCTGGGTGGCTCAGTTGGTGAAGTGTCTGCCTTCCGCTCAGGTCATGATCCCAGGGTCCTGGGATCAAGCCCCTAAGTCCGTGTCAGGCTCTCTCAGCGGGGAGCCTGCTTCTCCCTCTTCCTCTGCCTGCTGCTTGTGCGCTCCCTCTCTCGCGCTCTCTCTGTCAAATAAATAAATAAATAAATAAATAAATAAATAAATAAATAAATAAAATCTTAAAAGAATTAAAGATATCATCATATGAAATTAGAAAGTTCTACATTTGAATTATAGCTCTGTATTCTATAAATTATGCTACTGTTTTTTGTGGTAATTAGATGACCATTAATTGTCCACTGTTATCTGCTGAGATGTTTTATTTGAATATGAGTAAGTCAAGGCTTACATGTGATTGACTCTAGGATACAGTTCAGTCTTTAGTATGTCTTGTGTTTTCCTTGGTAGCTGGAGTCTATTCTACTGTGCCTTGGCACCTGGTATTCCCAGTATTGTGATAACCCTTTGTCATTTCATGCTGTCTTTTGGAACACAGAAATTATTCTACTCTCTCCACATCTTGCTAGAGTCATAGGGGAACCTCAATAAAATCAAACCAGGACCATATAGCCATTCCAACTATGGGTGTTTTGCTTCCTTCCTGGGCTTTACCTGAGAGAAGCAGCAAAAATCCCCTGTCCTTGGATTTTAAAAACACTAGTTTTGATCATTACCTTACTCTAAGCTGAGTCAGGGTGGAAAGGGGCATGGGGAGAATAGATGTAGAGTGGAGGACAGTCCCTTTTTAGAAACCTGTAAGCATTTATTCACTCCATATTTCAAGTTGTAGAAGGAGAACTAGTAGTTCTTCACTAGTCCTCCAAGTCATAGTGTAAATAGTGAAAAACTAAGGAGCATAACCCATTAATAGGTTTGTGTTTATGACTGTGTCACAGGTAACACAGAATTAATTGAAGAATCATTTTAACTGCTTAGTCATGAATTATTCTTCTGGTGGCAAAATCACCAAAGACCAGGAGATGCTGGTTAACCTAATTTCTGCAGCTTGTGATTGATCTGATGGTTACAATGTGATTCTTAAAAAAATTATTTAGCTTCTCATTAAAGACAGTACTGAACAAAATTAATTGCTACTTTGAGGAATTACTGTAACCTAGCATAATATTCTTAATTTCAATAAGATACCTTGTTTCTTTGTATATAATAAAACATAAAGGCTTTAATATCTCTCTCTGTGTGTGTAAGAAATGGATAACCCATAGTAATTTCTAATAACTTGTAAAGTTTAGTTTTGTTGAGCATTGTTCTGAATCTTAGAAGATTTTTGGTATTTGACTAAATGAATTCTTTCAAGTAGCAAGTAGTCTTCCCCTGACACTAGGCAGAAAGATAGACATTTATGTCAGAATAGCCAGGGGGAGGAAAAAAAAAAAAAAAAGAGGTAAGGTTAAAATAAATAAATAAATAAATAAATAAATAAATAAATAA
>NW_024424786.1:23256562-23269278 GCF_017311325.1 Ursus maritimus
AAATAAATAAATAAATAAATAAATAAATAAATAAATAAGAAAAAAGGAAGAGGGTTATAGAGACCTCTGGAGTAGAAGTTGTCTATGGCATTGTTCCATTCTGTTGGAGGTTCCTTTAAGCTAATTATGCCACCGATTAGAGAGCCAAGTAGCAGAACAACCACCGTCACCTCACCCCACACCTACTCCATCTACTTTGTTGGGTTACATTACCCAGACCCTTCACTGCCCACTCCTACTTATTCACTGAGTCACCGCAAACGTTGCATCTTTGAACACAAAGCACAAGGGGTAGTGTTAATATGTTTAAGAATTTGAGGTGGCGGGGCGCCTGGGTGGCACGGCGGTTAAGCGTCTGCCTTCGGCTCAGGGTGTGATCCCGGCGTTATGGGATCGAGCCCCACATCAGGCTCCTCCGCTGTGAGCCTGCTTCTTCCTCTCCCACTCCCCCTTCTTGTGTTCCCTCTCTCGCTGGCTGTCTCTATCTCTGTCAAATAAATAAAATCTTTAAAAAAAAAAAAAAAAGAATTTGAGGTGGCAAGATTTTGAATTAACATTCTCTCTCCTCATCTCCAACGCCCAAAAGAGCTAAGCAACTAGACATAAGTTCTAAGGAATACAGGACGCAATTATAAAACACCTAACACATTTCTACTTTTAAAGTTGAAAGGTAGTTTGTTCCTCAAATACTCATCAATATGTCTCTTTTTCTATGCATTTCTACTTGCAGCATTTGATAATGTTATTCTGACTTGATTTTGAATGCCCCGTCTTCTTTCTTTTTATCTTCTTCTTGTATTATCATTTTTATATTATATGATTTATTTCCTCAGGTTGCATACACATTTTGACATAAAAAAGATTAGAAAAACAATAATCAAATAAAAAATCTTTTGAATCTTGGAACGTGACTCAGCGTATTTTCCAAAACCTTAAGGGTTTTATCATATTAGATTTTGGAAGTCAGTTTGTGAGATAGGAAAGTAATTATTGGTGTACCTGTGTATTTCTTCTTCCGTTTATATAGGACCCTCGAGGCCATCCTGAAGGTGCTAAGTAGTTTGAAGTATGATGAAAGACATAGGGAACAGCATCTTTTTATCTGCAGGGATACCCTTGTCATAATGTTGTACAGACTTTGAAAAGTCAAGGTTAAAGCCAATTTAGTTAACATTGGGGAGTGTAGCTTTCATTAAGTCTTGAATTTTCATTCATACCATTTTACAAGTGGGACAGATAGCTCTGTGACAATTAGGCAAGCAAAATGGATGTGTTTTTGAGTGAGCTACTTATCAGAAGACAGTAAGCATTTGTTTTATGAAGGACACATTGCTGTCAACCTAACATTTAAAAAGAATAAGTTTATGAGTGTCTCTTTTTTTCAACAATGATGTAAACAGTGTCTAATTTCTTTCAACCCAAGGGTCTGATTTATCAGCATTGCACTCATTAGTTGTTCTGTTGTTGTTTTTTCTTTAATAGTTTTGCTTGGTACAGCTTTCCAACAGCATTTAGGGAACTCTAACAAAGACAGTGTCTCCAGAAGAATCGTTTGCGGGCATTTCTGCTGTCGCAGAGTTAGGCAAAGCTTCCATATATTTGCTGCTAACAATTAGTACTTATCCTGGTAAAATCACAAAACCTATTTGCTAACCTGATGTTTACTATAAAGTTTCCACTCCAGTAAGGAACACACCTGGTATTGTTTATGTTCCATGGTTCTATCCTCGCCCTCCCCACAAAACGCTCCCAAATCAACTTCAGAATAATTCTGCAAGAAAAGAGTTATATGGGGATTCTATAAGCCCCATGACTTCCATCCATGAAAAAAAAAAAAAAATACACATGCTCTTTATACTTCTATCATGTTAAAGGAAATGGACTGAAAATAAAAGCATTGAGTATTTGTAAGGTTTGCTTTCCTGAATTATGTTAACTGTCAGCTTCAATTTTTATTTGTTTTTAAGACACAATTTGGAAAGTATTCAAGGCCTATAATTTTCTCCCAGAACACCTTTCTTTAAACACATTGTATTTATTTCATTTTATATTTGTGGAGGTAAGATGCATGGTAAAACGAAGAATGGTATAAAACAACTTTTCAAGAAAAAATACTTAAAAATAATTCTCTAATATAAACGAATTACATATAATCAAAGTTTCCTAATGATAATATAAATTAAGTTTCATTTATAATGTATCCAAAGTAAAGAAATTTACTTTTAAAATGTAAATTGGGGCGCCTGGGTGGCTCAGTCAGTTAAGCATTGGACTCTTGATTTTGGCTCAGGTCATGATCTTAGGGTCCTGGGATCAAGCCATGAGTTGGGCTCTGTACTCAGTGGAGAGTCTGCTTGAGGATTCTCTCTCCCTCTGCCCCTTCCCCTCCCCCTGCTCATGTGTGCTCTCTCTCTCACTCTCCCTCTCAAATAAATAAATAAATCTTTAAAAAATTAAAATGTAAATTAAATCTGAATTAAATCTTTCAGAAGACAGAAATATTAAAATTCGAACAATAAAACTTTTGGACATGGCTGGCCATTGACACATTAAAAAGGCACAGTATAAAAATTTGTTAAGTGTTATTGATAGGGAATTGTAAGTATATACTTTTCACTTTCCAAGTAAGTGTGACACTGAAAAGTTTCTCATATAGGATGTAAAACAGTCTACTTATTACAGATTTGATTAGAGTTACAGTTTATATGATACATTTTAAAATATTTTGTTTCTGGTAAGTTTTATTTCTTTCCACACCCCATATGCTGTAGGACATAGGATAAGGTATATGTCTTACCTGATTCTCATTTTCATATCCAAATTATTGCCACCACCACCTCCCCCCCCACTCCTCAAATAAATGAATAATGATTTATTTGAATCCCGTGGCATAAAATTATCCAGTCAACTTACCTCTCAGTCACTCTTTCAATCCCTGAAAACTTTAATATGTTTCACTGTCTTTACCTCAATCACTACTTCTGTCATTCTTGTGGAGTTCACTATCCACAGAATCCACCCACTTTCTCTGAGTTTTTATTAATGTTTTTACCTCCAATCTGATTATCATTTTTACCCTAGTGACTGCTCCCACAAGAGTATTTTCCAAATATTGCCATTACCAACAACCATGCCATTTCCAGTCTCTGAATTTTTCATTGTCTTATTCTTTGACTTCACCTTATCTTTGAGGCTTACTTCCTCAAATACACCAGTCTCATATTGTGACTACACTACTCTCTTTTTGTCCCACTGTAATGTGTCCTCCCTCTTATCCCTACTTCTCTTCTTACCTAATTTACAATCCAGTGTTTATCACTTTACCCCCTTCTTCACCAACCTTGCCCTACCCTGTTGTTCCACTGCCTAGCCAAATACCTGTGAAATTCAGGTATGTCTTCACATGTACATCCAAGCAGTTCAATGTAGCTGGAGGGAAAAAAAATATATATGGGAACCTACTGAGTGACATCTCTTTATTTAAGATCACAGTACATCTGACACCCAACTACATTTTGCTGCTTTACTTACTTTTTCTGTTATCCCCAAGAATATTCCCAAACCTTCTATCTCCCCCTTAATCCATTCTAAATCTGTTTTTCTATGTGTTTCTTATTCCCTTGATAAATAGTTCTAAGACTATCTTCCCATCTACCCATTACCTAAATCTAACAACTCACCAGAGTTTATACCCATTACTTTTTTTTTTTCTTGTTGTAGTGCACTGACAAACTATTCAATACAGTGGCAAATGGAAGTGATCACAGCATTTATCCTTGTCTTGCTCCTAATTTTAAAAAAGGCAAAAGTCTATGTCTAATTTGTCTCCTTTGAGATTTTTATCTTCCATAGTCTTTGTGTAAATATTGGTAATTCAATGAAGGGAATCATTTGAAGGTGACTCATAATCATATCTGACTGGTTGATTTCCTTCTTTGAACCTCAGTCAGGTCCTACTTGAGTCAATCATGATCATTGTTTCCTAATGTATTCACTTCATTAGTTCACATATGTCCTGTTTTTGTTTATTTATCCAGCTACTTAATTATTATATGTTTGGATCAGTAAGAACATAGGAGCTCCTGCAAGTATTATGGAAATAAGGATTGCATATAGGAACGAGAGGTTACACATAGGTGTGTAGAGTTGGGTGAGAAAATGCCTGGATCTGTGGCCAAAAGATCAGAAACTGCTTAGTGTGGTTTTGATCTGAAGTGCTGGAGAGGAGAAAGAAAACAGACAATTTGGGAAATCTGAGACTCTACTTCCACAAATAAAAAAGGGGGTAATGGCCAGGTCTAAATAGCTGCCAGCCTTTGTAGAAGTTTCTGTTATCTTTGCAAGTTGACAAGTCACTCACCACTTCTGACCACAACAACATCTGACAGCTACAAACAGTTTAGAATATTAATGGCCTCAATTTCATGACTGCCTTTAAACTTTAGGCAGGTACCTCTTGTGAGCAAACTAATCAAGATCCATATTGGGAGGGGAATTCTGGAAAATACTGGCAAAAGTGATGACGCTTGGTTGAACCAAATAATTTATTACAGTGTATCTCTTTGCCAATGCAGCACTCACACATGTCCTTCATAAATATATGTAATTTCTGAGTAAAGACACTGATTAAACAAATTTTCAGTTTAACTGAGTGGAAAGAACTAAAACTAAAGACATGCCAACACTCTCCCCAAAAAGGAAGTGCAACGACTCATAGAATCTCCAGATAATACTTGTTCTTTTTCTTGTTAAGTTACACTTTCCCTTTGATACCCTTTAATTTAAATATTATTTTCAGATTTAACCTCTAATAACACATATTAGAGTTAAGAGAAGAGAAAAATAATTTGTTAATATATACAAATAATATCAAAGCAAAGAAGTAAATGCATAAATAATATAGCAATCAATAAAGCGGTAGCAGATAGTAATTACAAGTTTCTTATTCTGGTATCTATTCTATATCTGTAATCTGGTTACAGTGTCTAACCTGTTAGGGCAATTCAAACTTCTTTATTAAAGTGTCTACACTATTAGTTGTCTCTCTTGTGTTTGGTTACTGTAGTTTTCAACTCACTATAAGCATAAGACATGGGATACTTGAGAATTCCCAGAAAAATCTCATGGTCACAGTCATATTCTAACTTATTCTTTCTCCTCGTGCAATAACAACCTAATTTCCCCATCACAGATAGGATTAATCGTCATGGTCAGCCCAGCAATCCTTTTCTTTGTGCTGCTCTGCTTCCGGTCAAATGGACCACCCGTTTTACTTGTTTGAAGTATTTCTTCCTTAGATCATAATAGGTAATAAACAAAGCAAATGTGATTTCCTTGTTTTGTTTCCTGTAATTATGTATCATGGCTATGGTATAAAGGATACTATTATATATCAGGGCATATACAGTATCTGGCAGAACACTACTGCAGGGGCGCCTGGGTGGCTCAGTTGTTAGGCGTCTGCCTTCGGCTCAGGGTGTGATCCCAGAGTCCTGGGATCGAGCCCCACATCAGGCTCCTCCGGTGGGAGCCTGCTTCTTCCTCTCCCACTCCCCCTGCCTGTGTTCCCTCTCTCGCTGGCTGTCTCTCTCTCTGTGTCAAATAAATAAATAAAAATCTTTAAAAAAAATAACACTACTGAAATACCTCAAGGTGTTGTCATTTAGCTGCTGCCATGACAGTCTTCCAAAAGGCTATAGCATCTTTTTATCAAGACAGCTGCTTCAAAGATATGGGCAAAAATACTAAGATCTGCGAACATGTCAAGCATGAGAACCTTGTTTTTGAATTTCTGTAAAATTAATTTCCTAGAGATACTTTTTGGGGTCTGGAATATCATGAACAAAACTAGGGCATTCTGTTAGCTCTCCAGGTGAGAGTTTGGGCAGAAGCATTAGTAATATTGCTCGTGAGTTTATACCCAGATCTATTCCTGTTCCAGAAAGTACAGACAGTTCCCCTTTAGCCAGGTAGCTGCACAGTCTACTGGGAAATGATGCGATATCAGGGTTATTCTCTGCTGATGATAAATTGTCACTGAAGACCATGTGGGCTGATCGACTATATAGTTGGTAGTAAGTCACCTGCCATCTAGTTTGCCCATGATAATTTCTGTACTTGCCACAGTGAGTCAGTTGGTTTAAGGCAAAGGTGCCTGGGGAAAGAGGCTCACCAACACCAGCATAAATCAGTCATTTTGTCCACATGATTTTTGACCACCTCCTGTACTGAAGATGTTGTTGGTGAATACATTTACCTTAGATATAAATGTCCTCACACTTTATGCCCATTCAGGGAGTTTCAGCCAACATCTCTTCCCTACATCTTGATGCTTTTCAACTTTATTCTTTTGAACTTTTTAATCTCCAGACCAAGCACTAGACACTGTTTATGAATCAATGTATATCAGTATCTCTAGCCATTTCCCTTTAAGAAGTGAACAACCGTGTACTCTCCTTAAAGTTCTGCCACCGAGAGGTGTTCTCTTCACTTCACAGGGCTACTCCCCAGTGGGGCTACAGTGCTGTATCCATTCACTTTGAAAGGTGCAAATGTCTTATTAGGTCCCTCAGGGCCTGCCGAACTCTCCATTCCAACATTTCTACTGTCACAGATACTTTATGCACCATGCAACTGACTGAGTCATATGGCTGAAGTGACAAAGCAGCTTCTACAGCAACCTGAATTTGTTGAAAAGCTTCCTTTTCCTCTTGGCCCTTTTCAAGTGATCAGTAAATGTGTTTAAGGAGCATGCAACAATGAAATATATATTGCCTCTGAAACCCGAAGATGCCCAGTGGTACCTGTGTTTCTTTTGTTAGTGGTAGGGGATGTCACATGTATCAATTTGTCCTTTCATTTGGAGAGACTATCTTACTCTGCTCCAGACTACTAGACCCTTGGCATTGCAGTGAAATGGCAAGTTCTTTAATTGTGTAGAATTTTCTTTCCACACTTCGGCACACATGTATGTTTCACCAATGTCTAATCAATATGGTGTCATCAACATAGAAGACCTACGCTTTGTCCTGTGGAATGAAAGATGGTCAGTATTCCTGTAGGCTACATTATGACAAAATGCTGGAGAGTTGATATGTCCCTACAGTAATGCAGTAAGTATTTTCATAGACAGGTGAGAGAAAAGTGAGTCCAGTGGTCTTTACTAAGAGGTAGAACTAAGCCACTCATAAGATCATTGGTTGAATACCAGATGAGGTTGGTAGAAAAACCAATTCTGGAATAGCAGATGGAATAGAATAAACATCTGATTAAGTTCATGTTAATCCACTATTGGTCTCCAAAATACATTTGTTTTTGTACAGACCACATAGAGGTATTAAAGAAAGATATAATAAAGATCCCTATCTTTGTAATTTTTATGTTGAAGGGGCATTCAGCTCTGAAATTCCTCCAGAATATATTATTGCTACATTGGTTAGTAGACTACTATACTTTGATTTCCACAGTACATTCTGGACTCTGGAAAATAAGCATAGAATGGGCAATGATATAACAAGGTTCTTCCTCAAGAGAACCTGTTTTTTTCTCCTGTGTTCACAGGGCCCTGGGTCTTTGAATTTGTTAAATCTGAAAATTTTGTGAGGGGTCATAATCTTCAATTGTAGTGATTCGAGTTCGCCAGACCTGCAAACGTTGCAGGATTTCTTTTCCTTTTGTGCCCACAGTTCTTGGTCACGCCACTTTGAAGAATGAAGAGGGGAGACCAGACGAAGAGTGGTGGGCAGCAAAGTAAAGTTTATTGAGCGGTAGTACAAAGCTCCCAAAGAGGGAGGGGACGTGAGAGGGTTGCCACCAGAGTTTCTGAGTCTAGGGGGTTTTTATGGGCTTGTTGGCAGGCTTTTAATCTACTTAACCCTACCTGCACCTGTCATCCAATCAGGTTTTTGTCAGTACCTACCCCGTGGGAAAGGGTGGAGGGCTCCTTCCAAGGTGGTATAAAATCCTTTTAAGGGGGGTTTCTTGGGGGGAGGGGGGCCTGTCCCTGCCTGCCTTCCGACAATCCTTCATCACTGCCAGTATTTCTCTGTCCAGACTAATAATTTTGTAAGCAGTCACTTAACTTTACCTTATGATATTTATGAGTCTGTAATTTCAGTTTTTCTTCATAATCCAGTCACCTGAAAGTAGAGTTTGAGGTTTGTTTTTCAGAAATTTCAACCTTGTGGCTATAGGAGATCGGTGTTCATTTTTTTTCTGTTTATATCTGGATTCTCTATAGTTTGTTTATTTACTTATTTATTTTGAAGAAAAACTTTATAGAGGTTGACAGTCTTCCAGCAGGGGTTCATCCTTTGCTATAGAGAAGGAAAGGTGACTGATCATTTTAAAGCAAAAAGAGAAAGAACCCAGTTGAAAATGGATGGCCAGTTTGGTAAGGATCAGTCTAATTCTGTTTTTTTCTCCACTTCTTAGAGCATAAGTCTCCAGGGCTTCCAACCAAGAATCTAGTTTATATATTATGGCCTCTCCTTCTGGCCTGTCCTGAGCATTAATCTCTTATCTTCCTAGCAGGGCGAGACTATCACAATCTGTCTTTGCTTTTTCACCTGCCTTTACCTTCACATTCCAACTCCCTTCCTATACCGCTGCAGATTTCAGTCAATGCCTTGAGGGGAGAATTGCCAGGTGTCAGGCCCAGTTAATCCACTCTTCTTTTTTCTCTTGGATGTTGACCACTGATGTTTTCACAAAAAAAAAAAAAAAAATGCTAATCGGGTCACCAAAATTTCAGCTGGTTTCCCTGTGCCCCTGAAGTAGCCCTCTCTCAAGGGCCAGACCCAGATTCTCAACCTGTTGAGTGATGCCAGAATCAGAAAAACATCTTCAGGCAAAATGTTCCATGATTATCCCTTTCTGTAATCTTGGTCTGTCTAACCCATTGTTTTGTCAGCTCTCTGATGAATTTATATAGATTTTTGTCATTGCATGTTTTGATATCGCTTTACGAGTTGAATTCTTTTGGAAGAATTATTTGTCTACTGCAAGCTACTTTAGGAAAAAGACAAGCTTTATATTCATCTTTCATTTTTGGTCAATACTTTCATCATATTTTCCCCAAGTAGAGTCTATATTCATATCCCACCAGGATTACATGAAAGTACCCATTTTCCCCTCAACTGTCAGCTCTAGATCTTATTAAAAGATTGTTTACTATTTGCCAAACAAAAGAATGGAAAATTGTCTTATAATGCTTTCCATTTGTCTTTTATGTATTCAAGTGAAATTGAACATCTTATAATATTATTTACTTTTCATTTTTTTCTCCCCTCCTTACATCCTTCCCGTCCTCCCTCCTTTTCTTTCTCTCTTTCTTTCTTTCTTTCTTTCTTTCTTTCTTTCTTTCTTTCTTTCCCTTTTGTATTTACATTTCTTTGAAAGCTTATGCTCTTTGCCCCAAATTCTTCATTTGGATTGTTTGTTTGTTTCTTTTGTTTTGGATTTAATTTTTGCTTTTTAATATCAATATGCTAGAGTTTCTTTATATTACATATGTTAACAGTTTTCCATATTTATTTATTTTTATTTTAGATTTCCTCCTGCTTTGTCTTTGGATTTTGAACTTGTCAGTGGTATCCTTTCACTCAGAAAATGTGATTTTTATGTTTTTTAAATCTGGCATTTTTTTCAATTATAGCTTGACATTTTTATGTCCTTTAATTCATCAATAATATTTCATTACTATGAGCTGCATTATATATTTTTACCTACTGTGTAATGATTTCTGAAGTAGAGAATCATGATGCATAGATGTGATCAATATTTCATGGATATTACATGGGTGCTGCACAAAAGCAATGTAAATTGAGACAAATGTTTTTTGTTTGTTTTTAGTTTAGAGAACTGAGTGTATGCAAGAAATCACTGTGGTGTATGTATGTGTTACTGCAAAGAAGTATATGGCCAAAAGATGTCATATTTTCCTACGTCAATTTAACACATGCTAGTCTTATGAAATAAAATTAGTCAAGAAAAAGCATCCACCAGTTATGATCTTTGTGAAACATCCCTTATTCATTTATTACTTGGAAATGGAATCTGGCAATCTCTCATCATCAGTTTTCCTATAAATAATTGGTAAGGGATTACACTGAAAATAATATCAATGAAAGATAAATTTCAAGAAAGTGCTTCTCTATACTGGGCCAGTATTTTAGATCTAGATTCTGTATTTTGACTCATTTTTTTAAACTTGGAAATATATGAGTTCGTGTAAGGCAACATCAGCTTATATTCATATAGGTTCTGCACAGTTAAAATAGCTTAAACTTAATTTAGGATAATATACCTGCTTTTACGTGATTATTGTTTTAGAGAGACCTCCCTTGAATCTTGAACTGGAGTTGGCCATAGGCTTTTAGTGCACATGATGTGAGTTGTGGCAGAATGAGTGTTCGTACCTTCGGGTTCGCTCTCTTGCTGGTTGTAGAGAACTCCACGTGAACACACCAAACTAGCCAGAATTATAATGGGACATACGTGGGCAAGTTACCTCATCACTTAGCTGACACTGAGCCAGCTACCAGCCTTGCGTGAGGCTGCTTTGACCAGGCAGACCCAAGCTGGCCTAGAGGAAGAACATCTTGGACCTAGTGAGCAATTATAAATATGTGTTAAGTCACTAAGTTCTGGGTGGGCTGGTTTGCATCAAAAGCTGATACAGTGTTCTTGCTAGGCAAACGCTTACTAGGTTTCAGACACTATGCAATGTGCACATAGCATTAGAAAAATTATTCACATATGTTAGGTTTTGCCTAGTTTAAGATTTCTTTCCTTTGAAAGAAAAAAGCCATTTTGCTCTGCATGTAAGATTCTTGTTAATCTCCAAAGCTGATACTTTTCCTTTTATACTCAAAAAATGGACTCACTTCATACTTCACTTATAAAACAGAAAATACCTCACAGAAACTAGTTTTAGTATACTTCATTAAAAAAGCCTTTGTACTTTTCATCCCTTCACATGCGATTAGGTGACAACCTCTGGTTAGACACATAAAGTGTACGATCACATTTATGGGATCTTTAGGACAAGTTAGTAGTGATTATCTTCATGTATTAGTACTTAAGTGTTTTTTTAATGTTTTAATTTTTAAATAAGATTTTTTTTCATCGCACAAATAATTAAACTCTTAGAATTTTGAAAAACCAAAAAGCTGGTCATGGATTACAAGTGACTATTTAAAATTACACAAAGTCCCACATAAAGTAACTCTAACACCTATAGCGAGAATAATAATTTATATTTGATCTTTAAAGTGACCCTTTGTTTGAAATTCTGGTGAGGTGCTTAGAGTAAAGAGGAGACTGTATTGTCACAAAGTTTCAGATAGCTCAGGTTTCACTTGTTTGCTTATGAGTAAAACTCTTCTCTTTCAGCACTTAAAAAAATAAAGTATATTTATTGACCTTAAAGTATATTTATTGACCTATCTAGTGGCTTTATAAGAAAAGTAAATAGCAGCCTTCCCTTTCCTTCATGATCTTTTTCACTTTTGCATTTCCTGTGATTATGCCTCTCAAGGACCACAGATTTCCATCACTGTCACTGACCAGCCTTATGGCGTGCTGCTTATGGATTAATTTGCCAGGCCATCTGTCTGATTTCCATAGTCTAAGTATTGCTACATCATATGCCCTAGCAAAAAACTGCATTCACTCAGTCAGGAGCATTAGTTTAATGTGTGAAAGATGCAGCAATTTGTGTGGAAATTCCAGCTGGTGTAATGCAAACATCAGCACCAGGCAGATGATTTTTGATCCACATAGATGAAAGTAATTCTCTTTTTATTATACTTATTTGTGCTTTTCCTCTATATTTTATTGCTTTATTACTACTATTCTTTGTTCTGCTTTTTTTTTTTTTTTGATAATGCCATAGCGTGGTAAAACCTTTTATCTAGTGAAATTATTAGCTGTTACCTCTGATAGAAAGTCACTATTTTGATGGGCTGATAAAGCTGTGGAAAACTTTCTGACTTAAACTCCTGTCCAGTGGCTTTGAATATTGAGATTTTCATGATAAATTCAATAATTCAATGGATTTGGAGCTTTAATAAGCATTACTATTAAACACTGTTCTCAAGTGCCAACTATTCTCTTTCCTTCTCAAATTATTTTCAACATAAGGCCATTTATTCCATGGGGATATGGTTGAAACCCAAGAAAATTCATTACTAGGCCACTCACTATTCATCATCCTCAGAAATATTGAGATTCGGAGCGGGAAAATTTTTTGTCACAGTGACATTGTCCTTTGCATTGCAGAATGTTTAGAAGCTCCCCTGACATTTATCCACTGCATGCCAATAGCACCAACAACCCAGTGTGATAAAAACGTCTGAGTTACTGCCAATTGTCCTTTAGCAGAGCAACAAAATCACCCTAGTTGAGAGCTTGTGCTCCATAGGGTTAAAATCTGGTATAATGATAGTGAAAGAAGGTAACATTAAATGGGTAAGGGATAGAGGAACACTGAAAAAAAGCAGAAAGGTTGTATCCTTTTAGCTGAGTATAAGAATGTGAAAATGCACTGGGGATTCCTGTTGCATTTAACTCATTACAGTTACTCTGTGCATGAGATTTAAAGCTACGTGTTTGTATGTTCTCAAGATCCCTTTTGAGGGCCTACTTTTTCTTTCTTTCTTTCTTTCTTTCTTTCTTTCTTTCTTTCTTTCTTTTTTTCTTTCTTTTTTTTCTTT
>NW_024424786.1:23269287-23330121 GCF_017311325.1 Ursus maritimus
TTTTTTGTCCATTTTATTCTGCACATCTGTGCCCATATTCCTTTAGGTAAATACTCCTCATAAATCCCAGGCCCCACTGTGTATCCTGGTGCTACTCATTACAGTTTCTCCTTTATCTTCTCCAAATGACTCTGTCTTTATAATCTGCTTCCAACTTTCCCATCAATAGCTGAGGAATCTGCAGTTGTATCCCCCAGTGGTTAGATTCCTAGAACCTGCCATCAGAATTTCCCTGAATGCCTATTAAAAATTCCAGTAAATAGTATTTGCTAATCAGCTAATGTTTTCTCAGTCTTATATAAAGTTTCACGTGAAAACTGTTTGCAGGGGCCATGGCACACTCTATCACAAGCAACTGATGCAACCAAGCCAAGAATTCATTGTCTGGTAATTTTTACCAGATAGATAGATTTTCTTTGGAAAACCCCAAAGTCAATATGCTTCCCATGAAGCTGCTGCATTTCTCTGGACATGTCTGATGCCAGGTGCCAGCTTTCACTCATCTGTCAGATCGCTATGTACTTCACTCATTCATGGCTGCCTGTGTCTGAAAGTTTATATGAAACATATAAACAATTAGATGTTTTGTGAAAATGCTGTTCTAGTTACAAAATCAACTTTCTGCTGCAATAACTGCTAGATGTCTCTTCCCTCGTGTATTTATGTAAGCATTTCCTCCGTTTCTGACTTACTCAAAACTGATTATTTAATCTTTCCATGTTTCAGGCACCCTTGAATACGGTAGAGTTAAATGGGGAACCAAAAAGACATTCATCTTGCTGTCATAAAGCTTTCAAGGAAGATGCAAGTAAATAAGCATTATGGTACAGGATGACGCGGGAGCTAGTAGTGGGAGTATACAGTGTCAGAGAAGTCGATAAGGGCAGAAGAACAAAACTGGGGGAAGGGAGAGCACTTCTTTTCCTTTCTTCCCTCTGTTGATATCTTATTTCAAAACAAAATTGATGTCTAAGCTTGGCAAGAAGGATGAATAGACTGTAGCTGAATAAAGAAACCAGAAAACATCATTCTCTCTCTCAAGGAATAGTGTACCCAAAGGCTTGAAAGTTATAAAGGGCACAACAGGCTGTTTTTAAAAATGAAAGAACTTCTGTATGGCTGGAGTTTAAAGGGCATAGAAGGAAGTGTGAGAAGGAGTGCATGGAAAGGCTAAACCACCAAATCATGGAGACTTTTATATTTTATGGAGGAGAATTTGGATTTTATCTTGAGGAGGACGGTGAGCCATGTAACTGAAATGGGGACAGAATATTTTAGAACTCTAACTCTGACTGTTATTGACGGTGGATTGTGGAGCTTATAAAACTGGAGGCAGGAAAACCACTAAAAATACTGTTTCAGTCTTCCTCATTATAGAGCAGTCCCAAAAATCTTCTTGCACGAAGTTCACATTTTCACAAATGACGTTCACCTACTGCCTGAGGTAAACGCTATTTTCTCCCAACTTTAGACATGTCTTGGAATCCTCATTGTTAAACTTAATCATTTTAAATGTATCATGTTTGCAAGGGTGTGAGGTCTTTTTTCACAGTCCTGTCTTTTCCTCCCATCTGTGGGAAGCCCCACCATTATATGACTTCTGGCCCATTCGTTGCCTCCTATGTTGTGTCTGCTCCTTGCTATGAATGGAAAAGGTCAGCTATGTAAGCAAGAGGGGTCATATTGTGGACTTCTGTGTTAGACAGCACATTTTCCTCAGATTTAATCCAAGTTCCCAAATACCAGATTCAGAAGAAATGAAAGTGGCATTTCTCTTTCGCATGATTTTCTCTAGGTTTTCAATCAGGCTCATTTATTACTTGTTTCAAAACTCAGATGGTGTACTTTCAGACTCCCCATGTTCATACTTTCCAATAAAATCTAAGATAGGATCTTGTTGGATGTTAAGTACTCAAATAGTTGACTTTACTTTCATTGTGTGTTTGTTTGTGAATTAAGCACATGACTGAAAAGCTTTACTTACATCACCCCCTCTCACCAATCCCAGACTGTCCAACAGAAAAAAGAAAAGTCACCAGACTTATTTCTTCTTATTTGTTTTGTAAATGTGCATGAAATTTAGACTTATAAAATAAAGTGTTTATTTATAAAATATAAAATACAAAATGTTTGTGAATCCTTAAATTAATATGCAGGTTTGTGAACTATGTTTTCCTTAATCATTTTCATGGAAACTTTTGACTTTAATGTTCAATATAAACAGTCCACTTTTTTTTCAGGATGGAACAAAGACACTTTTACTATCCAAATAAGATGGCAGGCCCCTCACATAAATATACTTAATCCTGAAAATGTAATTATGAGAACTTAATGAGAAGAAAGTCAAATTAATTGCTTTACTATTTCTTTTTTCCCCCCCTGATGTCCTTGAGAGGCCTTATTTTGATATCGATGACATTCAGTAAGAGACTAATTAGTACAATTTTAAGTTGTTATTTATTTTTTTGAAGCAAAAGCATTGCTATTTAAATTCACATTTTTTTTCCTGTTTGAAATACATGACCAACATCCTAAACTTCTTATATGTGAACCGAAGCTTGATCTGTACGTATTTACTACATTATATCTTGATAGATTCGTCTTCTAGAATGTTGTGTTTCTTTTGTAAAAGTTGTATGGTGAACAGCATTGGAGAAAGTTGTGTTCCTTTTATCCTTACAACTACAGTCTTCCTTGCTGTGATTACTTGCTCCCCCTATGAATTAGGGTGCCATCATGTGCCTCTCAAACATTCTTTGCCGTAATAATTAAAAATACGTAACATATGTGCTAAAGTTACAATACAAACTTTCAAGTATCATGATCATCCTTAAGATTCATAACAGAGACTTCATGGTTGTGCTTTTCTTCCGCTCCTTTTCCTTGTTTTAATACAAGTTGTCTACTTTTAGGTGCTCAGTGATCCACATTCTCATTACGTTTGTCATGAACTATGATGAACCCAGCAGAACTTTCCAGTTTGACCATTCATCATTTCATCTAAAAAGAGCATCCCTAGGATGTTTGGATCTCTTTCCTCTGTTAGGAATACCCTTTTCCAAATCTTGTGTTCCAGGCTTGTGTTTACTTATTTTTTTTTCCATGTCTCAGCAAAAATGTTAACTCCTTTGTGAATTTGTACTAGAGTTTTAGCCCTACACTTACTATGGCTTTTCTTCTGCAGTTTCTACCTTGCTAATGATAGTGCTTTCACAATACAATGCAATGACTTCCTTGCAAGTCTATCTTTTATAGATAGGTAATTTTGTAGAGTATGGATAATTCCATATTCTATTTTGAATTCAAAAGAAGGTATATAAAATGTGTAGACACTGTCTGTTGCGGGGGGAGGGGGGGAAGTACCTAGCCTTCTATTACTTTCTACCAGATGTCTAGTATTAGGCATCATGTGCCTCAAAATGAATGTGCCACCATTCTTAGGGATATTTGCATTTGAAACCATAGCTCTAAACATATTTAATGTTACCATCTAGTCTTAGAAATAACATTCTTGGGGCGCCTGGGTAGCGCAGTCGTTAAAGCGTCTGCCTTCGGCTCAGGGCGTGATCCTGGCGTTCCGGGATCGAGTCCCACATCGGGCTCCTCCGCTGGGAGCCTGCTTCTTCCTCTCCCACTCCCCTGCTGTGTTCCCTCTCTCGCTGGCTGTCTCTGTCAAATAAATAAATAAAATCTTAAAAAAAAAAAAAAAGAAATAACATTCTTAATGATTGTCTTGTAACCTTTACAATTATTTTAAATGTCTATAATAAACTTAGAGTGACTTTATAATTGGTCCTTGTGAGCAGGTCTCATTGACAGTAAATCCTTTCCTTCATATTTAATCCTTTGTAATACAGCTTTTAAAAATGTTGTTTAGGGGCACCTGGGTGGCTTAGTCAGCTCCAGCTCTTGATTTCAGCTCAGGTCATGATCTCAGGGTCCTGAAATGGGCCCTGGGTTGGGCTCTGTGCTCTGCGGGGAGTCTGCTTGAGATTCTCTCTCTCCCTCTCCTTCTCCCTCAGTCCTTCCCTCTCACTCTAGAATAAATAAACTTTTTTAAAAAATGAAAAAAAAAAGTTTTATCATTTAACACTGAGTAGCAAACATTCCCCAAACCAAATGTTATCATTAAAGGCAAATGCCTTTAGAACCTGTTTTTTTCCCCCTCCAGTGTTGTCACTGAAATAACTTATTCTTCTATCAGTTAGGATGAGTAGAAATCAGCAGTTCTCAATCCCTGTACATTGTGCACCATATGCAGTGTGATGAGTTCACTCTCTGCGGACCACCGGTCAGCCGGAACCCATCTCATCATCTGCTGCTGTGCTGAGATCATAGGTCCTCATGTGAAGCTACTTCAATCCCAACCCTAGTTCTGTCGCTTATAGGGGGTCTGAACAAGGAAATCACTTAACATCTTGTGCAATTACCTGAACAATCAAGTGGGGACACAGAGGGTACTTCTCTTGTGTAAGTGTTGTAAGAATTAAACAAGGAGGGGCGCCTGGGTGGCTTAGTCTGTTGTGTCCAAGTCTTGATTTTGGCTCAAGTCATGATCTCAGGGTCATGGAATTGGGCCCTGTACCTGGCCCTGCACTCTGCTTGAGATTTTCTCTCTCCCTTTCCCTCTGCTGCTCCTCCCCTCACTTGTGTCCTCTCTTTCTCTCTCAATAAAATAAACAAAATCTTAAAAAAAAAAAAAGAATTAAACAAGGAAATGGATGCATTCTGCCTAAATAGTTAATTATGTGTATCTGTCATGACCATTATTTTTGTATGAGTATTTTATTATTTTCATTATTATTATTATTAAATTAACATTTTACATGGAGAGAATGAAGCCAAAATTTAGGTTGGAAACCACTGAACAAAATCATAATTTAACCTATTTTTTTCCAGAGTAAACCATCCTACTTGAATTTTTACAGTAAGAGGTATGTTTCACATAATTAAATGAATGGTTTTAGAATTTTAAAATATATTTTTATAATAAAACTCATGAAAATGTATATATTTACAATACAGAAAGTGGATGTTTTAAAATAAAATTAACGCAGTATGCATTCCCACCACTTTTTGAACTATTTTACTGTGGTTCAGTCTATTTCTATACATAGACATAATTAATTATTTTTGTTTCAGTAAATTAAGATCATATATAGTGATTTTGCCTCTTGTATATGTTTTTGGAGAATGTAATTTTTCAAATATTTGCTTATATTTTTATCATATGGCTTAAATATAATCTGTTGGGGTCAAGGTACTTGAGTTGCTTTTAAACATTTTATTATTACAAAGATTATGAGAGTGAGCATACCTGTACATGAATGTTTGTGTATTTTTAATTTTTGCTAATTTTTAAAGAATTTTTGCTTATGTTAAGGTAAAGGAAAATTATATTTAAAAGGTATTTTGGGGGGTCAATTTTATATTGCTAAATTGCTCTTCAAAATATTGTGTATTTTAACTCCTGTTTTCAATATTATGAGATGGACATGCCTTTATTTTCACACACCATCCAACATTTGATGCTACCAAAGGGGGGAAAAAAAGGAGGGGTTCTTTGGATCCTACAGATGGAAAGAACAATTTAAAATAAAAGCAAATTGGGACACCTGGCTGGCTCAGTTGGTTAATCATTTGCCTTTGGCTGAGGTCATGATCTCAGGGTCCGGGGATGGAATCCCCATCAGGCTCCTTGTTGAGCAGGGAGCCTGCTTCTCCCTCTGCCTGTCGCTCCCCTTGCTTGTGCGTGTGCACGTGCACACTCTTTCTCTCTGAGACAAACAAATAGATAAAATCTTTACAAAAAATAGAATAGCAAATTAATTAAAATAGAGTATCGGCAAGCATGCTGCAGCAAGTATGATACAACAGTTTTATCACAGAACAGTTTATATGTGAAATAGCCATTACCTCAATGGAGAAAACTATAGTCAAGAGCTTTTTAGAGTGGATAAATTAAGAAAAGTGTCAGATTGTCCTCTGAATGTCAGTAGGTATAGAACGTAGAAGTATATAGAATGTATCAGGTACCAAACAGGATAAGGTTGAGGTAAAGATCAGGAAATGTTGGTGTTAATTGGGAGTTTACATGTAGGAAACACTGGCTCCATCTTTTTCTTCTTCAGCTTTGCACACCTAATAGCTGGGTAGTTATCCACGAGGCATAGGATGAGAAGGGTCATCTTTAGAAAGTCAGACTCAACCAGAGAAGTACCTTTTTATGATGATATTGAGTGCCCCAGTGAAATGGTTGCCTCCCTGAACAAGCTTTTAAATAATCATGGCACCCCATCGATTGACATAGCTCCAAGTAGGTAACTTAGTCCTCGTCCTTAAGTTTAAAATATTAGTAGATAATCAAAATAAAGACTCACAGAGGAAAATCCAGTATCAGGTTCATAACAGGAGAGGAGAAACTGAAAAATGGGTTGTGCTGGTTCTACAAAGTACTGGAAGGGCCCAAAGGAAACACTGATGTAATACAGGTCACAGTGACAGAAACAGCTACCACTTCAAGGGCTGGAGTAAAAAGAAAGATGTTGGGGTTATGAGTACCTAGAATTTTGGAGGAGGCACTCTGAAGACTGAAGAGAGGCTGTTCCCAGTAGATGTTAACTCAAGAGCTCAGAGAAAGTGCTGCTTAGAACTGGGACTCAGGTTTCCAAGGAGGAAGCGCTGTCTGGCTGCTAGGAAGGAGCAGAACGAAGATGCGTCTAATGTGTGGAAACAAAACAATAAAGGAAACCTGGACCAACTGTAATTTCTAGAGTGAGGAGACATTGCCAATGTGATGCTGAAAGGAACATCCAGGGACCAAGGATAGTTTCAGTTTCTTCTTTTGTGTGCAGGTCCAGTTCCCTCTAGCGCCCTATAGTGGTAGGTCAAAGAACAAACCAGAGTTGAATCACAAAAAAAGCATAAAGGGTTCTGGAGCTGGGGGTTGCGGGGGAAAGCCTAATAACTGGTACAAGATGGAACATGGAAGAAAGAAAAGTAATCCAGAAGGATTGGGGGGGGGGGGGGAAAGGAACTGGAAGATGCTGAAACAGAGCCAGGAAACAAATGACTTTCAAAATACTTTCACAGAGCAAAAAGAGTTGTTATGACTACATAAATAAGAAGATGCTAATAAAGTTAGTGAAGGGGAGCAGAATTTGCCACCCTAAAATATGTCTCTTTGGCTTAAGGATTGTTTTAGGCTGATTATTTTTAAGACATACCAGACACAGTCTCCCTTTTCTCTTCTCCCCCGGGAAGAGAAAGATGGCAATCAGTAGAAACTCTTATCAGTGGAGAAGGCAGAGATCTAAATCTGCATAACAACCTTGCCCATGTTTACAGTGCTTTTCCTAATAGCCTCGCATAACTGCCCCCCCCCCCATCTTCTTTTGTCTTTAGCTGGAAATGATATTTAAGGTGGTGGCTTGGGGCACTTAGGGGAGTTACTTAGTTTTCCTGAGTCTCTCCTATATAAACAGAAGTATATTTTTGTCCTGCTAATCTGTTTTTCTCCTGCTAATCTGTCTTTTATTACTGGGAGGTCTCAGCCAAGAAGAACCTGGAAGGGTGCAGAGAATATTATTTTTTTATCTGCTACATTACTATGTATAAACAGAATTTGCTATCCAAAATGCATTAAATGTTTTTGTTTATTTTTAATGATTAAGTTGAAGAAGTTTCGCAGAAAGAATAATGAAGCAACAGAAGGAAAAGAACAAAAAGCAAGCAAGCAAATAAACAAAATCATAGGACTTAGAAAATAAATCCAAGAGATGCAAAATTAAATTGAGTTACTAAAGAAATTGGGAGTTGAAATTATCAAAGAAATAATAAGAGAAAATGTCCCCAAATAAATTATCTGTTCTTGGTAGTTTTCTGAAAGATGACTAGTTTCTTCCATTCTTCTTTGAGTACTCTTTCTGACCTCCAAGGTTGTTTAATCAGTGTTATCTATCTATCTATCTATCTATCTATCTATCTATCATCTATATTATTAAGCATTTTCTAATGAATACCTTGATATGCTTTCAAACTGGCATATCTTATCAGTTAATTTGTATATTTTATAATTCCTACCTTTTTACATGATATAATGTAAATCATATCTGCTTTATTCTCTGTCTTCTCCCCAACTTTATTGAGGTATAATTGACCAAAAATCTGTATATGTTTAAGGTGTATGTCTTGATGATTTGAATTACATATATATTGTAAAATCATCAACACAATCTACTCTATTCTTATGTATTTCTTCAAAACTTCCTCTAAGCCATCTTGATTACCTTGTATTCAGACCATAGATAGTATTAAAAAGATTTTGAAACTTGGCTAATGCTTTGGAGTACCCCTTCCAGTTGTTTTTCCTCTAAATTTCATCCTGGCTTGATTGTTTTGTTGTGACCTTGGGGAAGACAATTAACTCTCTAAGCTTCATCCTTGTCTGCAAAATTTGAAACTGAAACTGGGTCTCTACTGTTCCTTTAACCTCTAACAGATTTCTTTTGTTAGTGCATCATGTGTAGGTCACGTTCTCTAAGGAGTGCAAAAATATATCCAGGGAAGTTAATAAAATATGGAATCAGAAATAACTAATGAAAGGCAAAGTGAATTATTCATCAAGTTTAACTCTGCAATGTACAGAGATATGTCACTCACAAACGAATGATCCCTTGTGGCAAATTATTTACTCCTATGGAGGGAGAGGGGTACATTAATTGTTGAAACACATTTAATCAAATTGGAAACAAAATTACATGAAAATTAACATATGTACAAGTAATAACATATTTTAATAGATAAATGGAATATATTTAACTAAAAGTTGTTATTCTCTGGCTCACTAAGATTAAAAGGCACATTCCATTGTGCATTTATCTCATTTGAATTTTGGGACAAAGATAGTTGTTTACACTGGGGAATTGTTTTAGTCTCTTACATTGAAGCAAATTTTCAACATAACTATTATAAATGAATTGCTTTTTTCCTTTTATATCTGACATATGTTTTCTCCACAATTAAATCTGATTTTGATTTGTTTTTGAACAAAATTTTCATTGAAAGTTTATTTCTTTTTTTTCCCCTTTATCACTTGGAGAAGAAAGATAAGCAAGGAGAAGGAGGGGAGGGCCAGGCAGAGGGGAAGAGGGGAGAGAGAGAGAGAGAGAGAAAGAGAGAGAGAGAGAAACACCTTGATGAGAGGCGTGGACATAAGCCTTTGATTCAATTAGGATCTTCTGTATTTTAAACTAAAAAAAAAAAAAAAAGGAAAAAGAAAAAGAAAAAAATCATTTCTAATAATAAAGAATTTTGTTGATCTTTAAAAATACAAATATGCAGTGGCCTTTAGGTGGTCTTCTTTCAGGGGAGATATAAAGGATGACAGGTATCAGAAGGTGGTAGCCAAAGAAGAAAGCACTTTGCTCATTACATTAAGGATATGGATTAGGAGGGGAGCTGTGAGGTTGGAGAAGATTCACATTGGACTAAAGATATCTGTCAGGTAGAATTTTTTGCTAATTAGGAAATGAACTCTTTCCATTCTTCATCTCTACTTTGCTTTTAGAGAGACCATGTCTTTGCACTTTGGCCAATCCGGAACAAATATCTCATTAGTGAAGAAGCAGACAACTCACTTTCACGTATGTTCTCCTCTAACTGAAAGTTGATTACTTGCAATTTATTAAAAATATTAACCAAATAGAAGAAAACATGTTTCAGCTAATTAGTTAAAAAGGAATATGCTTAATGTGCAACTAAGGATTTTCCCCTTGAACCCAACACTGTCTTATGGTGCAGAGCCACATTTGAAGTTGACTTAATTACCTGTCTTATTAAAACTAGAAAGCTGTATTTCAAGGTCATCAGCAAACACACAACTGGTATTGAGGTAGAGAGAAAAATTCACTTGGAGTTTCTGTGTGCGTTAGTAAAACTGTTAGTCTTGGTGAATTCAACACCTGCTTTTCTATAATGTGAATGAGAAATAATTGTTACTATTTTAAAAAGAATATGTTTACATTTTCTTTTATTCCTAACATATCCACTAATATTTATTAGCACTCTTCTGGGTACTATATTATAAAAGCAATATAAAAATAACCTTTACACAGTATTCTAGCTGGGAAGGCAATGCACCCCCCATAGGTATATTATATAAAAAAATAAAATTCTCTTTAAATTGAAGTCAGACAGGAAGATCCTCCTGGAGGTGACAAGATTTGTTCTGTGTAGCAAAGAAAACACAAAGCTTAGCTCAGATGAATGATGGTGAAACAAATACAGAAATAAATTCAGTATATGCGATAGGAGTGCTGTGGAAGAACTAAGAAATCAATTTGTCTTAATGTATCCAGCAGCAGGCCACCTTGAAACTTAGTGAAAGATAATTTGAAAATTTTCCCACAATTAAGTAAAGTTCCTATTATTTAAGCACATATACACACACTCGCCCAAATATGCACGCACACAGCAGTGTACATAACCCATGTAATAAAGTACTTTAAAGTACTTCCTAACTGCATGGACATAAAGCAGTTAGATAGTAAGATTCCATAAGGCCGCATCTGATGACAAACGTACATTGTTCGCTCCAGTCACTGCACAGGTGAGCGTTTAGAGTAACGTATTTTTTTTTTTTTTAAGATTTTATTTACTTAGAACATGAGCAGGGGGAAGGGGCAGAGGGAGAGGGAGAAGCAGACTCCCCACTAAACAGGCCAACGCAAGGCTCCATCCCAGGACCCCGGGATCATGACCTGAGCTGAAGGCAGATGCTTAACCAACCGAGCCACCCAGGCTCCCTGGAGTAATGTAATTTAAAACTACGGTAGAAAAGGTGAATCTCTCATAGACGAAGAAATGTATAACCGTTGTTTATAAAAGTAATTTCAATACAGTATAAAATAGCCCTAGAATGATAAACACTTACCAGAGTCTTACAAAAGAGGAATTTCTTACTTCCCTAACATCACTGGTCTTCAGAAATAACATGTGTATTTATATGCAAAGAATCATTTAGAGATAAGTTTCTAATTCTGTCTTTAAGTTTTACTCTTTTTTTCTTTCTTTTTTTTTTTTTTTTTTTTTTGGTTGTTAAGAAAGGAATTAAAGGCGAGTTGGAAGGAGAAGTCTGAGTACGAATAGAAAAGAAACTTCAAGCAGGTGAATTCAACTAACATAATGTCACTACCAAATAGTGTTCATAAAGTTGAAGCAGCATTCCTTACAAAATAGAATCAGAAGAGATGCTGGTTTAAATGAGGTTTAAATACAATCATGTACATACATTTCTTTCCATGCACTTTGAATTCAGAAGTTTGTATTTTATATGTTAACTCTTGCCTTACTAAGTACAATACTCTAATTTCCTATACACATATTCAACAGAATAAAAGGCTTTATGCATTAATAATGTAGTCTGTAAAGTATTATTATCATATGGAATTTAAATGCCAAGCTCCTAATTTCTAATCTTGCAATGTAACAAAAAGCTGAATTTGGTAAATACATTAGTTTTCTCCAAATGATGCAATTAGTCAAAATCTCCTTCTCCCTAAGTATTTCTTTTGAATGTCATGCACCTTTTACTTGTCACATACATATTTGGATTCCAGAAATGCAGCAGAATTCATGAAATTGTACCATATGCCCAAGAGAGTCCATAAGTAGCTTTTTGGGATTTCATCCACTGAGGAAAACAAAACAAAACAAAACAAAAAAACAAAACAAAAAACCACCAACCTGGCAAATCATTTAGACTTTTACTTCCACTCTTAATAAAGACTCCAACGAAAGATCAAAACCATAGCCCATGATTTCAGTTATTAAATTTTAGATGACACAGGTGATAATTAGAGGGTTGGGACATTACAGACAAATTGAATTAATAGAAACAGATGGAGCAACTGAGTACAGATATGCTGACAGTTCATACTCTTCACAAGTATTAACAGGGCTGCAGTTTCTTTCATAAATGTCACCTGAGGGAACAGATTTCCATGAGAAGTAAGAAATGGTAAGGAGAACACTTCCCTTTCTGTTAACCTTCTATGTAGCAACAAGAAATGATATTCCAAGGAGCGGCTGATTTATAACTGTGGTGACTAGCTGTGTTATAGCTCATCTGCAACCACAGCATGCATATTCATAGATTCGACAGTGACAAATGCCTTTGCAAAGGCTTTGAAAAGACACAAAGAGTAGGTGATCTTCTCTCTGTATCCATAAGCCACGGTCTCAGTAACATTATAGTCTATTCCAGAATCCTTGACTTAGCAACCTAGCAGATGCAGGGTATGTGTCTATATATATTTTCCTGAGGAATGCCATTTAATTTGATTTAATTTTTGTGACATTTTCTTCATCAAATTATAATCAGTAGAAAATTTGGTTGTGTAAAAAGTTCATAATCATCAAGGTGAAATGAGGAAATGAGCCCTCGCTTCATTCATAGAGAAAGCAAATGTTTCAGGTGGATAGTGAATGCAAAGTAGGTTACATTACTTCCTCCCCTTCCCCCTGCATCATTTCAATACAGGTTATCTAAGTCCAGTGTTTTAATTTTCAAAGGTATAGGATGGAAAGACAGGTTGTCTTTTCTGTTCAAATATGCTGTTAAAATAAAGCCACCCTAGGTGGCTATGCTATGGGTGATTATCAATAGAAAGCTGCTTCAGTTTTCTAAATAGAACTTTAAAGAAATATAAAGATCACTAAGAATTGGAAGAAAATTCACTTGCTGCAGAGTGGATAATGATATGATTTGCCTGTACAAAAGAGAACCAGGCCAATAGAGAAAAAATATATATGTATATTTTAAATTGTGCTCTTCTCCCAGTTAATTTTATAAGTACTCATAAGAAAATGCAATAGGCAGAAAAGAAATGGTGATTTTCTCCGATCAGTTCAACCCTGAAATTTCATCAAATGGACTCTATTCACAACTCTTTGCTTGTTGATAAAGGTAATCCATAGCATAGAGTGTTTCCAGATCAGATAATGTAACTTTGTTGGTGCTGTACTTAGGGTATAAGAATATGAATTTGGTAGTCAGAATTAAGGCTGTCTTATCACAACATAGCAGTACACTGGCATTTAACTAAAGATAATATTGGGAGTGTATACAAGTTTGAACATTAACAATACACAAATGCCTCCTCTCTTTCGGGTGCCTAGTATGGAAGGTCAGGTTGATCTACTACCTGAAATACAATTAGAGGTTTCAGTACTTCTCATATTAAGGCCAGAGCGTTACTTCAAATTACTTTCCTAAACACATTTGGTATCTCATAAATTTCACAGACAGGGAAAATAGAAAAAGTTTTATAAAGTGTAAGCTCAACTGTCATTGATAATGAAATTATTTCCCTTGAAGTTCCTGCCTATAAAGTTGTCTTGGGGAGAGAAATAAAAATAACAGGGACTTGGGCTCACTGTATGTGGTTATTATTCCAATATTTATTAAGTTTCCCAGATTTACCAGACTATACAGGAAACAGAGTACGCTGCACAATCCTCAAAAAAGAGAGAGAGAGAAAAATGGATAAAGCTTGAAAATAAGCATTACCAGTCAAGAGTATAGATTGATACATGAGAAAAGGGGAATTAAAATTTAATAATCATCAAAATTATGTCATCAAAATGCATATCTTCTACCAAATGCCATGGATGTTCTAGCTCTTTGTGTAGATTATGAGAATATGAAGTTAAGTTTGCCAGTTTCTATTCTCAATAGCTTGTGATAGGTAAACATAATAGATAAACATAATAAAATGGATTTATTGATAGAAATCTCTGAAGGAATATGGAAGTATGACTGACATTATCCAAGGCAATCAAAGAAGGCGTCCTACATAAGATGAGATCATACAGAACTAGTTATGAAAAGGTGTTTAACAGTAGGAAAAGACTATGGAGACAGAGGCTACATCACAAAGGAATGGGACAGCAAAGTGGGTTTCAGCAGATACTCATATTTCAATATTCTGGAGGAAAAAGTGTCACAGAGAGAAAATAAATATAAGATTGCAGGAATACTATTATAGAGTCATGGAAGTATCCTTCAATAGATTATGGCAGCTCAGCCATTGCATTAAAAAAATCGAATATACTTGCTCAGAGTAAAGAGGTGATCCTATTTTAATGGATGGGTACATGGATAGATGAATGGAGCAATGACTAGATTGATACATGGATATTTAGAAATAAACAGATGAAGTAGAAATTGGATATTATCAATTAATGAGTAATTGAATTATTTAAGGAGGGCAGATATGTGAACAGACATGTAATTTTGGGAAGGGTCACTCCATTTATCTGTGAGGGACTTAAAAAAAGAGAAGAAGAGAAAAGAAAAGATGAGAGAGGAGCTAGGAACACCAAAATTAAAGCCATAGAGATTCAGGTTAGAGATTACAGAAGCCTGAACATAGAGGGCATTAGGAAATAGAGAAGTCATTTGTAGGATCTTAGGACATACCATGCGGTGGAATTGGCGGTCAAATTGAAATGAAAAATGAGGAAAAGGCTGACTAGCTGATTTCTGGCCTTAGAAATTAGGAAATAAGTAGTAATGACATTAACAAATATATATATATTTTTTTTAAAGATTTTATTTATTTATTTGACAGAGATAGAGACAGCCAGCGAGAGAAGGAACACAAGCAGGGGGAGTGGGAGAGGAAGAAGCAGGCTCCCAGCGGAGAAGCCCGATGTGGGGCTCGATCCCAGAACGCTGGGATCACGCCCTGAGCCGAAGGCAGATGCTTAACAACTGCGCTACCCAGGCGCCCCGACATTAACAAATATTAAGAATAAAAACAGGTATGTTTGGGAAGATAACAAAATACAAACATTTTAGATAATCTCATTTAATCTTGACCATGGTCCTCTGCCTCTTTACTTATTTATTTGTTAAAAGATTTAATTTATTGGGACGCCTGGGTGGCTCAGTCGGTTAAGTATCTGCCTTCAGCTCGGGTCATGATCCCGGAGTCCTGGGATCGAGTCCCACATTGGGCTCCTTGCTCAACAGGGAGCCTGCTTCTCCCTCTGCCTGCTTCTCCCCCTGCTTGTGCTCTTTCTCTCCCTCTTTCTCTGTCAAATAAATAAATAAATACAGACAGACAGAGCATGGGTTGGGGGAGGGTCCTAGGGGTAGCGAGAGGTGGAGAATCGTGAAGCGGACTCCCCTCTGAGCACCAAGTCCAGTCTCATGACCCATGACCTGAGCCAAAAACAAGAGTCTGATGTTTAACCAACTGAGCCAACTGAGCCACCTAGGTGTCCCATATGTCCCTTTTATAGCTAGGGAAGTCTAATGCCCTCCAGGTTTCATGCTTAGATAGTAATAGAAAATGATTTGATCTAGGTCCACATTTGTATTCTTTTCCTAATGTCTTGTATGATGCACATAGAATAGGTAACAATCTTTATAATTTTTAAGTTCTTTACAATTTGTAACTTTACAAATTTACCATAAATATCAAAAAGTCTATGAAACCTATAGGTGCAGATGAAGGAGTTTTATGTAGTAAAAACTCAGATAATACTCTGGTTTGTAATAGATTATTGCCAATACCTTAGAAGCCCAGTCTGCCTTTTCCAAACGACGTGTTCCCCATGCAAAGTAAGGTAACTGCCATCCTAACTTTTGTGAAAATAGTAAAAATGTGTTATTTATTATTGCCTGTTTTTGAACTTTGTACAAATTAAACCATTACTGCTTATTCAATTTATTATTATCACGCCTGTAGGATTCATCTGTGTTGTACGAAATTCTAAGTTATGAACATAACCAACAATCTACCACTGATTGATATTTGGATCACTATGGATGCTTTGTACTGTTCTTGTGGGAGAGATATGCAAGACATCCATAAGTGGGCACTGAGGAATGAAATTACTGAGTGATAGGATACATGCATATTTAATTTTATTAGGAGTTGTCTTAGTAGTTTTCACAGTAGTATACAAATTTATCCCCTTAACAATTAATTATCAAGGAAGTTTTTGTTGATCTGTGATCTCACTAGCACTTGTCATCTTATGCTTTTAAATTATATTTTGGCTAAATTGTGCAATAGTATCTCATTTTTATTTTAATTTGTATATAAATGGTTATTGATATATTGGAATATCTTTTAACTTCTCCATAGACCACATAGGTTTCCTTTTTGCTGAGAAGCTTGTGTGAACTTTTTACTCTCTTTATTTTTTGTTTCAAGTTATTTGTTTTTTCTTACTGATTCTTGGTAGTTTGAATATTTTAGATATTGCTAATTCTGTGTTCTGCAAATATTGTCTCTCATTTCATGGTTTACCTTTTTTCAAAAATTTTTTGTAGCATTTACTGAACAGAATTTCTTAATATGGTTAAATTTATCAATCATTTTGTTTTTAGTAGTGTTTTTCTTAAAGTTTGATTTAAGAATTTCTTCTTTACTGGAGAACATTTATTGAAAAAGATATTCTTCTGTTACTTTTTTCAAAGATTTTAAGATTTCTTCATTTACATGTTAGTCTTAAATCCAACAGAAACTGGATAGTGTGAGGAAAGAATTTCCTTTTCCATATAGACAGCCATTTTTTTCCCCACGTGGATCGATTTTGCTAGGAGTATTTTATTGAAAATTCCAAATTCTCATGTTGACCTGCAGTTCCCCCACTTTTATGTATTTCCATATTTGGACACTTTCTGACCTCTTAATATTTAGTACTTTTTTATTTCTGGTTTGCAAAAATTGCTTTTTGTTTTCCACTATAATTGCTTATTTGATGAATCAGTTATTTTTCTTTTTATTAGGCATGGCAATTTTCTCCTTATATTTCATTATTTGCTTCTTATTTATTTATTTATTTTTTGCTTTGCGGTCAGATTATGAGCTATAATATTTCGTCCTTTGTAATTTGTTATCACAGGTTTTAAATTTTGTGGTTCAATTTATATAAACTTTCTATGTGTGTGACATAAAGCATATATTCTGAGATTTTTGTTTCTGATAGTCCATAGGTTTGCATTTTTTTATTTTGTCAAGCATTTTGTTCTAAGTTTCTCTTTATTGCTATTTTATAGGCTTATTCTATCAATTACTGAGAAAGTTAGGTGAAAATCTCCTATCATTTTTTTTTGTCTCTATTTCTCCTAGTAATTCCATTAATTTTTACTGTACATGTTGTGGAGCTATTATCAGGTGCACACACATCTAAAATTATAATGTATTCTGATTTAATCAACCATGTGGAAGTAATGCTCGTTATGCTTATAATAGCTGTTATAGGAAAGTCTGTTTTGCCTGGTATTATTATAGTTACATTTATTGTGTTTAGTTAGAATTTGCCTAGTATTTTTGTTTGTTTTTATTCTTTTAATTTTATCCTTTGAAGGTCCTTATGCTTTGAATGAGTCATTTGTAAGCAGTGTAGAATTAAGTTTTATTTACTGTCTTTTCCTTTCTTTTAAATCTATCTTGATGACACTTTTACAAAATTGCTTGTCCAAGTATATCACACATAGTTATTGCATTTGAATTTCATATTTATGATGATAAATTTTTTTATTCTTTATTTTATTTTACTCTATGTGGTTCAGTTATTTATTTATTTATTTCACCTCCTTTCTGGCCTTCACTTAAAAAAATTGGTTATATATTTTTTTCTATGTATTTTTTTTCTTATTCCATTTTTCTTCTGTTTAAAATCAATAGGCCTTACAAAATCAAATTTGTAAGTACTAGATAAAAGAAGTTTGCATTTATTGAGAAATATGATGTTTATTAAAATGCAGTCAAGGAAAATAAGTTTTCATTTGCTACAAAACTTCTGCCTCTTAAATGTATCTTTCTGCATTGAATACAGACATGACCATAGGGCAGTTATTATAGGCCATGATGAGATAGGCATAAATATAAAAGTCATATTTTAAGAAAAGTTTTTAAAAGCCTGTGTCTTTGATAGCAACATGGAACTACTGTGTCAGACATGGGACTATCTGTTTAGAAATTCTGTATAGGAGGGGCACCTGGGTGTCTCAGTCATTAAGCATCTGCCTTCAGCCCAGGGCGTGATTCCAGCGTCCTGGGATCCAGCCTCCCTGCTCTGCGGGGAGCCTGCTTCTTCCTCTCCCACTCCCCCTGCTTGTGTTCCCTCTCTCACTGGCTGTCTCTCTCTCTCTGTCAAATAAATAAATAAATAAATAAATAAATAAAATAAATAAATAAATAAATAAAATCTTTAAAAAAAAGATTCTTTGTAGGAAAGTAAAACTCCCACTTATTCACCAAAAAAATATGTAGCTGATACCACTCCTAATTGATACGCTAAGGAAGACATTTGCATACTGAATTAATACTATTAAAGGTAGTTATTCAATTTTATGTTATAAGTTTCTTTTGTTTTATTTTCTAAGTGATGAATCATAACAACACTTAATTTGAAATCAGCTTACAATCAAATAGTGCTTCCTTACAATCTTGGGTAAGCCCTAATACCTGGTGTAGAGTATATCATTGTCTCAATAATTTCTGCCCCTCACTCTTGGTTCTTCCCTACTGAACCATGGTCTGTGGGTGGGTTAAAAGTCCCTCACATTTACAACAGATGCTTATATGATTTGACTTTGCCAATGCAAAATGAGGGGAAAGTGGCATAGGCTCTTTCTCCAAAAGAGCTTTAAGAAGCATCACATACTTCTGTCAATGCTTCTTTTTTTCCCCCCACTACCAAGACCAAAGCAATGTCCTAGATGTTCTTGCAGCTAGTTTCTTAGAATTAAAGGGTCAAACCCACACACTTGATTAACCCGGAACCTAGGAAAAAATGAACCTGTGCTGTTGTAATCACTAAGGTTTGCATGCTCTTTGTTATCACAGCTTGACTTTGCTTTATGCGGACTGATAGAACTTCTAAACCCTGCTTTGTGCAAGGACAATAATAATGCCTGATGTTCTACTTTCCAGGTCTGTGGTTAGGGCCTAATGGAATAAGATAAGGAACAACATATTGTAAACTCCAAAATACTATTAAAATGTTAGGCAACATCATTTTCTGCATATCTTATTTCATTTTCAAGGCATCATTATGCAAATGTTCACAACTAATTTAGAGATAAAAAGTTATGCCAGCAAGATCTTAGACTTCACTAACCTTTTGAGTTCTCACATTTCTGCTTACATTACCCATCTGTTGCTGAATGTTGTCTACTATTTCTACTGGGCCTTTAACATATTAACCATAGTCATTTTTAATTCCCCCTCAGATAATTCCAACATCTGTGTCATATCTCTGGAGTTTGGTTCTAAGTCTTCTTTTGTTTCTTCAATGTTTTTTTCTTACAATTTGGTATGCCTCTTCATTTTTTGCTGATAGCTGGAATATTGTATCAGATAATAAGAACTGTGGCAAATAGGCCTTTAATGTGAGAATTTATGTAAATCTGACTATGAGTTGAGCTATGTGCAAATATTCGTTGTAGCTGTAGGTCCCAGAGGCTTCAAATTTCTCTAGTGTCCTTGTTTTTGTTTCTGCTGTTGACTTTGGGTTTTGCTGTATACTCTTCCAGGGAAAGAGTCTATGTCTTGCCACTCTTTATTGATAATCCACTGTTATTAGACCAAAGCCTTTTTTGTGTGGCGCTCAGGTATTGAGGAGAAGTGTTCTATCATATGATGATTATATCATTGTCTTTAGTGAATTTTGTCTCTGGCTTGTGACAGCAAAAGTATTTGTTTCTTCACTAGTAGCGCATTTCTTTTTCCACTGTGGTGAGACAGAGAGACTACAGGGGAGCTGAAGTGAGAGCAGTTCCTCTTCAGCTGGGACAAGGCTTTGATGAAGACTTTAACCCTGGAGAGCAGACCTTTGTTACGGAGAAGGCTTTGTGCCTATTTCACAAAGATTGTTCTTTCTTTTCTCCTGCCAGGGTCTAAGGGGATCTTTCTCTGGGAAAGATTTTGGGAACCTGGTAAAGATCCTTGAAGGTAAAGCCCTTGGAAGGATGGGACCCTCCTTATACTGTGGCCCCACAAGTTTCTTACTCTCAGGGTCCTCAACATTCAATCTCCAGCACTTTGTTTCGTTACCATACAAGTGGTCCCATCAGTTTTTGACTCCCTCAGCTTCTGCTCTGGTTACATACACTGTGACCCTGACCCTGGATTTTCCCCTCTCCCGATTTTAGGGTGACAGTTTGCCCTGAAGGCTCAGTTCTTGATGAATCCAAGAAAAGTCATTGGTTTTCAGTTTCTTCATCTTTTTTTTTCTTTTTTAATTTAATTTAACTTTTAATTTTTTAATTTTTTTAAAAGATTTTTTAAATTTATTCATTTGAGAGAGAGAGAGCATAAGCAGGGGGCAGGCGGAGAGGGAGAGGGAGAAGCAGACTCCCCGCTGAGGAGGGAGCCTGGTGCCAAGTGGGGCTGGATCCCAGGACCCTGAAATCATGACCTGAGCCTAAGGGAGACACTTAACCGACGGAGTCGCCAGGCGCCCCTCTTCATCTTTTTCTTATGAGAGGAGAATGATGACTTCTAAGTTCTTTACAGGGTGTAGCTGAAACCAGAAGTCTGTCCCTAAACTTTGGAAGGCCTATATTTTAAGTGGCCATCTGGAACTTTTCTTTACATGCTCGGGTTTGCCTAATTATTAGATGAGAATATTTCTTACTTTTCCCTGTTTGAGGCATTTAGCAAGTTTTCTGAAGATCTTGGATACACATCTATAATATAACTATCCATGTTAGACTTTGCTTGCATTTAGAAGGCTCATTTTGGCACACCGAAACTTTGAAGTGTAATTAGGTTCATATTAATTGTGAAAGCATAAAATATGTTAATTTTCATTTAGAAATGTCAATTATGCCTTTATTTACTTATTTATTGACGTTTTGTTTAGGACTAGACTTCCCCATACCACGTACATGTTATGGAATTGGGAAACTAAACAATAATACTTCTAAAAAGTAGCATCCAAACAATTATACTTTTAAAAAGAACATCCAAGTTAGTTCATTCCTGTGACAGATACAAGTTATTACACATATTCTCTTCTCCACACCACCCCCCCCCGAAGATTACTTACCTTGAATTTGAAAAGCAGTATGGATGTTTTCTAGAATGTTCCATGCCCTGACTCTTCTCCCCGTTTTCTTAGCATACCATCCATTCAGTCCAGCAATGAAACATTGGTTTAATTTGTTATTCCCTTCAGAACTACAACCTGTTTTTGTCCTGGTCTCATTCCATCTTATTGTTTCAGGGAAAATGCCCTACCTTGTAGTTAATCAATAAATATTCTCAGCTATTGAATTAATAATTTTTTAAAAAACAAGCAAACAACTCTTCTCAAATCTCTGAAACACACTTGTAGGGCTTTTTTGTGTTTTTTTTTTTTATTTTGCTATTTTTACGGAAAATTTATTTTTTGATATCTTCCTTTGGATTCATGTAATTTGATCCTCTTGGATGTCCTGAAAATAATACATACTGAATAGTGATATTTAAAATCCCAAATGATATAAGGTGCATCTCTTTAGTACAGTCCTTTCTATTTGTAGAAGCCACTAGCAATATACATATGTTTAAATTTTAAATTACTTAAGATTAAATAACACTTAAATGAATCCCTCATGTTACTTGACACAACCCAAGTGTTCATGTTACCAGTAGTTACCATCTTGGACAGTCTAGAGAACATTCCATTATCCCATAAATTAAACAGCTCTGCTCTAGATGAACCAGTTGATCTATAAATGAAACAATGTCAACTAAGTGAGAGATTTATAATTTACATGGAGAACTCAGACCCATTTTCTGGAAAATGAAACATCAGAACTTCCCTTTGAGAAGGAGAGAATGTGAAGAAAACAAATCACTTCTCATTGACAAATCCCAACCAACAGGAGCATAATATATTATAGCCATAGGACAAAGTTATTTTAAATAGGGTATGAATCTCTAGCACTTTCTCTAGGGAATTTCAAGAAGCCCACAAAAAAACAGCATGAGCAAAGATAAGATTCTGTGTCAGTGCCTTCAATTTTCAGTTCATTTTTCTTGCACCAGAATTTAAGAGGTCATGCTTATTTTTTTAATGATTATACAAATCTAAAATTTTGCCATTATTTTTGAGGCACATAATGTTGAGTAAATGGCTATGAAGTCAAGTATGATTAAAACTTTTTACTGTAAATAAAGTGAAAGGCTACCATTTTACTCATCTGAATCAAATTGGGAGGCTGCTCACCATTTGACTTTTCTTTAATCCTATGAAAGGAAATTTAGAATTACATTAGAAGTAGAATAATATCTTTACCAATGATTAACCAGTATGAAATTTAGCCACATGTACTAATTGAAACACAGTATAGGATAGAGGAGATCAACTCAACATTGTAAATGAAGAAAAGATGTATTATACAAATCCTGTAATAGCAGAATTTATGACTAAAGTAACAGATGAATTTAGCAAGAAAAATGCACTCAAACCACTGTTAAAAAGTTGGTGAAGCTAAGACTAAAACTCTGAAAATATTGTTTCACTGAACAGAATGGTAAGTAGATGCCAAGAGGCATAAACTGAGGTTAAGCGATTTTCTCTAGAAGAAATTGTGTGTGCGCACGTGTGTGTGTGTGCGCACACTGGACAAGTATAAATGAAAAGGAAGTATATGAAATCAGGGAAACACTATATTGTAAAATAATATTAGCAGAACCAGAGCCTTAGAAAATCAAATTGAGGATAATATAAACAGATGAGAAATGAATAAAAACGGTAATTGAATTCAAGATATCAGGAAATAAAAGAAAACAATTATAATTGGACACACAATGACTAGTGCCTGCTTTAAAATGATATAAAATAGATTTGAGATGATGAAAATGTAGCCTGTAATGACCAAAATGAAGTGAAAGAGAATATAAAATGATGTTGTGGTATCATAATATTATAAGTGAATCAAAATATTATTAACTAAGATAAAGACGTGGAAATGAAGTAAATTGGGCAATGAACCAATGCAGAAAGCTTTAAAAAAAAGGGGGGGGGAAGGGGAGAGTTTGAATATAATACTTGAGAATGAATCCATATTGAAATAACAGAAATAGGTGATATATTCTTAGAATTACATACATAGAGACTGTGTTATGTCTAAATAATGGGAACTCTGATGGTAAAACTGTGCCTGATGGCAATAAAGCGAGAATAAAATATTATTTACCCCAGAATAAACTATTCTCACAATTCGCTAAATATAAAATGTGATAAACCAAACACAAGGACAAAGAGCATTCAGTTTAAAATGACTGGTGTTGGCATAGTCAAAGCCTTACTTGAATATAGTAAATTGCCGTGGGAAAATATGAATTATTATATTAAAATATCTGCTAGAACAATCTAGTAAAACAAGGAAAATTGTAGTAAACCACAGAAAGTGAAGTTTTAGTATTTTATAGAGATATTATACAGCTGAAAATGTAATTTTTGTTTTGTTAATCAGGCAAGTATGTATATTTTTGGTTAATCTGAATTAGTTTTGAATTTAGGATATCTTAATTTTCATTTACAGTTTAAACCAAAAAACAAAGAGAAGAAGAGGAGTGAAAAAGAATGAGAGAGAGAAAAAACAAGGGAGGGAGGGAAGAAAAGAGGAAGGAAATAAAGGAGGGATGGTGGAAGGAAGGAGAAAGGATGGGAGGGAGGGAAGAAGGAAGTTAGTTTCCTTTCCACCTGGTCAAATCTGTCACAATTGATGTTACAAATTTAAATCTGCACCCCTCACACCCCACCCCCCTGAGATATCCCTCCTGGATCCTTCTGGCCAATTTCTAGATTTTTCACATGGCCATGTTATCAAGATTCTCCTTTGCCTCTGTTCTGTGAATTAGCTTACATCTTTCCTCTATTGGCTGCCTTAGTTTTTGGCCTTGTTAATTCACCTTTAGTCTCCTCTCTTTATTGCTGTCATATTATTGCTGTTGAACACCCTCCAGTACCTTCCTGAGAGTGTCTACACAGGAAATCATTTTTGGCATTTATAATACTTATTTTCTGAAATATCAGATTCTCCCACACATTATTTTTGCATTTGTAAACTAAGCTCATATTAAGTTTGGATGTTGAGTAATGAAATATTTTTAAAAATTTAATATTTAATATTTTAAAATTATTCTTGACTTCTGAATCTGCCTTTAATCTTAGGCTCTCTGGAGTGCACAAACACTTAGAAATCTCATAGTACTAGTCCATCATTAAAAAATAAAAATTAAAAATAAATAAAAAGACTTGCAAGAGAAAAAGAGGATACTTTTGAAAAAGCCTTGCTATTTTTTTTCAGTTATTGCTAAATAGGGTGCAAGTGTATTATTGATGATAATATAGGGTACTGTTGCTTGGATTATGTGATGTGATGGGCAGAGCCCAAGCTGTTTCTATATATCACTGCCTCTCTGTCACTCGGCCTCTCTATTAAATAACTGCAAATAATTCCAAGCAACTTCTCGAAGTGGCTCACTGTCACCAGAAGCAACCTTCAATTTGGCCAGGATCAACATGGAAGTGTGCCTAGTAGGAGTGGGTCTAGTTAACATGGATGTGAAACAAATATAAATATGTTTTGCTGCAGGAGGGTGAATAAATTGGCTTATAAAACCCGTAGTTATCAGAGAAGCTTAGGATCATCACAGGAATAGGGCCTGAGCTCTAAAGTTAAAAACAAAATGAGGATCTTAAACCCAATTTTCTTTAAAAAATAGGCTTTACAGGATTTTTCTGGGGAGATAAATATAGTGGAGTGGAGTGTCCATTTTGGATGGACATTTGTTTGAATTGGGAGTACTGAAGGAATGACAGCCTTTCTAACACCCAGACCTAGTTTCTCCAACTGAAAAATGTACGTAATATATATTTGTTTCAAGCGCCATTTAAAAACAGCAGTACATGTTACTAATTATTATTTGACTGATCTGTTTTATACCTTGATTTCTTTTGATTGTAGGCTGTATTTGTGACTTTAATATATGATTCAAAATTTAATAAACAGTTACCTCTAAGTTCAGAATACCAAATTCGTAGTATCCAAGATATGCATTTTATTGGAAAAAAAAGGGGGCCTTAGCAATTATAATTTTATACTCATCTAAAGTTTACTCAATATTTTAGAGCTTGTTTAGATGGAAATAATTTTTTAAATTACTTTCATAACTTAGAATGTTTTTTATGAATTATCTCTAACAATGTAAATAAGTGGTAAAAATCTCTTGTTTTTCTAAGTCCTACAGTGAATACATAACACACATGTATATAAATACATGTATCAATACATATACAAATATATGTGTGAATGAATTTTTTATCCTATAAACTGAATCAATAATAGGGAATGTGGACTAATTTTGTGTGTATATTCTTTATGAAGAAAGTGATTTTTAATTCAATTGTATACATCTAATAATGAAAAGAATTCCCTATTTTCAAAGAAAATATGGTGTTGTAACTATTTGCAAGTATTTTAGAAAAAAATTATTTAAAAAAATAAATTATTCAGATAACAGTTTGTAAAGTCCCCTGTTAGAGCCTCATCTTGCTTGGAATTACTTTATATCATAAGCAGTGCAATACATCTGCACTTCATGTTCTCTACTTGAGCATTTCACTAGTGTAGATATTCTTTTAGTAAAAAAAAAATAAACGATAAGATTTAACGAATGCTAAAAAAACAAATGACAATATCTGGAGGCCATTTTAAAACCCGAGCACTTTCGAGGTACAAATGGACTGAAATACAACGAAAGCCACATGTTCCTGGGATATTTGTCTGATACTTCAGTACCTGAGCACCATGCTGTAAGGCACAGCTCCCTGCCACCTTGTTTTCATGTGCTTTGCACCATTGCAATGTATCACGATCCTGCCATCAGCGGTGATCAGGGAGCGGTCAGCCTATGGAAGGCTCCTCTTGTCCCAAATGAGAAAATGTTTATTTGAGAAGATTACTGTTATCCTGATACTTTACCTCTGTTATTTTGAGCTTTTGCCACCTAGGAACAATCTATATGACATTTTTCTATTTTGGTATTTTCTAGTGTCCGTTATCAAAAGGTCAGACAAATGTTTATAATTTGTATAAATCTAACAACACAGGAGAAGTAGAAATATATATGACGGCATTGTTCTCATTTGACGCTGTTTATTGCGGTTTTAAACATGTTTCATCCTTTGCCATTCTTCCTTTTGAGATCTAGTGTAATTCCTGTTCTCTCACATCTGATTGTCTATTCCTTCTCCCCTTGACCATCCTAACACCTAGCTTCTAATAAATAGAACATTTTAGAAGTGATAAATTGATTTCCAGGGTAAGATACTACATGGTCATACATCTTCCCCCTGACTCTCAGGATTCCTGTCCATGGAATCCAGCAGCTATATTATGACAATGCTTATTTCACTTATAAAGTCTGAATATAGCTGCTTTGACCAACAGATTCAGCCAAAGCCCAGCTGAGAACCAGCATCAAAAGCCTTCTTTAAATGAGGAAACCTTTGAAACTGTACAGCCCCAGTTACTGTCTGACTATAATTACATGAAGGGCTTCTGAACTAAAACTGACTAGCTGGACGCAGTCCACCCTCAAAACCATGAGAGAGAATAATTTAAAATTCACCGATATTGTTGTATTCCACCAAGTTCTGCATGGTGATGTTTCCTTTTTAACTCATTAAAACCTGGCCACTGTTCCATAGATATAAAATACAGGGGAATATCAAATGCTAAGTGAAATAAAACAGTCACCAAAAGAAAAATGCTCTATGATCTTATTTATATATGATGTGTCTAGAGTAGTTAAACTCCTAGAAATAAAAAGTAGAATGACATGCACACTTCCATGTCCATCACACCATCATTCACAATAGCTGAGATATAGACACAATCTAAAAGTCTGGTGACAGGTAATGGATAAAGAAAATATGTTATATACATACAATGGAATATTATTCACCCTTAAAAAAGAAGGAAACCATGTCATGTCCAACAACATAGATGAACCCGGAGGATATTATACTAAGTAAAATAAGCCAGTCATGATGGGGCACCTGGGTGGCACAGTGGTTAAGCGTCTGCCTTCAGCTCAGGGCGTGATCCCGGCGTTCTGGGATCGAGCCCCACATCAGGCTCCTCCGCTATGAGCCTGCTTCTTCCTCTCCCACTCCCCCTGCTTGTGTTCCCTCTCTCGGTGGCTGTCTCTCTCTCTGTCGAATAAATAAATAAAATCTTTAAAAAAAAAAAATAAGCCAGTCATGAGACTAGATATCATGTTAAGTGTTCTTACAATAACAACAACAACAACAACAACAATAACAGTAGATAATGGTTTCCAGGGACTAGAAAAAGAAGGAAATGTGAAGTTGTTATTTAATGAGTATAAAATTTCAGTTTTGTAAGATAAAAAATTCTGGAGATTAATTGAACAACAATGTGAATATAGTTAACATTTCTGAACTATATGCTTAAAAATGATTTAGATGATAAATTTGTATTATGTGTATTTACCAAAATTAAAACAGTAGTATTTTTTATTGAAGTATAGTCGACACACAATGTTACATTTGTTTCAGGTATGCAACATAGTGATTTTTTTTTTTTAAGATTTATTTATTTGATGGAAAGAGAGACAGCGAAAGAGAGCACAAGCAGGGGGAGTGGTAGAGGGAGAAGCAGGCTCCCACTGAGCAGGGAGCCTGAGGGAGGGCATGATCTCAGGACCCTGGGGTGATGACCTGAGCTGAAGGCAGACGCTTAACAGCTGAGCCACCCAGGTGCCCCACAACATAGTGATTTGACAACTCTGTATAGCAGGCCGTGCTCATCACAAGTGTAGCTGCCATCTGTCACCATACAGTGTTATTACAATACCATTGACTATATTCCCTAGGCTGTACTTTTATCCCTGGGACTTATTCATTCCATTACTGGAAGCCTGGGCCTCCCACTGCCCTTCAACCATTTTCCTCCCCTTCCCCCTCCCCCAGGCAACCTTCAGTGTCTTCTCTGTTATTTTTAGGTCTATTTCTGCTTTATTGTTTGTTCATTTGTTTTGTTTATTAGATTCCACATGTGAGTGAAATCATATGGTATTTGTCTTTCTCTGTTTGAATTTTCACTTACTGTTTAGATCCATCCATGTTGTTGCAGGTGGAAAGATCTTATTCTTTTTTTTTTTTTCTGGCTGAGTAATGTTCCATTGTATATATATGTACCACCTTCTTTATTCATTTGTCTATCAATGGACCCTTGGGTTGCTTCCATATCCTGGCTGTTACATATAATGGTGCAATAAACATGGGGATACATGCATCTTTTCAAATTAGTGTTTTTTTGTTTTGTTTTGTTTTGTTTGGATAAATACTTAGCAGTGGAATTACTGGATCATACAGTATTTTTATTTTTAATTTTTTTAAGAAAGCTGTATACTATTTTCTGCAGTAGCTGCACCAATTTATATTCTTACCAACAGTGCACAAGGGTTTCTTTTTTTCTACATTCTCACCGACATCATTACTTCTTGTCTTTTTGATTCTGGGCATTTTGACAGGTGTAAGGTAATATCTCATTATGGTTTTGGTTTGCATGTCCCTGATAATTGGTGACGTTGAACATCTTGTCATGTGTCTGTTGACCATCTGTGTATCTTCTTTGGAAAAATGACTGTGTCCTCTGCCCATTTTTAATCAGATTCTTCGTGTGTGTTTGTGTGTGTGTGTGTGTGTGTGTGTGTGTGTGTATGTTGCATTATATATGTTCTTTATATATTTTGGATATTAACTCCTTATGGATATATCATTTGTAAATATCTCCTCCCATTCAGTAGATTGTCTTTTCACTTTATCAATGGTTTCCTTCGCTGTGCAAAAGTTTTTAAAAAATAAGAATTTAAAAAGAGGGTTTTGATATTACTTAATCTGAGAGAACAATGGTGTAGGAATAAGAATAACTCATCAAATTCTGATGGATCCATCCATTAGAATTTGGTATTTACATACAAGAAAACTATATAGAAACTTAGGATATTAGAACTGGAGGGAATCTTAGGGATTGGGCCCCCATTTTATATATTTAAGGAAAATTACATCCAGATTGAGTTAAGGAGCTTGCTAGAGACTAAGTCTGACTCCAAGATCTATTTTTTTTTCAATAAATATTAACATGGAGCACATCTATGATATATTTAACAGATGGCTTTACCTACAAGTGCAAACTACTGATTGCTATTCAGAACAGTAAACAGCCCAAAACAAATTTTTCTGCTCTTTACATCAATGAGACCGTGAAACTGCTTGCTTTGAATCATATTCTGCTGCCACTTTCCCCCATGATACAGCAAAGCAGTCAGACCATATTTCAGCAGCAAGACTGTGGAAGGAATGAAAAATAAACCTTGATGAAGTCGTTGACGTGATGTCTCTTTTCCCACTCTATTTGAATCATTCCACTGCTGCTGACTCCAGTAAAATGAAAGCTTCGGTTCCAGGCTTTACTGATAACTCGTAACAAAATAGCGCTGCAAGAGAAAAATGGAAACAGTAACAAGAGTCTCAGACCATGTTGTTACAACCTTGATTTATCATGGGAGGTGGGGCTGCTTAAACCATTACCTAATATTTTTTGCAGGTACTATTAGCAAAAGATTAAGGATATAGATATATCATGAAAAACAATGAATTTCAATAATCATTCTAGTAGCTCTTGGTATGGTAATGATCTCAAAGAATTTCTCCAGTCTCATAGGATGCTACCTATTTCAGATAAACTTAGTTTCTCTTTTTCTTTTCCAACATACTAAATTAATCCTTTAAATAAAGATACTTGAGGAGTTCCATTTCAAGTTACAGTTAACCCTGTGATTTTTCCAGTTATGCTTCTGTGAGTTTTCTAGTTTACAAGCTGTTGATGCAGGAATCCTGTATTTATGATTCCTCAGGTTATGCAAGTGAAGCTTGTCCTTGAAAGCATATTTCAGGTGTTTCTGATAAACATCAAGGACACTAAAACGAACTTAAAACAAAATAAATGGTAGTTAATATTAGATAAATAGTGGAATTTAGTCAGGATCATTTCACAATAACTAAGAAAGTCCCTTTGGAGTAACAACTCTTGGATGGGGAACGTTCTTTTAGCTGCATGTGCCTACAATTAGAGTATCTGCCAACAGATGGATTTCCAGATTCTGTGAGTAGATTATAAATTCTCTTGATAGAGACATTGATGGGTGAGGGGATTGTGGACCAAGATAAACTCTCAAAAATATGTGTTCACTTGTGTGTTTGTTTGTTTGTTTGTTTGTTTCAAATGTGCATTATGTGTGTGTATACACACACAATATTACTCGGCCATAAAAAATAATAAAATCTTGCCATTTGTGACAACATGGATGGACCTAGATGCTATTATGCTAAGTGCAAATAAATTAGACAAATACTGGATGATTTCACTTATATGTGGAATCTAAAAACAACAACAACAATAACCAATGAACAAAACTACACAGAAGTAGACTCATAGATACAAGAAACAAAATGTTGGTTACCAGAATCGGGGGGGGGGGCAAAAGAAATAAGTGAAGGGGATTAAGAGGTTCAGAGTTCCAATTATAAAGTAAATAAGTTATATGGATGCAAGGTATAGCATAAGGAACATAGTCAATAACATTGCATAGTGATGGATGATAATTAGACTTACGAGGATCATTTCATAATGTATAAAAATACCAAATCACTATGATGATGTACACCTGAAACTAATAGGATATTGTATGTCAATTATATTTCAATTTAAAAAAAACACTTCATGCATGTATTTACAATGGAGTGTTTGTTAATTATTTTGAAGTGATTCTCACTAAATTCTACTATTTGTCTATTAACTACCATTTCTTTTGTTTTAAGGTTGATTTAGTGTCCAATGCATTTAAGGAACATCTGGAATATGCATTCAATGGACAGGCTTGAGGCCTATAACCCGAGTAATCATAAGTACATGTACTGGCATTGATTACTTGCAAACTAGAAGAGAACGCTCACAGAGGTAGAAGAATTGACACATAGTCAGTAGACTTGACTATAAAATGCACCTCTCATACATATCTGTTAGTTTTTTCTTGGCTAATGATATAAAGCTCTTAGCCTCAATAACTCCACTTTTTAAATGTTGGTAACTATTCTACCTGACATGTTTGTGATAAATAAAATGTCTGTAAATATGCATTTAACTCATAAAAGATACCACGAAGATGTAAATGCATTATTATATACCAAATGCCAGGGATATTCTTCCTTATTTCATGGATTTATGGAGAGTATAGTAGACATTATCTCTAAGTGCTTTCCTTTTTAGAACAAATGACTTCCACTCCTCAAGCTGTCATTATAGTTTTTCTTAATTGTGCAGGAAAATATCATCTGAGTTATGTCTGATGTTACTTCTATTACCTTTTGTAAAACTAGAGAAAAACATATGTTGTTAGGTGTGAGACTGTTTCGATCCCCTCGTGTGCCCAAGATGGCGTCCATGTCTCTGCTTCTTTCTTAACACTCAGTATTTCTATAAATTCTGTGATAACTTTGCTGTCAGCAGGTGTTTATACACAGGAACCACTTCTCAGGCAACCCATGTTTAAAATGGCATCTTTTTCTTAACCATGAAACATTTAAACTTTCAACAGAAGCCACGAAGGTTTTTTCATTTAATATCTTAGTGAAATAACCAATTTCCTATCCCATGTGACTTGAATCACTCTGAACATTTTGGGAAATGTCTCTGATATCATTCCAAGCTCTACCAGTGGCTTTATTATGTTCATTCATTAAATAAATATTTGCAGGATTCCTAACATGTCCAGTTGTTGTTATGGCCCTTAGAAACTGAGCAATGAACCAGACAATTCTCTGCCTTCTTGAAACCTTTATTCTAAGTGAGGATATGAGCAATGTATGAAGGTTAATGAAATACGTTTTTGAAGTTGCAAGAATGTAGATATTGTAGTACTCGATATATTTGAAATATAGAAACAAAATGAAAACCAAAACAAATTCAACAAACTCCAGACAATAAAATCTGGCAAAAGTGTATGAATAACAAAGATCTTAACAATCAAGTCGTCAAGGTAAAGGGAGAACTTGAGTAATCTTATCCATAGAATGTAAAATTGAAATTAAACAACTGGGGGATTATGGTTACAAAAGCACAAACAGAACACACAGTAAAATTACTTAGCAGGAAATGGATAGAAGAGGGGGAAGATAGACATTAATATCTAAAATTTAAAACTACAGGGGGCACCTGGGTGGCTCCGTCGTTAAGCGTCTGCCTTCGGCTCAGGGCGTGATCCCGGCGTTCCGGGATGGAGTCCCATATCAGGCTCCTCCTCTGGGAGCCTGCTTCTTCCTCTCGCACTCCCCTGCTGTGTTCCCTCTCTCGCTGGCTGTCTCTCTGTCATATAAATAAGTAAAATCTTAAAAAAAAAACAAAAACAAAACAAACAAAAAAAACTACAGTGTAAAATCTTTGATGACAGCCGTATCTTTAGGAAAATTTCTTAGTATCTCAGATCTCATTCAAATTCATTAAATGCCCTTCATCTTTGGTTAAAATCGTATCTAAGTTTGATGATATTATCTAAAATGTAGTATGTAGCACTTTTTTTTCCTAGTACTACTAGAAAAGTCGTACTTTCTAAAGTTGTTTCTATGATATGAATTTATATATCTATATATCATCTATCTGTGTTATATACCCACTGGGTGGTGACTATCAGAAAATATTAGTTGTGTTTATTTTTATGACTGGTTTTTCTGTAGAATGAAGTAGTATTAGCACATAATCTGAGAGCATATCTGAAGTTCATAATTATGAATTTATAGTAACAAATTGTGACTTCTCCAGTAGCTCCTGCTATTGAAACATATACATGAAGAAAGAGTATAAAATAGTTGAGTCTTGGTTCAGTATTTTGCTAGGTGGGTACAAAAATTAAAAATATCAAGAAGAGTCATAGTATTGGCAGAAGCCTGAATGAAATAACAGGTTGTGGGATCTTAGCTGAAAAAAAAAAAATAAGGCAGTAAACAAAGGCAAGGAATCATGGAATACAAGGGAACAGCCTTCAAAAGACTATGAGTTCTGTAGATAGGGACTGACAGCCAAAATAATGTGGAAGAAATACAGTGCGTGGCCAGAATGTTACATGATTTAATCAGTGATTATTGAGGTTAAAAAAATTCAGATGATGACAAGATCCGGGATGAGGACAAAATGAAATGTAGCTGACCTGGAGTGACAAAGAAAGCATTTGCTACTGATGTGGGAAGCAGGAATCCGGTTTAAGATGACTGTAGTAGAAGCTGACGTCACTGAGGATGATGGGTGTACTTAGTGGGGACACAAAGTTGAGCAGGCACTTATACGTGCAATGAAAGAACACTGTGAGGAAATTAGAAGAGGTGTCATTACCATTTCTAATTTGCAGATAAGCAAGTTGAAGTTCAAAGCAGATATGTAACTTACTCTGAGTAGCTTAGCTTGTAACTAGCTAACCCAGGATGAAAGCTCTCATTTTCTCATTTCTACTATCTCATATACCCAGCAAGCTTAGAACTTCATTACTTTCTTGGACTTATTATGTGAAAAGATCTTTATACATTTAAAAGTTGATTACATATGTGGAATAGGCTGTTGCTCCCATAGAGTGATTCAGGGCGTTGGAGGGACTGGAGAGCAAATATAGCATATTATCTTCTCTGTGACTCTTTGTGCCCCGCCCCCCATAACAAATAGCAATGAATTCAAAGTTCACTTTATAAAGCTATATTTATTGTATAGCTGCTTAATATTACAGTGTAATCTCTCTTTAGTTCAGGACAAGCAACAGGGCTCTGAAGACTAGGAGCATAGAACAAGGACTTTGAATACATGTGCCTGCCTTGTAGAGGAGTGATGTTGAGCAGAGAGTTTATGAAATATGGTGGCAATGCATTAGAACAAAATTCACAAATTAGATTCTCAGGCCCAGCCATAGGCCTTGGGGCTCTAGAAATAGATGTCAGAAAGATCTCAGGGTATAATGGGCCAATTACATACAACCATACCACGGAAATATCATGGGTTCATTTCCAGACCACCCCAATAAAGCAAATAGTGTAAAAAAACAGCTCAAATGATTTTTTTTGGAGGGGGGTTTCCCAGTGCATATAAAAATTATGTTTACATTATACTCTAATCTTTTACTTTGCAATAGCATGACATCTAAAACAATGTACATGCCTTAAGTTAAAAATACTTTCTAGCTAAAATATGCTAACCATCATCCGATTTCAGCAAATAGTAATTTTTTTTTTTTTTTTTTTTTTTTTTGCTAGTGGATGGTCTTGCTTCCATGTTGATGGCTACTGACTAATCTGGGTGATGGTTACTGAAGGTTGGGGTGGCTGTGGAAATTTCTTAAAATAAGACAACAGTGAGGTTTGCTGTATTGACTGACTCTTTCTTTTATAAACAATTTCTCTGTAGCATGTGATGCTGTTTGATGGCATTTTAGCCACAGATTAACTTCTTTCAATACTGGAGTCCATCTTCTAGAGCCCTAACACTGGTTTATCAACTAAGTTTATGTAACACTCTAAATCCTTTGTTGTTATTTTAACAGTCTTCACAGCATCTTCATCAGGAATAGATTCCATCTCAAGAAATCACTTTCTTTGCTCACCTGTAAGAAGCAATTCTTCATCTGTTCACATGTTATCATGAGATTGTGGCAATTCATTCACATCTTCAGGCCCCACTCCTAATTTCAGTTCTTTTGCTATTTCCACCACATCTGCAGTTGCTACCTCCCCTGAAGTCTTGAAACTTGGATTTGTAAAAAAAAAAAAAAAAAAAGCAACATCTGTGAAGTGCAATAAAGCAAAGCATAGTAAAATGAGGGGTACCTGTATTATACTCTATAAAGTCTGCAGGAGACTAATAGGAAAGAATGAAAGAGAAGATTAACAGCTAACATTTATTAAGACTACTCATTCTCAGGCCGGGCACCATCCTAACTACTTCATCAATTATTATTTAATTTTCAAACATTTTAAGATGTAGTTATTATCCCACAGATAAAGAAACTGACACTCAGATAGTCAAGGACCTTCTGCAATCACCCACCTAGCCAGAGCCAGAGTCAGGCCATCAGGGTGGAGGTGTGCACAGCTCAACACTGAGTAATCCTGTGGACTAGAGGCTTCATACCAATATGACATGATTTCAGCTCCTTCAGCTCCCAACAGCTTAGATATTACAATCTTCATTTTATATTTGAAGAAATGGAGGTTCACAAAACTAATAACTGGTTAAGTCAGAATTCAAGATAGACAGAAAATGTCATTGTTGCCACCGTTTATGGGCTAAGGGATGTCATGATTCATTTAAATTTTAACACTGTTCACAGTAATTAAGCATAGTCATCTATCAGAAGAATGTTCTATCACATCCCTCTTGAATGCAAATGTAATTTGCATTAGAATATACTATTGTCGGCTCCACTTAGGTCTCTGGATAGCCTTCTAGTTGCTGCATGCTTACACTGAGTTTGACAGTATACATCAAAGGCAATGGTAAGATAAATGGCTGCAAGGGATTACTTCATTTTGGGGCATATAAAAGTAAAATGGAATGTCAGGATAATTTGGGTTATCAAACAGCGGGAATCTCACTCACCACAGCCAGAATAAAAAGAAAGCAATCGGCTGAGTATGGGGGGAAAAAAAAAAAGAATGTTCATGCTTTAATTATTGTTTAGGCTTATGTATTATATGTTTAAAAAGGAAAAGAAACGATGAAACCACTATGCTATTCACTGCGTTCGCTGCCTGCCCAGGGTATCACTCAGACACAATAAAGGATGGGGGCGAAAGTTAATAGCAGACCTGGCTTTCAGAATTGATAGAATTTTTCCCTTAGATTTTGTGATTTGAGTTGAGAGATTCCAAATGCAATAGCGATATACCTTGCCTTTTCTCTGCCTTGGGAAGATGCAACCGGGCATCCACAGCAGCAGAGACACATATGCTCAGCAGCTCCCTGCAATGTTTAGAAAGAAAGGTCAGAAGTTCGATAACGGAGCATATTGGACTTTTCCAAGGAAATAAATACCACCTTCAGAAATGGCCCACCAAATCTAATAACAGGTTGTGTTTTTTTTGTTTTTTCCCAACACTTCTTATCTCCCAACTCCATCAAAACAACTGTTGCATTTTTAATCTTTTTCCATGCCAGTTCTGCCAAATGTCTTTTTTCCCCCATTATTTTCTTGTCAGTTCTCTTCTTTTTCTTAACAACAAAAACTCCAACAGAGTGCATTTCATTATGATCTGTGTAAAAGGCAACGCATGCCTTTTAAATCATTTTTCAAAGTTAATTTTGCTTAACTTAACATTTTCAGATGAGAGCTCAGGGGTTTGGTGCATTCTCTGTGCTTCCTTTAGAACCGCCGAGAGGGTTAGAAACATAAGCTCGGTACTTAGGAGACAGAGCGGATTCTGCAGCTAAAGCATTTCCCGGTTATGATGGCTACAGCCACATTTGTCTATGTAAAAGCAAACAATCTGACTCATCACATCTGCTCCCTATTTGTCTTCAAGTCACATCTGCTGACTTTACCAACAAAAACAAGTTGTGCTTTTTTTTCTTTGCAGTTGGCATAGCAGAGTTGGTGGGGACCTGGAAGGCTCTGAGACTGTTGCTTTGTCTCTTCCTTCCCAGATCATCAGCAACATTGTCACATAAATTCAGTTGCAGCTCCTCATTATGAGAACAGAGGGACGAGGAAAGGAGAAGGGGAAGTTGCATTTTAAATGGTATTCTGTTTTGGGGGAATTATTGCTATTTTTTTTTAAGAGATCACTATTACTTCTGAAACTGCTGATAAATTTACAATTACACATATAGTTAAATAACTCTGGGGCATGGCTTGCCTTTAATCTTCTCCAACATGTAAAATGTCAAATTAAAGAGAACATTACTCTGAGGGGTATTCCTAGATAATTACTCTGAGATTAAAAACAAACAAAAAAATTTCCTAAGGGGGTTTCTTTGTACATATTTTCTCTAAAACAGAATTGCTAAAAATACTACTACTTAAATAGGAAAAGTGGTATATTGATTTGTAGACTCTCCTGTTTTGGAAATATTGTTTATTTTTATTTCTACCAATATTCTTTGAATTATTGATATTCATATTTCATTTTTATAGTGTCTGTCCTGTATAAATTGTACAAATGCACACACAGAATTTTAACTGAATTTTCAAAACAGTATTGAAAGGTAAATATTATTTTCTGCATGTACCATGGAAAAATAGCAGGCTTAAAAGATAAAGTATACAGACAAAGATTATATAGTTAATGGTAAAGCTGGCCTTTTGCTTCAGTTTTCTAAATCGAAGTCAGTGTTCTTTTTGTCTTTGCCATGATTTTTCAGGTTTAATTTTGTAGTTACCTTTTTGTGCCTAATATGAAATGGTGCTATCAAGTGAAAATATAGCTGTGTTTTGTTTGTTCTGTTAAGAAAATAGGTACTACATTTAATTTAGGAATATAATTTTTTATATATCTTAATGTAATTAGATTTAACCTGAAATATTTTTATTTAGGGGCATTTTATGATTATGGCATAACTAAGAGAAACAGAAATGATATCAAATAGAATGTTTGATACAGCAAAGCAATGAATAGAGTCTGCTGCTACTACAACAGGAAATGGGTAGACTTTAAAAATATGGGCTATCTTGCTATTTGTCGACTTTTTCTTTAGTCAGTAGTCTTTCAGTTTTGTGCACAAAATGCTATGCTATAAACAGAGAAACTGATAAAATACGAACTCCATAGATGTCAGTAATAATAAGAAAGCCAACTAAACCTCAGTTCTATCTTGTTTCATCCTACACACATACATATACCACAGAAGAAACTTGCTCCAGTGCCTGACTTCTGTTTTTTTCCTTTTTAAAAAAAAATATTTTGTATTTTTTTTTTACTTATTTTATTTTAGTACTGAGCATATTTTGGGAAATGATATGTCATTATGTATATTTTTTAAGATTTATTTATTTGAAAGAGAGAGAGCAAGGACGTAGGGGTAGGGGCAAAGGAAGAGAGAGCGAATCTCAAACAGACTCCCCACCGAGCTGGGAGCCTGATTTAGGGCTCGATCCTATGACCCTGAGATCATGACCTGAGCTGAAATCAAGAGACTTAACCAACTGTGCCACGCAGGTGCTCCTATATCATTATATTTTTAAAGTGAATGAACAAACATGTAAACTTGAGTGAATGTATGTATGGAGCATTGGACCTTGTATACTATCTTAACTTATGAGAGGTTTATTTGTTCTCTTGAGTAAATGGTCAGCACGGAGATCTAAGCAGGTCTTTTATAAAAGTTCATTATTAGAATCAATGGCCTCATTTTATATAATGATAAGCATACGTATAATTATAAAAATAATATATAATTATAAAATGGTATTTCATTTAAGTATATAAAAAGAATTCAAAATAGATGTAACACAAAATTTGACTCAAAATGCTGTCAATGAACAATATTTAGAACCATACAATTTATTATCCATACTCGGACATTTTTTAACATGAAAAAACTTAGTCTTAAATAAAATAATGTAATGTTTGAAAAAAGCTATTTATTGAACAACAAAATATTTTTATTATGTTGATGGCTTCCTAGAATAGTTCTTTTCAAAAATTATTTTCCAAACAATGCATGCATTTAAAATATGACATCCATATATCATAGTATCATAAACACAAAAAATTATGAATTACTAAATGTTTAAAATAGGAAAATATTATTTTTTATAATTTTTCTTATAATTCAAATAATTTTAGTTATTTCTACCTCTGCTTTTTTTTTTTTTTTTTTTTTTTTTTGTTTGTTATTTTTTTTTTTACCCCTTGTTTTTTTTTTTTTTTTTTTTTTTTAGCTGTGTCATCTAGTATTGAACCACTGGTGTTTTTATTAAGGATTTATTTTTTAGTTTCTGTTATACATTTTTAAATTTGTAGTGAAAAGTTGTATTTTATAGCTAGCCAGTTTGAAATGCTTGATACTTAATTGCTTCTCCTCTGTGGATGATAATATTTTGACTTAAGGAAATATTCCTTCAACAGATATGGAGGTCTTGCTACCTTCAACACTAACACAAACGTAGGAAATACATATTCCAATTTATTTGCATCTTGGAATATACATGTATATTATGCACACCTACATATTATTATATATATATTTATATACATAGACATGTAATTGTAAGCTTTGTCAACTGTAGCTACTATGTAAACACATTGTAGCACCCCATTATGAGATTGTTTTTCTGTCCTCTGTCAGAGCTAGATTTGGCTTAGCGACTATGTTCTGGCAAATGAAATATAAGCAGAAGGGTTTTTTGTTTGTTTGTTTATGATTTCCAACAAGAAATCTCTCTTCCTTAAAGAGAGAGAGCACATGATTCCTCATCTCTCTTTTTTTTTTTTTTTTTGCTATCATTTCAAAAGCCATATTTCATTATGAGATGGCTTCCAGGATAGCAGAGCACAATTATTTTAAAAAATGTCCCTGTTACTATTACTGAACTGCTATGCCAACCCCTGACTGCCTATCACCTCTGAGAGAGAAATAAAATTTCATTTTGTTTATTTTGGAGTTTTCTAATACATGTAGTCAAGCCTGATTTTTGTTTACATACATAACAAATGCATAAATCCCCTTTCTCAAGTAAAAAGAAATCAAAGTTAAATTAAAATACACATGTACACAGGAATAAAATGGTGCAAGTAGGAAGGGAAGTAGATCATTAGTGTCAAATTTTCAGAGATGAAACCTGTTATTTTGGCAGAAGTAGCAATAAGAGGAAGGTATACCACCATTGGTGCCAGGTTGGCAAATAATAGCCAAGTCTTATTCCAATAGCTGGACACATATGGAGAAGTCAAGTGCAACCCCAGCTGCCTAATGTAGCAAGTTCAGTTCTTACTCTCATCTCTCTTATATTCCAGAACTGTGTTGGCCTTTGCATCAACAATGGGATCAGGATAGGACCAAAATTCCTGTATATCTTCTTGTGCAACCAAGCAGAGAAATACTGATTTCTTTCTGGTTTGGTAACCCTAATAAAGTTATATCCTGAAAATACTCGAGACAATTGCTGTTGGCCAGCTGTTCTTATCTCAAATGCTTATTTCTCGATGACTTGAGAAAAAAAGAGGGAAAGATTGCAGGTGGAAGGAGAGTGAGCAATAGGGGAGGAAGGGAAAAGTAGGAGGGGAGACTGTAGACAGTAAGAAAGTACACAGGTCAGCTGTTGGATGTCTAATGAAGTTCACCGTTGATTCTGTTATTTCAAAAGCAATGGTTTGGTTTCTCCTTACTTCCTGAGTGAGGAATATAACTGTAAGTAAGTATTCTCCAGAATGCGATGTAGTGCTGAGCAAGTGGAAATACTATAATAGGGTTTAATTAAAAGTTTACTTTGAGCTGAAATCTTTGCCATATACTAACCTTGTGGCCTTTTACATGTCATCTGTTTTCTCAGCTGTAGGATACACATAATAATAACGTGAAGCAGCAATAAATTGATTTCTTTCCTTTTTTTGTTTTTGGGGGCAAAAATCACACTGTGATAGACAAACTCTGAGTATAGAGCTATAAGAATTAAAAAAATGAATTGAATCAAATTACATATTGACATTTCTAACTCTTTCTGGGGCTGAATGCACAACTGAGAACATAAAATTTCATAAGATTATTGAGAAATAATCAAAAATACATTTGTAAATTGTATAAGATTTACCTAAATACCCATTATCATTTTTCCTTATTATTCTTTATTAGTCGCTCTTGCTGTATCTCAGGAAATTTTGTTTACTAAAAGTATGGTTCTGTTTTATACCAAATCATTGTAATATATTCATGCAGGCTCTAGCAGGCTTGTAAGGGAATGTTTAAGTCATTTCAAATGTCTTTAAACGTTTTATAAAAGTTTCTCAGAATTATTGATATATGATATTGATAAACGGGGCTATTTCTCTTTCTATTTGGAAAAATACAGCATGTGTACTAATCAAGGTAGTCGAGTACTGAAATAAAATTAGTACAAAATACCTGCATCTTTAAAAGAGCTATTAGTCCTTTTTTTTATGAGAGATTGTTATGCTTTTATGTGTATGTGTTTTGTGTCATGCTTAAAATGTAAACGGTTGAAATAAATTTACCGTATAATAAAAGCATGCAACACCTAAACAATCCCAAATCCCATTGTATTCAATGCTATTCATTTTGACTCTGTAAGACAAATCTTCTAGGAAAGATCTGACTTCCTCTGGGACCTGTAAATGGGACTTCAGAATGTGATTAATACAAAAGTAGTCCCATGTGCTGAATCACTGCAAAGTGTTTATAAGAATTCCCTTTTTCACTGATGTTTTTGCACAGCCATAATTCAGCCATGTGGAACACTGGTATTACAAAAAAAAAAATCACTACAGAAACTCTGTACCCTCTTGCGCATATCAGAATGGTTAAAATTAAATAGATAAAGTGAAGTGTTGGTGAAGTTACGAAATAACAAAAACTCTCATTTAGTATTGGATAACCTGCGAATTGTTACATGCTCTGACATAAAATTGAGAAACAAACTTTATGCTATTGGAAGACAGTACAGGGGTTACACTGGGAAGAAGAGGAAAAGGAGCTCTCTGGAGGAATTATAAGGCACACATGTAGGCTGCTGGTATATTGTTCTATTTTTTGACCTGAGTGGTAGTTTATGAATGTGCTCACTTTATGGTGATTTACTGAAATCTATATATACAATTTCTATACTTCCTTAAATATACATCTCTCCATAGGAAAGTGTATAAAAATGCTTTTCTGATTGTCACTATGTTGTTATTTACAAATATTTAGGATACGATTTTTTTATTTATTATTTTGAAATAATTTGATATTTATAGAATCTTACAGATTATTACAAGGTCATACAGAGTTTCCATATATCATTCTTCTAGGGTCCCTAACATTAATATATACATATAACTGTAATATAATCACTAGAACCATAAAATCAATATTTGTATAATCATATTACTTAAACTACTTGTCCTATTCACATTTTAGTAGTTTTTCTACCAATGTCCTTTTCTGCTAATATCTTATTCACATTTATATTTTTTTCTGTTAATGTCCTTCTTTTTCTCTAAGATTTATTTCAGAATCCTACATTGCACTTCATTACCGCAACTTCTTTGTTTCCTCTTCTCTAGGACAGGCTCTCAGTTCTTTTTGTTTTTCATGACTATAACACTTTTGAATAGTACTGGTCAGGTATTGTGTAGAAAATGGATTTGTCTGATTTTCTCATGATCAGATTTAATACCATAGAAGTATTATGCCCTTCTCAGCTCTTCAGGGACACATGATATCTATATATCTTCTACTGAGGGTATTAACCTTGATCACTTGGTTAAAATGGTGACTGTTGGCTTTCTCTACCATAAAGTTGCCAGTGTTTTCTTTGCAATTAATATGTATCTCAGAGGAGATACTATGATAATATGTAATTGTTGCTTTTCTATCAGAACTTTCATCAATAGATTTGAACTTCCATTAATCTTGCCTGCATTGATCTTGCCAGATCAATATTGCCTATAATAATCATTACTTTGGTGTTTGTGTAATGGAGATTTTGTATTTCCATCAATATTATGAGATTTCAAAATGAGATGGAAAGAAAAAAAAAACATGAAAAATATGTGCTAGGTTTTTTTTGTTGTTGGAAATAACACACTCCATATATTTCTAACTCTATCTACCTGTGAGTTCAAAATATGGAGCTTTTATTTTTAGACCTGCCTGCCTTTTTATGGTATGAACCCCATGGTACTCATTACTAGAAATGAATCACCTCCGGGTGATTTGGAGATATATCAGAGGGTCCCATGGCACATTGCTATATGTGTGCCCTAGAACAAGCCATCTATCCTTTGTCCTCATTTTTACATGTCTACATCTGGAAACCCAGCTGTGTCGGCTAAATGATGATCCTCATGAAATTCCCTTTCATTTGAACACTCTTGGTTTTCAATTTTAATGTCTACTGATAAACTTTCCCCAATATTAGCATACACCTTCCAAAGTATGGGAATGGGTTTGTGACTGCTACCAGAGACTGAAATAAAAAAGTGGATAGACTGTCATGAGTGGATCTTGAGTAGTTTTGTTGTCAAAGGGAGGATGAAGAAAGAAATGCCTTTAAGATGCAAAGTAATTTAATTTGATCTTGAGACGTCTGAGATATAAGGGAAACTATGGTAAGAGTATGTGGTTATGTGTTTGGTTTAATGTGTGCTGGGGTCTGTATGTGCAAACTTTTGTCCTTTTATATCTGTGGTTCTCTTTGGTGAGGACTTGCAAGGAGTGAGGGGGAAAAATTGCAGAGTTGACTAAAAGACTAGCATAGGGTTAGGGGCACCTGAGTAGCTCAGTTTGTTGAGTGTCTGACTCTTGGTTTTGGCCAGGTCATGATATCAGCATCGTGAGCTCGAGTCCCGTGTCAGGCTCTGTGTTCATGGGGGCGTCTGCTTGAGATTCTCTCTCTCTCTCCCCCTCTGCCCCTGCCTAGCTTGCACTTGCTCTCTCGCTCTCTCTCTCTCTCTATCAATCAATCAGTCAATCTTAAAAAAATAAAAGACTAGCGTAGGATTATTTTTCCTATGAGCCTTTTTAATTCTTTTTAAAGTTCCCTAGCACATGGTATTTTCTAACAAGAGTTGAAATCTATAGAAAAATATAAAATACATAGATAAAGGGCAGTAGCAACCCACCTTCATGTACCTTTGAATTTTACACCACCTCAGAACCATAAGTATAGTCATCATTTTCAAACCCAATACCAGAACTTCTAGACCCACCTGTTTTCAGTTAAGCATAGATTATTCAAGTTGACTTTAAAGAATTTGTGGACAAGTACTAAGCATGCCTTATAAATTTATGTATAGTCAGATTAATGAATGAGGAAAATATATAAATGACTAAATTTTCTTTAACAGAAGGCGAAACCTGAGGTGCTGAGGCCACTGCTGGTTAGAATTTGGCTTGCTGGAAGTCTGCTTCAGGCAAGGGTTTAGGCTATTACTGGTCCATGGGTTGAAATGGGTGGAGCTAAAGAAGAAATTTAAAAAACAGCAATCCAAATTAAATGTCAGTGAAGATGATCCAGGTAAAAATGCACCTTGCAAGCAGAGGGGACAATAATAAGTTAAGCTAAAATAGTTAAAAATGCTTTTGCCTCTGAAGAACAAAGCTGGCATGAGGGAGTGTCAAGGGATCATAATTTTCAGCATTAAGACTTTTTGGTGCTTTTTGATGGATATTTTTAACCTTGACTTTGAAAATATTTGCTATTTTAGAATTTAATTTATTGAAAAAATCACTATGTATTTAAGTTTGTATATGTGTTCAACAGTACAAATCAATAAGGAGTTAAATTCAATTATTTAATGTGAATTATCAGAATACAGTTACCATTTCCTCTTGAGATAGAGAAATAGAAGAGATTAGAATAGCCTGAGATTTGAACCCAAAGGATACAGGTTCAAGTTCAAATTCTGTCATCAACCAGCTCTAGATATTCTTTTATGAAAATGGTGATAAGAAGCTGCCGAGCTGTCATTGGACAATGTAGCATCATTATGTGGATCAAATGTGATAATGCAGATTTGTATTTGGAAAGTGTAATAACTACTGTGAATTGTCACTCTAGCCAGTACTCCATAGATATTTTAAGTTATGCAAATGTTAAGTTATAATGACAGCCATTGCTGGAAGTCATTCCTGTCTCTTGCTAAGTTCATTCATGCTGTCTATGTGATTGATGTCCAGATTGTCCTTTCCTTGAATAAAACCAGTAATTCTATGCTACTTTATTTTCAAGGTTTTAAACGTTTCAAAATATGGTACTAGCTCATTATACGTGCTTGTCTTCATTTTTTAAGATAATTATATATATATATATAATTTGGGGGGGATAGTATATGTGTATGCTAATGCATTTTGGTCAGTTTCTTTTAATTTGCAAATGATGCCTACTATCTTTAGTTTCTGGAAAATTTCCCTGAAATAGTGATCCAAAATAAAGAGTGTCTTTTTCCTTAAATGTTTAAAAGCCAACATTGTATCAAAATCCTATAAAAGGCTCATAATGGTATGCCACAATTTACCTTCCAAAAAATTCTCTCTTCTGCCAATGAAGTGATTAGCTGCCTTTATAGAAAATGTGATTTGCTAGTCCATGATTTGGTTTGTAAATCCAGGTTTGCATGCCTAGCTCCTATCCCTCACTTATCAGAACTTACATAGAAGTAGCATATTGATAAGTGTTAAATCTAAATTTTACACATTACTAAGTACAAATCACATAAAAATGCCACAGAATGGAATAGCAGACCCTGGAAACCATGAGAAAAAGTGAGCAGGAAATGAATCTGTAATTCCTGACTTTGTTATGTTCTACAGGCATGTGGCGAAAATAGGCACAACGAAGCCACTTGAAATCTTAGTAAATTAAAACCGTCACACCACAAGAGGTAAATTTAAATGTTCTTAGGAATTCTGACTCTGAAGTAAGCTCATGGGTCAAAAATATAATAGGCATTCTTTGAGAGCCTTTCTTTCTTGCCCAGTCCCACAGATTTTGGCATAATAACAACCAAGGCATTGCAAAATGGGAAAGTGTTGCTAGACTTTGAAATGAGAAAGACTGCTTTTACTTTAGGAAAGTATGACTGACCTACACTAGAATCTCAACAGCAAAACAAACCAAAAAGTATAAAATAAGCTTAAAGAACTCGTCTTTCATATTTATTGTGATAGCTGTCTAGATCAATGCCACATCTTATTGACAGCTTATATTTCCTTTGGATTTTAGAAATATGTTTTAAGGGACTCCTGGATGGCTCAGTCAATTAAGCGTCAGACTCTTGGTTTCAGCTCAGGTCATGATCTCAGGGTCGTGAGATCGAGCCCCCAGCTCCACACTCTGTGGAGCCTGCTTTAGATGTTATCTCTCCCTCTGCCTTTTCCTCTCCCCCTCAAAAATATGTTTTAATCACCATCAAGTACAATTAAAAGTTGTCATTAGATAGAGTTTCTGACACTGGAAAATGTTATTAGACATAAGATAACACAGAAATTACCTAGAATTATTTAAAATCTATTAGCTCAATTTTCATATTTGCTTATAACTAGTTGTATAACTGTGTAAGTCAATTAACTTGTCTGTTTCCTCATGACTATAATGAGAAAGTTGGATGAGCTAATTCTTGGGAGATCTCCAAGTGTCAGCATGTGCCCTCGCTTGAGTAAAAAATATGTCTATTTTACTGCAATGATGGCATAAGTAATAAATGTCTCACCTTTACTGTACCAACCTTCCAAACTAAGTGGTATGTCGGTTACAACTAAAAAAATAAGGAAAGCAACATCAAAAGCATATTAATAGCAAAATTGTATGCCTCAAAGACTATGTTGTAAACTTTATGCTCTTGGCCTATATAGGAATATTTAAACTCAGAATCCATATAATATATTCTAGGCAATAGTTTCAAGATTGATAATCTTGTATGTGTAGAGAAGATTAGAAGAAATAATTGATCATGAAAAGCAAAGACTGAAATATGCAGGTGTATCAATACCATTGAAGTAACAGCTTATGGTCAGAGAAAAGACAGGAGTAAAAGAAAAGCAGGCAAAAGGAATCAAAGAGTTCAGTGAGCATGGAGACATTAAACATATTAAGAAAAAAACAGACTTTCACAAAAGACTGGAAGAATTCCGAAGGGGATTCACTAAGTCTAATGTACTCTATATAAGAAAGCAGGAAAATGCTTAATATCTTTTAGCAACTTTAAGATGGTTAAAATTTTAAAATTTATGGTACTTTAAAAGTAAAGAAGTAAATCCCTACTGAAAAAGTTGCTCCAGCCCTCAAGCAATTTACAGACCAGTAGAGGAGAAATATAAGTGAACAATTGCAACGCCATGTAATAATTCTTTGACAGAGGTGATATGATATTAGTTGTTATATATTTCATGCATATGTTGTGCTGGCCTCCATGTTCATTGTTTTATTCATTATAACATCCTCTGAACGGCCTTGTAAGATGGATGCAATTTTTTTTTTTTTTGTTATAAACATAAGGAGCCAGGCTGAAAAAGGTTAAATATTCTGCCATATATCACACAAACAGTCACAGTTAAAGTAGTCTTTGTTCTTCTTTTCTTTCAAATCCAACAGTCCTTGTATTAGGAAAGTCACCTATTCATGATTCAAGAAGCATAGAATATGCAGATTTAAGAAAAAATGTCCAGAAAAACATCCTCCAAATTTTGACAACTGAAATCATGTGAATGTGAACTGTGTTATACTCCGGAATTGAGAACTCACTAATGTTTCAGACAACCGTACAAATCATAAGAGGAGGACTAACAGTGTGTGTGGTTGCTTATAGGAAGTTTGTAATTTGATGATTTGCATGTCTGTAAACTGATTTAAAAACTTACGCAGATTACAAAGCATACATTTGTTTTCGGCATACTATAATATGATTACCTTTAATAATGAATGTTCTGTGTTTTCTTCAAAATATTTTGTTTCATCAATTGCCTGAATACTTGTGTTTGTTCCTAGTTCCATTTGCATTTAGAATGTCCCTAACCTACCATCTAAGTACACCTTCCAATATAATTCTTCTTCATAACACTTGGGTCTTTCTCAAACAGCACATATCACATTTGTAATTATGAACTTATAATTATACACTTAATTGTGAGTTTCTCTTTCATATTCTGTACTATAAGCTACATGGGGGCTGGTTTGTTCCCTTCTGCATTCATGTATTCTTTGTATTCTTATATTAAATTTACCACAAAATTCATGCTTAACAATATTTGTTGAGTGAAAGAATGCTGAACACATGAATGAATGAATGAATGAATGAATGAATGAATGAATGAGTTAAAGGTTCAGGAAATTAAGAATTCTAGGATTTTTAGGGAAAGAAGAACAAAACCCAACTCTAAAAAGTTCTTTGTAACAGAGAATTCTCAGCAATGTGTGAAGTAGAGATGATTGATTTTGTGCTTTTCTAAACCCTGATATTCTTAACCTCAGTGTTACAGTATCAAAGGGGCAGCTGCTCAAAACCCGGAAGGAATGGCAGCTAGTGAAGTAGAAGAAAGTAAATATATTTTTGGACCTGTCTCTTTCCCAAAGATGATCCTATGTTCTCCAACTCCGAAGAGACCTCTCTTAGCCCCTAAGAGATAATTGGCTATAGCAAGGATTATAACTCTAATTAAGCAACAGTATCACCAAAAGACAGACGGTCTCAGTACAAATGGCTGCTCCATCAGAAGCATACGCATGCTGGGTCCCATCCGCTTGTACACTACAGGGGTTCCAGTCTGGAGACCTGAGTTCAAGTTCCACAGCGATTCTACAGCTAGCTGTATGACCTTGAAAAAAATGGACTTAACCTTCGCAACCTTCGGTTTTTCTTCTGTAAAATTGAGATTAGATGGACTGCAAATTTCTTTTTATCTTAAAAAACACTCAGATGCTATTTTTCCCCCCAAACACAACTACCATATTCAGTTAAAATCTGTTATAACACATTGATCTGCTAACAAGGTTGGCTCCTGCTACTTATCTGGCTGGAACATCCTTACCTCAAGCACTAGCATTATAAAGGGATTTATATACAGTATTATTCCTGAGAAGTGTGCCTTTGGCAGAGGCAAATAGAAATTGCAAAGCAAAATTAGGTTTATGCATATTTTTCTAGAGAAAGAACACCTTCCTTCCCCTGTCTCCTAGCTTTTAAAATTTCAATTTTTGCCTCCACTAGCCAAAGGAAACTAAACACTGTGCAATTATTCAGTGAAAATGCAAGTGTTGAATAGAAAAATCTGGACAGTACCATGATTTCATAAAATGTAAGGTTGTTTTTTTTTTTTCCTTAAAGTAATATGGTTTAAACTTAGGATTGTATCTGTTTGTAGCATTTGAACACCAGTAAAAGACAAACATAAGCTGAATTAAAGGGTGTTTTATCATAAGCACATATACAGAAGCATTCTGTACCTGGATGAAACAATAAGACATAGAATTTAAACTATTTTCAAGCACTTTACATTGAGTTGCTGAGTATCATCATGTGCCTTTCTTTTTCTACCCCTTCTCAAAGTGATCTCATCTACTCATGAATGAATATCTCTTTAACTCATGTTACTCAACTTTATAACTGAGTTACAAAGATATGCAACTCTATGCTATTCTAGTTGACGTTTCAGAGTTGTCTCAAAATTAAATGGACTGTAAAATGACTTTGATTCCTACTGGCTCTGCTTTAAGCTTTCCAGCCCTGGGAAATGGTGTCACATAGCTGGACGGCATATGCCAGAAATCTAGACATTGCTAGAATTAAATGCAGAATGGAGACTGGACTTGAGAATTCCCTGAGGAGACAAAGCCATCCAAGCCATATAAGCAATCTAGATTATTTCATGAACCTAGTCAGAACTTAACTTAGGTCATCTCCTATAAATGCCTCTGAAAATCATAAAAGAAACTGAAGTCATCTTCCTAAAGATATTAGAAGATAATCACTTTTAACCAGTCCCCTGCCGTCTGGAAAGACTGTAACCAATCACTGTGAAAGTTAAAGCCCCATTCAATAACCAGTCACTGTAAGTTTAAACATCTTCATTTGATCTTCTAAGCCATTCTGTAAAGTCCTGCTGGTGAGCTTCCTATCTCTTCTAAACTGCTAAATTCCTAGTTCACAAACTGTTCTTATATACACGATACACTCTTACTAAATAATCTTTATTGATTTGTAGGGTTTTATTTATTTATTTATTTCAGTCATCTCTACACCCAGCGTGGGGCTCAAACCCACTACCCCGAGATCGAGAGTTGCATGCTTCTCTTGCTGAGCCCGGTAGGCACTGGATTTGGTAGTTTCGATTTTGCTATTTTTGGATTTTTGTTCAAATTTTATCGTTTTATCTACTTATGTATGTATTTATTTAGTATTTATCACATTATTTTCCTCATTTTTTACATCCAACCCAGCAGCAAATTGTATCAATTCACTTTCCAAAGTAGGTCTTGAATGGGTCTTCCTCTTTGTACCTCCACGAAGATCATAATGTAAGCTGGCATTTTCTCACACTTGAACTACTCTTTTCCAGATCTTACCCTAATCTACTTGCCATGCAGTAGCAAGAAAGAATTTTTAAAAATCTAAATGGAAGTGTCACTTCCTGTTTAAATATTTCCTTTGTCAACCAGCATAATGAGTATGAAACTTTGTTCCTAAACCTTCAAGTTGCTGGCCCTTTGTGAAATGAGGGCCACTGGTTAGTTTTTCAACCTTGTGGTGCATAATTTCCCTACTCACTCATGAACTACAGCCTTATTGGCCTTTTTTATTTTATTTTATTTTTTCAGTTTTTGAAATATACTAAGCTCTTTCCTGACTCAGCACTTGTTTACCTGATGTTACATCAGCTTGGAAGGATTTCCCACTACCTTCTCTGTCAGCCCGCTTTGCTCTTTCTTCTCTATCTGCTTAAACATTACCTTTAACAAACTTTTAGAGCCCCTACATGAATCAAATCTTGTCCAGTTCAAGCCATTGTCGTCTACTCTAGTGCTTTGTTTTCTTCTCTGTAGTATTTGTGAAATATGTAATCATTCTATCAATCTATTCATTTATCATCTATTTTTGTCTCTAGAATAGTAAACTTTACAGGGTTAGATCGTATTTACTTTATTCATTTTTATAGCTCTTATGCTGACCTCATTGATTATCTGGTAGTTGTACAAAAAAAAAAAAAAATTGGGGGTGGTTGTAGTGTGGCTGGGTAGCACAGACAGTTGTGTGGAACTCTTGGTTTGGGCTCAGGATTCCCCCGGTGTGAGGTCAGGCCCTGCACTGAGCCTGGAGTCGGCTTCAAATTCTCTCTCCCTCACCTCTCCCCCCCTATACACTCTCCCTTCACTCGCACGTGTTCTCTTTCTCTCTAAAACAAATAAATAAAATCTTTTAAAAAACTGTTTTTTGAGTGTTGAAAAAAACTAATGGGTCTCGCAAAGTGTGTGGAGTATTCATCCTGAAGTGAAGTCCTGTAATGTTTTTATCTGAATATGTGGGGCTAGGGGACAGTGAGAGAAGAGATCTACACGGATGGAGTATGAAATAAAATAAACAATTGGATTTACAAATGAAAGGGCTGCTGTTTAACATCCTAGAAGACAGAGGGCTAGGCCTTGCAGTACCATCAAGCTATTTACAAATCTAGTGTCCATGCCCAGTTAAAAATGAAAAACTGACCTCTCCTATAAAACACGCCAGCAACTGCTATCATTTTTCACAGACCGTGCTTTTAAAAGTAGATGCCAGTAATAACAGTGGAGAGAGGAAAATGACAAAGAAGACACATCAGTTTCCTCATCAATATAAACAGACTAAAATTATTTGCCGTTTGTAGTGTCAGAACAAATTTCCTTGTAAGTTTCCATTTACACATTTTTACTGACAGCACCACAATATCAACATTATTTCCATGAAGAGTAGAAAATGAAAGTGGATATTAGACGCACAAGGCATCGGAATTTAAAAAATCAACTGGCTCGAGGAGTCGATGGCTATCAACAGTTCACATGCCTTTTGGAGAGGATTCAGTCTATGAAAAGAAGCTTATCTAGATTGCAAAATCTTTTTATACTATTCCCGGAAATGAAAGTGTTTGACCACCGCTGGGTAGATCTTCGCCTCTCACATGCCTTCAGTCACCCTCGGCACTCACCCCTCCATTTCTCTGAAGCGCCTGTGAGTTGAAGAATGGCAGGAGCTGATTTCACTATTTTCACACCTAGTGGAGCTGTGAGGTGTTTTGCATTTTCAGAACACCTGGCTTACAACCTCCTGCTACAGCTGATTGTCTAAGAACTGAGAGCTTTCTGAGTCTAACTAACAGAAATTTCATATTGAGCCGATTCCCACTTTAAAGACTGTGGTTTTTTTTCCCCCTAACCACAGTGCTGAAACTGTAGGAAACAGAAGTTTGGATTTGGGTGTGAAAGTGCACGTTTGTGTGTGTGAATATACAGAGGAGGAGGGAAAGGAAGCAAGACTGATCACCTTACCACATACTATTCGGATACATTGTTTCTCCTTTTTTCATTAAGGTGACTCTTCAGTAGGTATTATCTCCTTAGAAAACTGAAGCATAAAGGATGTTATATATTTACATAATAAAAGATCTTTGCTCGTACCTGATAAATTATGAACATTTTATATTTTTTAAACAAAGTAGTAGTCTCTGTAAAAAATAATTTCAAGTTTGAATTTTCATAATTCAGAAAACAACTAACATATTAAGTACTTTTTAAAAAAGATTTATTATTTATTTATTTAATCATAATGTAAGAGTATGTTTAATTTGGTAAGAAACTGTCAAGCTGGGGGTGCCTGGGTGGCTCAGTTGGCTAGCTTCTGCGTTCAGCTCAGGTCATGATCCCAGTCCTAGGATCCAGCCCCGTGTCGGGCTCCCTTCTGAACAGGAAGCATGCTTCTCCCTCTCCCTTTGCCCCCGCCCCCGCCACTTGTGCTCTTTCTCTCTCTCTCAAATAAATAAATACAATCTTAGAAAGAAAGAAAGAAAGAAAGAAAGAAAGAAAGAAAGAAGAAAGAAAGAGAAAGAAAGAAAGAAAGAAAGAAAGAAAGAAAGAAAGAAAGAAAGAAAGAAAGAAAGAAAGAAAAAGAGAGAAAGAAACTATCAAACTGTCTTCCAAAGTGGCTGTACCATTTGGCATTCCCACAAGCTATTGGGTTAGTATTGCCAGAATTTTGGCTTTTAGCCATTGTAATAGGTGTGCAATGGTATGTCATTATTGTATCTATTTGCAGTTCCCTGGTGACATGTGATATTGAATATCTTATCATATGCTTTATTTGCCATCTAAGTATCTTCAGTGGTGAAGTGTCCAGACATTTTGCCTAATTTTTAATTGGTTTGTCTTTTTATTTTTAAATTTTGAGTAGTTTGTGTATTTCAAATACCAGTCCTTTATCAGATATGTGTTTTGCAAAGATTTTTCTCCCAGTCCGTAGCTTGTCTTTTTGTTCTCTTACCATTGGCTTTCATGGATCAGAAGTTTCTAACTATGATGACGTCCAACTTATTTTTTTTTTCTTTCATGGGTCATGTCTTTGGTGTTGTACCTAAAAGTTAATTACCAAACCCAAGGTCACCTAAATTTCTTCTTATGTTATATTCTGGAATTTTAAAGTTTTGCATTAGAGTTAATTTTGTGAAGAATCTAAGGTCAATGTCTAGATTCATAGTTTTTTGTTTGTTTTTTTAACATGTGAATGTCCATTTGTTTCAGTAGCATTTATCGAGAAGATTATTCTTCTGTGTTGGATTGCTTTTGCTCCTTTGTCAAAGATCATTTGACTGCATTTGTGTGGGTCTACTTCTGGGTCTCTATTCTGTCCCATTGACTTGTCTGTTTTTTCAACAACACCACATTGTTTTGATTACTGTAGATTTATAGTTAAGTCTTGAATTTAGGTAATGGCAGTCCTCTGTTCTCCTTTAACTTCATATTGGCTATCCTGGGTTTTTACTTTTCCATATAGATTTTAGAATCTGTTTAGTAACTTACTGTGTTTTTCTATTAGCAATGCATTGAATCTATAGATCAAGGTGATAAAAACTACATGCTCACAATATTGTTATTTCCTATCCATAAACATGGAATACCTCCCCATTTACTTAGTTCTTCTTTGATTCCTTCATCAATGTTTTGTATTTTTCCTTATATAGATCTTATACATATTTTGTTTGATTTTTATGTGAGTTTTTAATTTTTGGATTGCTAGGGTAAATGGTATTGTGTTTTATTTTTTATTTCAAATCCCAATTGTTCATTGCTGGTATGCAGGAGAGCATTTTTTTTTTTCTATATTAACCTTATATCCTACAAACTTGCTCTTATTACATATTAGTTCCAAAAGTGTGGTTTTGTGTTCTGGTTTTGTTTTGTTTTGTTTTTGATTCCTTGGATTTTGCCACATAGGCAATTATGTCATCTGCAGATAAGACATGTTATTTCTTTCCTTCCAGTCAGTGTAATTTTCTTTTATTAGCGAGAATTTTTAGTACAAAGTTGAATAGGAGTGGTGAGAGTGATAATCCCTGTTTTCCCAGTTTCAGCAGAAGAGCATCTACTTTCTCACCATTAAGTTTGATGTTAGTATCATTTTGGTTTCTGTTTCTACAGATGTCCTATATGTAGTTGAGGAAGTTTGTCGCTAGTTTGTTGGGAGATTTTGATATAATTTAGTACCCATTCATGACAAAAACATCTATTAATATTATAAGATTTTTCTTCTAGAGCCTGTTGATGTGATGGATTACATTAATTGATTTTCAAATGTTGAACCAGCTTTGCATACCTGGAACAAATCCTACTTGGTCACTGAGTATAATAAGTTTTGTACATTGTGGGGCTCAATTATGTTAATATTTTTTGAGGATTTTTACGTCTATATCCATGAGAGATATTGGTCTGTAGTCTTCCTTTCTTGTAGTATTTTGCCTTGTTTGGGTGTTAGGATAATGTTGGCTTTATAGAATGAGTTCAAAGTGTTCCCTCTGGTTCCATTTTCTGTAAAAAATTGATATTGCCTTCCTTAAATGATAAAATTCACCTTTGAAACCATATGGGACTGGTGCTTTGTGTTTTGGCAAGTCATTATATATTGATTCATATTGTTACAAATTCGTATTTTTGAAATGTATCACACTTTCAAAAGCTTTTCTAATAGGAAAGCAATTATAATGGAGTTTTAAAATGTGAACAGAAACCAAAAAAATTCATTGTTCTTGAATGTATTAGAAAGAACCGTATCCCCCCATTGAAACAGAAATATCTTTTGCATAAAACAAATACATGGACACATACAAATACGTATGCACATATAAATCTTCCCAACTGGACCCTCTGATTCAAACCTCTCAATACCTTCTCATTACTTATAGGATAAACACAGTATCCTTGCCATGGCCTATCAGGTCCTATGTTATTGGCTTTCTGTTACCTTCTCAAATTCCATTATAGGTAGTCTTCCTGTCTCTCAAGCCCCGTGCTAGCCATCTGTCATTCTTGCAAACCTATCAATACTCTTCCACAGGACATTTAAAAATACAAGTCTATAGGAGTTCTGCACATGGAATGTAATCTTCCTGTTCTTCTGACTAGCGTCTACTTCTATCCTTTGATATTCCTTGTTTTTCTTCTCATGCCCTAGGCAGGCTCCTTTCCTAAATCCTGTACAACTGACTACCCCTCCTTCACAGCATTTTCTACCATTTGTACTTATATATATCTATGATTACTAGATGAATATTTGTATACCTTACCAAAGAATAAGACCTCAGGAGAATGTGAAGAATATTTCCCTTATTGCTTCTTACCTGTGCTTCTTACCTGTTAGGTGTGTTGCACCTAACGCAGATTAGGCATTGAGCAAGTAACTATTAAGTGAAAAAATGAGTGAAACAATGAGTAGACATTTCAAGGGGAAATTCAGGCAGAGATAATGATAATATTAATCAGCAGTAGCTTTCACATTTGTATCATAGTAATATCACCTTCTTAATATCATAGTTTGCATAAATAGTGAAGCTTTTAAGTCCATGAAGGTATCTGTAGAAGATAAACACCCAATGATGTTGAAGAGTAGGGTTTATCAGTTGTTCTGTATGAACAGATGTTTTTGTGATTTGTTCCACAAAACTGACCACCTGGGTTTGCATGTGCACAGGCAGGCTAAATGTGAGACGCGTGCTGTGTGAATGAGTAACCTTGGGAGCATAATTGTTTGAAGTATATCGTCTGGCCTCCAGGTCAGAACTGTCCCTTCTGGTCTGGACGCCAAGAGCTACAAATCTTGTCTGACACCCCTTCCTGCTCCAGGCTGGGCTGGGCCCCGGGAATGGAATCTGGGAGGGGAAGCAGATACACATAGCCCAAGCTCCTTGAAAATATAGAAACATGATAACATGGAAGTGTGTCTTGCTCCAAACTGCACATAGGCAAACAGATGTTCAATTTCAAAACCTGATTATTTGCCCTATAAATATGGCCCTTATGGGATTGGTCAGTTGGAAGTCTCACCTGAGGGGAGAATGCTCTGCCCAGGCCTCTCAGTTGGGACTCCAACCTAGCTATTCCCACAAGAATTCTCCAGCTGATGAGGTTGGATGGTATAAGTATCCGATTTGATGTAACTTTGCCTTATTCTCATTTATTGCCTACTTTTACCTTCATCTATGTGTAGATTCCTTTTCTGTTTCTATTCGGTTTCTGTAATGATAATAATAATAATTATTATTATTATAATTAATTTTCTTTCCCTTTTGAAACTGAAACACGGCTGTTGTGAATCTTTCGTGGAGAACATCAATAAAGCAAAAAATTACATGTTGTGTGCGTGTGTGTGGGGCTGTGCCTAACTTTAGTTATTATTACCCTTTCCTTGAATTTCCCATTTTTTCCTCTGAAAGATTCAGTTCTTTTGAGGAATATTTTGAATCACTTGCTAGTAGAGTGTAGGTAAAAATACAGCTGCATTTGGAGGGGGAAACAATCAAAATCCCTTTTTGTTAAAGGCCAAAAAATGAAATAAAACTTATGAGGCATGCATCAGTAGAAAAGTGAATCATAACAGACACAAAGAATTCAATATTGCCTCATTCAATAATAAGCTGCAGTGTTTCTCCCATTGTGTCGCGGTTTAAGATAATACCATAATGTAGTAAACCTGCTGTATAGGTATTCTTGGCAGAAGCTGATATAAAACAGACAGTAAAAGCATTTTCAGAATTGCAGTGATGTTTATTAAGCACTCTTAGACCCATCTTCGGGTATTTTTCTTTTCTAAATCATACAGTGCAGTTGGCTGAATCAGTAAATTTAAAATGAGAAAGAAATAGATAGTGGTTTGCCACAGCTGCTCTCACCAACCTGATATATCCACTGTGGGTATGGTATCAGTGCACTACATCAAGAAGAAAAAATAATGGGGAAATATTGATTGCTTAATGAATATGTAAAAAATGTGGAGACACACTAAAAAATCTGTCAAAATATATGTCTGGCCTGAAGTTATAGAAAAAAATATATTGTTAAATATATTGTTAAAAGACTGAGTAACTTCCAAATCAATTGGGTTTTGTTTGTTTGTTTTGTTTTGTTTTGTTTTGCCATTTGGTTGATTCGGCCTTATGTTACCTGTTTTTTTTTTTTTTTAATTTTAAATTCAATTAGCCAACACACAGTACATCACTCATTTCAGGTGTAGCATTCAACAATTCATCAGTTGCATATAACACTCAGTGCTGTTGTTTTTTATCTGAAGGCTTCAGAAATCATGGTGCTATACTCAATAGGTATTTTGAATAAGTTAGGTTTCATTCATCTGGAGAATGAAACTTCAGGGAGAGTTAAATCAGGCTGGATCTGCAAAATTCTCTGGAGAGTCTAGCAAAGCTGAAACATACATATATATATATATACACACACTACACACACACACACACACACACATAGAGCAGCTGCTAAATGAGGTATAATGCTGATATTGTCCTCTTGTTAACACTTTCTATATGCTAAATGACTAATTAGTTATGTTTTAAATCTAAGAATCCAGAGTGTTTTTATAGTGAACAATGATATTGGAAAGTTATAGTCCATTTGCTCTAAAGTGGAGTTGTTGGTGGAAAATCATTATATCAATTGTTGTATAGCCCATTTCAGTTTAGTAAGTTTAATCATTCTCATTTGCAGATTAAGAAACAATATCAGAATTACTAGATATTTTGTCCCAAAATACATTGCTCATGACAGATCTAAATGATTTTAGCCTCCTGACTATGGCAGTGCAGGCTCTTTTCAAAAACTCAGTGGCTCTAGCATGGAATGAAATGCTGCCAATGTGCTATGATTCATGTTCAAACATTCAGTAACATACCATGCTTTGTCAAGATTGATGGAATGATCACTTTGAGTAAGCACAGAGGATTAGAGCCAAATGCCATCTGTGTTATATCTAGATTGCCATTATTGGGTGGTGCATTATTGGAGGGCAGGTTATAATAGCCACTCTTGAGGATGTGTACTGCATTAATATCTTATGCCTAGTTTGCCATATAGACTTCACAGAACATTTTACGAAGTTGATATAATTATCACCATGTACAGAAACAACAACAACTAATAAGAGGAATGTTTGAGTAACTAGTTCAATCATACTATTAATAAGTAATAGAGCAGAAGTTAGAACCTACACATATCTAACTTCAAAGCTCGAACTAATTACTAATATCTTGCTATCGTGCTTCTCATTTACCATTCCTTTTCTTTATCTTCTTTTCTTTTTGCAGTAGTGTTAAGATAGTCACTACTCAATAGATCTTGATCGCATATTTACTGTGATTTATTTTCACCATTCCACTAAGAAAAATGTATCATAATTGCAAAGACAAGACATAGTAAGTACAGGTGATTGTAAGGTAGATAGTTCAATTGCCCTGAACAAAAACAACAACATAAAACCTAATAAACTATGCTTTAAGCAAAACACAATAATTATGAAGATTTTAATCCTTTGGCTTTGTGAATTCAATGGGTAAAATTGGATACAGAGACCTAAAAATGACTAGATAAAAAATGTGGATAGCTTCGCCCTAGCCCAGTCCAACATAGTTTATCATGGTTAAGTCTAAGCATAATTATATGAATACATACATTTTAGAAAATGTATTTAAAATATTGCCTAAGTGATTTTTAAATTACCTCTCCACTGAGAACTCCTGGCTTATATTCTTAATGTTTTAAAGCCTGAACTCCTGTTGCTCAAGCAGTTACTGCTCCATATTTTAATATGTGATTAGTTTTTGGCAGTGATATAACTCACTCATACCCCTGAACTAATTTAACTGGTTTAGAAATATGCTTCTTTCTCTGCAACAAACACTATAATACTCAGGCTCCTCTACCCTTTCTTCTCACTCCTGCATGTTTCGTGTTGATAGACATGGTAGAAATCATTTGTCTAAATTATAGATGGCTTAATATTTAGGACAGTTTTCGGAATAGTAGACAAGTCACACAGATACCCACTATCATGGCACTGATGGGAATTCTAGTATCTGTCTTCTAAGTATCCTTCTACTTCACATTTTTGATAATTCAATGCTATACCATATGGTGGAAGAAAAATGCCTGCAGTGTAACAGATTGGTGCACATGACTGTTTATGATTAGAAATAAAAACAAAACAAGATGAATCTTTGAAGAAAGGAAAAATCATGGTTACTTGAAAAAAAAAATATGGCTAACTCTTTGGAAGCCATGTGGTCATTCTTTATGTGTCTCTCCACTTCTCTCACCACTAGTCTCTAAGTTCCTTGAAACAAGGGGACATTACCAACTTTTCTCCTTCTCTTTCTCTCCCTCCTTCTCTTCCTCCTTCTTCTTATCCTAGTACCCTGCATATTTTGCATCGATAATTGGTTTTAAGTAAATGTTCACTAAATGAACAGGGTTTACTAGAACGAGGCAAGTTTTGTAGAATTAGATGTATATTTTAAATTAGAAGATTCCTTCAATCCTATCCCAGGAAAGAAAATGAGTTTTGTTTAGATTGCCTATTTTAATTGATTTGCCGTGAATACTTGGGGCAGAACAGTTTGAAACACTGTAAGACTATCTCTGGTCTCAGAGGGAAAACCTTCTGAAGTTTGGCTGAACTGCCACTTTTGCTCTGAAATTCCAAGCTTTCATTTTACAAGTGAAGAAATGGAGATCCATTGGGGTTAAATGAGTCGTACAAAGTCTCACAGCCCTAGGACCAGTCCTTTTATGGAAACTCAGCTCCCCTAATTACTTATAAAATATCATTTAATTCGTGATATAACATTATTTCCCCTCTATTTATGAACCCAAATGGATTCACTTGGAATCCTTCTCCTCTTGATGACACTTTCACACTTTCCTTTTGAATCATCATAATTTAGTCCCAAAAGAATATGGAGACCAAAATTAAAAGGGATTTTAATTTACCAGAAAAAAACAATATGTACCTACAATAACACTTCTACACTCTAAGGATATCTACCTTATTTGGCAAAGGAATATTGATTAAATAATTATACACTGAATATGGGAAGAGATAGTAACATAATATCCAGTTTCATCCTTTTCAGTATACAGAAGATATTGGATACAGTGGGGTATAAGCTAGAATTTTTGAAAATCCCTTATAGTAAGCACTCCTACAGACTTATATTCCTAACTAGATGCGACTTAATTAAAATGGCATGAAGGTGAAAGTTTTATACCTCTTGTTTTAAATGTTTCCTTTCTAGGGGCGCCTGGGTGGCTCAGTCGTTAAGCGTCTGCCTTCGGCTCAGGGCGTGATCCCAGGGTCCTGAGATCGAGCCCCACATCAGGCTCTCCCGCTGGGAGCCTGCTTCTTCCTCTCCCACTCCCCCTGTCTTTGTTCCCTCTCTCGCTGGCTGTCTCTCTCTCCGTCAAATAAATAAAATCTTTAAATAAATAAATAAATAAATAAATAAATAAATAAATAAAT
>NW_024424786.1:23330131-23443360 GCF_017311325.1 Ursus maritimus
TAAATAAATAAATAAATAAATAAATAAATAAATAAATAAATGTATGTTTCCTTTCTAGAACAATGGATTTCTAAAGAAGATTCATTGTGGAAAATCACCTAACAGATATTCCAACCTTCAAACACCAGAGACATTCTAAACCATCCTCCACATTGCTTTGGGAGATGGCATTCAAAACTCCAAATTGGATTATATTATCTCCCAAATTAAAATCTTCTGAGTGTAGATGATTTTTCATTATCACCAAGAAAATAATTTTTAAAAATTTCAAAATATTTTCTCATTGCCTTCAGCATTTATTCCCAGTGTTTTCTATCATCTTTGTTTTTGTTGCTGTTGTTATTTTATTTTTTTCCTTAGGAAAAATAAATACAATCTTTCTATCCCCATGGGACTGAGCCATAGCCATATTTTAAAATTTTTGGCTATATAATTTGTGTGTGTGTGTGTGTGTGTGTATATATATATATATATATATACACACATATATATTTTTATACATATATGTGTATATATGTACATACGTATATATGTATATGTATGTATATGTATGTACATATATGTATGTATATGTATGTACATACACACACACATATATAATATATAATTCTGTGTTATGTAATATATCTAACCTAATTTCATAAATGATGAAAGCACACAAAATTGTCCACTTATCTGAGAGAAGAGTGTGGTAGTAAAATGCATTAGCATGGCGTGAAATTGCATTACTATCTGGCGCAGACCTTCCCATCCTGACTTTTCTTCACATCCTTCAAATTTTCCATCCTAAACCCTCCTAGTCACTGTTTCCTAGAACTTTTTGACCCGGTCACACAGAGTTTTGTCCTCATCCTTTAAATCTCCTAATCCAATGTGCCTTTAGTTCAGAATATCCTTACACCTTTTGTGTGTGTGTGGTAAGACACGTAACATGAAATCTATTTTGTTAATAATTTTTAAAACTTTACTGTGATAAAAGTACTTATTATGAAATCTACCTCCTTAAATTTTTAAAAATGTGTATAATACAGTATTACTAATATAAGCATGATGTTGTATAGAAGATCTTTAAAAATACCCATTGTGTATGAATGAAACTTTAACAGCAGCTCCTCTCTTCTCTTTCCCCTAGCCCCTAACAAACACTATTGTAATCTCTGCTTCTTTGAATTTAACTATCTTAGATATTTCAAATAAGTGAAATGATGCAGAAATTGTCCTTCTGTGGCTGGCTTATTTCACTTAGAATAATGTCCTCCAGGTTCATCCATGTTGTTTCATATAGTATAGTTTCCTTTTTTAAAAAAGTTTTTATTTTAAAGATTTTATTTATTTATTTGTTTGTTTGTTTGTTTATTATTGGGGAGGAGGGACCAAAGGAGAGAATGCCAAGCAGACTCCAAGCTGAGTGCAGAGCCTGACCCAGGGCTCTATTTCATGACCCTGAGATCATGACCTGAGCCGAAATCAAGAGTCAGACGCTTAACCAACTGAGCCACCCAGGTGCCCCTTAAGTTTTTATTTTAATTTTTTAGTTAGCATACAGTGTTATATAGTGTCACCTGTACCATTTAGTGATTCAAGAGTTCCATATATCACCTAGTGCTCTTCATGACAAGTGCATGCCTTAAACCCCTTCACCTATTTAATCCATCCCCAGCCCCGATGTCCTTCTTTTTAAAGGCTGAATAATATTCCATTGTGCGCATTCACAATATATTTTTTTAAATGTTTTTCTAGTACATTATGTTAGTCACCATACAGTACATCCCTGGTTTCTGATGCAAGGTTCGATGATTCATTAGTTGCGCATAACACCCAGTGCACCATGCAATATGTGCCCTCTTTACTACCCATCATCAGTCTATCCCATTCCCCCACCCCCTCCCCTCTGAAGCCCTCAGTTTGTTTCTCAGAGTCCATATCTCCCATGCTTCACTCCCCCTTCTGATTACCCCCTTTCTTTATCCCTTTCTTCCCCTACCGATCTTCCTAGTTCTTACGTTCAATAGATGAGAGAAATCATATGATAATTGTCTTTCTCTGCTTGACTTATTTCACCTAGCATTATCTCCTCCAGTGCCATCCATGTTGCAGCAAATGTTGAGAATTCATTCTTTCTTATAGCTGCATAATATTCCATTATATATATGGACCACAACTTCTTAATCCAGTCATCTGTTGAAGGGCATCTCGGTTCCTTCCACGATTTAGCTATTGTGGATAATGCTACTATGAACATTGCGGTGCATATGGCCCTTCTCTTCACTACGTCTATATCTTTGGGGTGAATACCCAGTAGTGCAATGGCTGGATCATAGGGTAGCTCAATTTTTAATTTTTTAAGGGACCTCCACACTGTTTTCCAGAGTGGCTGTACCAACTTGCATTCCCACCAACAATGTAGGAGGGATCCCCTTTCTCCACATCCTCTCCAGCAATTGTTTCTTGCCTTGTCGATTTTTGCCATTCTAACTGGCGTAAGGTGGTATCTTAGTGTGGTTTTGATTTGAATTTCCCTGATGGCTAATGATTTTGAACATTTTTTCATGTGTCTGTTAGCCATCTGTATGTCCTCATTGGAAAAGTGTCTGTTCATATCTTCTGCCCATTTTATGATTTGTTTATTTGTTTCTTGCGTATTAAGTTTGAGAAGTTCTTTGTAGATCTTGGATACCAGTCTTTTATCTGTAGCATCATTTGCAAATATATTCTCCCATTCCGTGGGCTGCCTCTTAGTTTTTTTGACTGTTTCCTTGGCTGTGCAGAAGCTTTTTATCTTGATGAAGTCCCACAAGTTCATTTTATCTTTTGTTTCTCTTGCCTTTGGAGATGTGTCATGAAAAAGGTTGCTTTGGCCAATGTTGTAGAGGTTGTTGCCTATGTTGTCCTCCAGGATTTTGATGGATTCCTATCTCACATCGAGGTCTTTCATCCATTTGGAGTTTATCTTTGTGTATGGTGTGAGAGAGTGGTCAAGTTTCATTCTGTTGCATGGAGCTGTCCAATTTTCCCAGCACCATTTATTGAAGAGACTGTCTTTTTTCCACTGGATGTTTTTTCCTGATTTATCAAAGATTAGTTGCCCAAAGAGCCGAGGGTCCATTTCTGGGTCCTCTATTCTGTCCCATTGGTCTATGTGTCTGTATTTGTGCCAGTACCATGCTGTCTTTGTGATCACAGCTTTGTAGTACAGCTCGAAATCCGGCATTGTGATGCCCCCAGCTTTGTTTTTCCTTTTCAACAGTTCCTTGGAGATTCGGGGCCTTTTCTGTTTCCATACAAATTTAAGGACTGTTTGTTCCAGTTCTTTGAAAAATGTCCTTGGTATTTTGATCGGGATAGCATTGAAAGTGTAGATTGCTCTGGGTAGCATGGACATTTTAACTATGTTAATTCTTCCGATTCATGAGCATGGAATATCTTTCCATCTTTTTATGTCTTCCTCAATGTCTTTCAAGAGTGATTTATAGTTTCTAGAATATAGGTCCTTTACGTCTCTGGTTAAGTTAATTCCAAGGTAACGTATGGTTTTTGGTGCTATTGTAAATGGGATGGATTCCCTAATTTCTCTTTCTTCGGTCTCGTTATTCGTGTATAGAAATGCAACTGATTTCTGAGCATTTATTTTGTATCCTGCCACGTTACTGAATTGCTCTATAACTTCTAATAGTTTGGGAGTGGCTTCTTTTGGGTTTTCCATATAGAGTATCATGTCATCTGCAAAGAGAGACATTTTGACTTCTTCTTTGCCAATTTGAATACCTTTGATCCCTTTTTGTCGTCTGATTGCTGTTGCAAGGACTTCTAGTACTATGTTGAATAATAGTGGTGAGACTGGGCCTCCTTGTCGTGTTCCTGATCTTAAGGGAAAGGCTTCCAGCTTTTCCCCATTGAGAATAATATTTGCAGTAGGCTTTTCATAGATGGCTTTTATGAGATTGAGAAATGTACCTTCTATTCCTACACTCTGAAGGGTTTTAATCAGGAAAGGATGCTGTATTTTGTCAAATGCTTTTTCGGCATCGATTGAGAGGATCATATGGTTCCTGAGTCTTTTCTTGTTGATATGATGTATCACGCTGATTGATTTGCGAATATTGAACCACGCTTGCATCCCAGGTATGAATCCCACTTGATCGTGATGGATAATCCTTTTAATGTACTGTTGGATTCTATTAGCAAGTATCTTGTTGAGGATTTTGGCGTCCATATTCATTAGGGAAATCGGTCTGTAATTCTCCTTTTTGAGGGGGTCTTTGCCTGGTTTGGGGATCAAGGTAATATTGGCCTCATAGAATGAGTTTGGTAGCTTTCCTTCTGTTTCTATTTTTTGAAATAGCTTTAGGAGAATAGGTATTATTTCTTCTTTGAATGTTTGGTAGAATTCCCCAGGAAAACCGTCCGGGCCTGGAGTTTTGTTATTTGGAAGGTTGTTTATCACTGACTCAATTTCTTCATAATTAATTGGCCTGTTTAAGGAATCAATTTCTTCCGGTTTCAATCTTGGTAGTTTATAGGTTTCCAGGAAGGATTCCATCTCTTCCAGATTGCTTAGTTTATTGGCATATAGCTGTTGATAAAAATTTCTAATAATCCTTCCAATTTCAATGGTGTTCGTCGTGACCTCTCCTTTTTCATTCATAATTTTAATAATCTGGGTCCTTTCTCTTTTCTTTTGGATAAGTCTTGCCAGTGGTCTGTCAATTTTATTGATTCTCTCAAAGAACCAGCTTCTAGTCCTGTTGATCTGCTCTACTGTACTTCTGGTTTCTGCTTGATTGATTTCAGCTCTAATTTTGGTCAACTGCTTCCTCGTGCGTGGATTAGGCCTGTCCCTCTGTTGCTGTTCCAGCTTCTTGAGGTGAGAATATAAAAACTGCATTTTAGATTTTTCTATTCTTTTGAGTGAGGCTTGGATGGCTATGTATTTCCCCCTTAGGACTGCCTTTGCAGTATCCCATAGGTTTTGGACTGTTGTATTTTCATTCTCATTGGTCTCCATAAATTGTTTAATTTGATTTTTGATTTCCTGGTTTATCGAGTCATTCCTGAGCAGGATGGTTCTTAGTCTCCAAGTGTTTGAGTTTCTTCCAAATTTTTCCTTGTGGTTGAGTTCCAATTTCAGAGCGTTGTGGTCTGAGAATATGCAGGGGATAATTTCAATCTTTTGGTATCGGTTGAGACCTGTTTTGTGTCCCAGAACATGGTCTATTCTTGAGAATGTTCCATGGGCATTAGAATAGAATGAGTATTCTTTGGTTCTGGGGTGTAGTGTTCTATATATATCTATGAGGTCCAACTCGTCGAGTATGGCATTCAAAGCCTTTGATTCTTTGCTTAGTTTTTGCCAGGGTGTTCTGTCTATTTCTGAGAGTGGAGTGTTGAGGTCCCCTACTATTAATGTATTTTTATTTATATGTCTCTTTATTCTGGTTAAGAGTTGGCTTGTGTATCTTGCTGCTCCCCTGTTGGGGGCATATATATTTATAATTGTCATATCCACTTGTTGAATACTTCCCTTAAGAATAATATAGTGCCCTTCTGCATCTCTAACTATAGTCTGTAGTTTAAAATCCAATTTATCTGATATGAGAATTGCTACCCCAGCTTTCTTTTGAGGTCCATTTGCGTGAAAGATGGTACTCCATCCCCTTACTCTCAGTCTGAATGCATCTTTGGGTTCGAAATGAGTCTCTTGTAGACAGCAAATGGATGGGTCATTTCTTTTTATCCAATCTGCAACCCTGTGGCGTTTTATGGGATGGTTCAAACCATTTACATTAAGACTGATTACTGAGAGATATGATTTTAATGTTGCCATGTTGCCAGTAAAGTCTTTGTTTGTATTGGCTGTGACTTTCTGTTCTGTATCACTCTTGGGGCCTTTTTACTTTTATAGAACCCCCCGTAATATCTCCTGTAGGGCTGGTTTCGTGGTTACAAAATTGGTTAGTGACTGGCGATTCTGAAATGTCTTTATTTCTCCATCAATTCTGAATGACAGCCTTGCTGGATAAAGGATCCTTGGCTGCATGTTTTTCTCTGAAAGAGCTTTAAATATGCTCCCCCAACCCTTTCTCTCATTCCAGGTCTGTGTAGACAGGTCTGACGTAATTCTGATGCTTTTGCCTTGGTACGTGAGAAATTTCTTTGCCCTGGCCGCTTTCAATACTGTATCCTTGCATCTAATATTTGCGAATTGCACTATGACGTGACGTGGCGTAGGTTTGTCGTGGTTGAGCTTGGGAGGGGTCCTCTCTGCCTCTTGGACACGAATGTTTGTTTCCCTTGCTAGATTAGGGAAGTTTTCAGCTACAATTTGTTCAACTCTCTCTCCTAGACCTCTGTTTTTCTCCACCCCCTCGGGGATGCCGATGATTCTAACATTGGATCGTTTCATTGAGTCAGTAATCTCCCGTAACCTACATTCGTGGGCGTGGATTTTTTTAAGACCATCTTCTATTTTCATTTTTTCCTCTATTAACCCATCCTCCAATTCACTAACCCGTTCCTCTGCTTCTGCGACCCTGGCCGTCAGAGCCTCTAGTTTTGCCTGCATTTGGCTCATAGAATTTTTAATTTCTGTCAGATTCGCTCTCATTTCTGTCCTTAGGGATTCTATATTCTCAGTAACCTTTTCGTTAATAGTTTTTTCAATTCTACTCATCATTTTGACCATCGTTACTCTGAATTCCATTTCTGATAATTTGGTTACATCCATATCCATTATTTCTGTGGCAGAGGCCACAGTCTCACTGTCTTTTCTTTGCTGGGGGGGGCTTCTCCTTCTTGTCATTCTGATGAAGAGAGGTTGCGGGGTTTCCAGAGCCCAAATTATTGACTGGGTCCCAGGCCGTGCCCCTTGTTTTATAGGGATCTTAGGGATGTGGGCTTCTTCTTTAAAGATTTTATTTATTTATTTATGTGGCAGCCAACCAGCGAGAGAGGGAACAGAAGCAGGGGAGTGGGAGAGGAAGAAGCAGGCTCCCAGCGGAGGAGCCCGATGAGGGACTCCTTTCCGGAACGCCGGGATCACGCCCTAAGCTGAAGGCAGGCGCTCAATGCCTGCGCCACCCAGGCGTCCGGGTTGTGGGCTTCTTGATTTTTCAGCCTGCCTTCTGTGTTCTGGGGTAGGGGCCTGCCGTGATGATACTCAGCCAACCCTGTTTGGGTAGAGTCTCCGTGTCTCCTGTGAGGGGGGATGGGGATGGGCACCCTGTGAGCCGGTGTTTCCAGGCTTTTATTCTCTGGTGGTTTTCCCTGGCAGTTTGCTGTGCCTTTTCTGAGAGACAGAGCAGCCTTGGCCAAATCTCAGCCTCTGTCACAGAACAGAGGGGATCGCGGGCTGTTCTCCACTGATTATCTGGTCACTTTAACTCTGTTTCTGTTGGTGCTGCTCAACCCTGCAGCGTCCCGGGATGTGCGCCCCACACCCGGCGTCCCAGCCCTCACTTTCAGGGCCGGCGCTTCTCTGTCCTTTGTGTTTCTAACACCACCAGCCGCCCCCACGCGCTCCCGGAGCTCCCGGTCTCAGTCTGGATCCAGTGAGCACACTGGAGTTCCATGAGAAGTCTGGTGGCGCGCGCTCAGTGCTCATGGTCCCAGTCTGCTCTCTAATGGGTGCTGGTCTGCGAGTCTGCCCGCTCCCCCGTGCAGGTGGCTACCGCTTTCCGGCTCCCGAATGCGGCGGCTCTCTCCCCCTTCTGTTTATCTTCCGATACCTGTGCGCGGTTTCACGGTTCCCTGCTTCGTACCTCAATACTCGGCGCTGGGGATGTTCATTTGTAGAGATCCAGATGCATCTTCCTGCGTCTCAGGCTGATTCCGTGGATGTTCAGGCTGGTCTGGTACCTATCCAGCTCAACTCGGGGGACTGGCTGAAAAAGGGGTCCCCGACTCTTCCACCATCGTAACCCTCCTCCAGCCCATATACTATATTTTTATCCATTCATCTGTTGATGGACATTAAGGCTGTTTCCACATCTTAGCTATTGTGAATAGTGCTGTAATGAACATGGGAGTGCTAATAGCTCTTCAAGATTCTAAACTCAATTCTTCTGGATAAATATCTAGAATTAAGATTGCTGGATTATATATTAGCCCTATTTTTAATTTTTCGAGGAATCTCTGTACTGTTTTCCATAATAAATGCACCATTTTGCATTCCCACCAATTATGTACAGGAGTTCCAATTTCTCCACATTCTCAACACTTGTCATTTTTTTTTTTTTATAATAGCCGTCCTAGCAGATGTAAGATGATATCCCTTTGTGATTTTGATTTGCATTTCTCTGATGATTAGTGACATTAAGCACCTTTTCAAGTACTCTTTGCCCATTTCTATGTCTTTGGAGAAGTATCTAATAAAGTCTTATCTCATTTTTATATCAAGTTATTAATATATACACATGCACATATATGTATATATATTTGCTATCGAGTTGTATGAATTTCTTATATATTCTGGAGTCTAAATCTCTATTAGATAGATAATTTGCAATTTCCTCCCATTCTGTGGGTTTCCTTTTCATTTGGTGATTTTTTTTTTCTGTGCAGAGCTTTTTAGTTTGAAGTAGTCCTGCTTATTTATTTTTGCTTTTCTTTTTTTTTTTTTTTTAAGATTTTATTTATTTATTTATTCGACAGAGATAGAGACAGCCAGCGAGAGAGGGAACACAAGCAGGGGGAGTGGAAGAGGAAGAAGCAGGCTCATAGCAGAAGAGCCTGATGTAGGGCTCGATCCCATAATGCTGGGATCACGCCCTGAGCCAAAGGCAGACGCTTAACCGCTGTGCCACCCAGGCGCCCCTATTTTTGCTTTTCTTGCTTATGATTTTGGTGTCATACCAAAGGAATCATTTCTGAGACCAATATTTTCTTCTAGGAGTTGTACAGTTTGAGGTCTTTAAATATTTAGTACATTTTGAATTGATTCTTGTGTATTGTGTAAAATAAGGGTCTTTATTTCATTCTTTTGCGTGTGGATATCCAGGTTTCCCAGCACCATCTGCTGAAGAGACTAACCTTTCTTCATGGTGTATTCTTACCATCCTTTTGAAGATCAGTTTACTGTATATATATATGGATTTTATTTCTGGACTCCATTGTTTTGTTCCATTGGTGTGCATATCTGACTTTATGTCAGTTTCATACTTGTTTCAACACTATAGCTTTGTAAAATAATTTGAGATCAGGAGGTGAGAAACCTCCAGCTCTGTTCTTCCTTCTCAAGATTGTTTTGAATATTTGAGTTTCTCTGTGCTTCCATATTAATTTTAGGATTGCATTTTCTATTTCTATCAGACATGTTATTGGGATTTTGATAAGAATTGCATTAAAAAAAGAATTGCATTGAATCTAAATTGCTTTGGGTCCATACCAAGTCTACCAATTCATGAATGCAGGGTATCTTTTCACTTGGTGATTTTAATTTCTTTCATCAATGTTTTATAGTTTTCAGTGTACAAGTCTTCCTTACCTCCTTAATTAAGTATATATCTAAGTATTTTATTATTTTTGATGTCATATTAGATGGGATTGTTTTCTTAATTTCCCTTTTAGATAGTTTTTTGTTAGTGTATAGACAATAACAATTTTTGTGCGCTCATTTTGTAAACTGCAACCTTACTGAATTTATTGATTAGTTCAACATTGTGTGTGTGTGTGTGTGTGTGTAGTCATTAGGAAGGATCATGTCATCTGCAAATAGATGATTTTATTTCTTCCTTCCTAATATAAATGTCTTTTATTTATTTTCTTGCCTAATTGCTCTGGCTAGAACTTCAGTACTATGTTGTTTAGAAGTGGCAAGAGTGGGCATCTTTGTCTTATTTCTGACCTGAGAGGAAAAGCTTTCAGCTTTTTACTCTTGAGTATAATGCTAACTACGGGCTTGCCATACATAGTTTTCATCATGTTGAAGTAATTTCCTTCTATCCTTGTGGAGAATTTTTAATCCCAAAAGGACGTTGAATTTTGTCATTTTTTTTTTTTTGCATCTGTTGAGATGATCATGTGATTTTTATCTTTTATTTTGCTAATGTGATAATATCACATTAATTGATTTTCATGTGATATCATCCTTTCATCCTAGAGATAAATCTCCCTTGGTCATGGTATATGATCATTTTACTCTGCTGTTGAATTTGTCCTGCTAGTATTTTACTGAGGATTTTTGCATCTGTGCTCATCAGGGATAATGGACTGTAGTTGTCTTTTCTTGTGGCGTCTTCATCTGGCTTTGTTGTCAGGGTAATGCTGGGTTCATAAAATGAGTTTGGAAGTGTTCCTCCCTCTTCAGCTTTTAGAAGAGTTTGAAAAGGATTGGCATTAATTCTTTAACATTTGGTAGATTTCACCAGTGAAGCCATCTAGTCGTGGGCTTTTCTTTGTTATTAGGTGTCTGATTAGAGCTTGGACCTCTTTATTATTTAGAGGTCTGTTCAAATTTTCTGTTTCTTCATAATTCAGTCTTTGCAGGTTGTATCTTTCTAAAACTTATTCATTTCCTGGAGGTTGTCCAGTTCGTTGGGATATAATTGTTCATCATATGGTCCTTTTTATTTCAGTGGTATCGGTTGTAATATCCTCTTCTTTCACTTCTGATTTTGAGTCTGCTCCCTCTTTATCCTCATCTAGTGAAGGTTTTGTCCATTTTGTTTATCTTTTCAGAAACCAACTCAGACTCTTTGATTTTCTCTATTGTTTCAGTATTCTCTCTTCAAGTATTTCTATAATCTTTATTATTTCCTTCCTTTTGCTAAATTTGAACTTAGTTTGCTCTCCTTTTTCTAGCTTGTTGATGTGTAAAATTAGGTTGTTCAAGCTCTTCCTTTTTAAGGCAAGCATTTATAGCTATAATCTTCCTTCTTTTGCTACTTGCCATTAGTTTTGGTAAATTGTATTTTCATTTTCATTAGTTTCAATATATTTTTAAAATTCCTTTTTGTTTTCCTCTTTGATCCAGTGTTTGTTCAAGAGTCCGTTGTTTAATTTCTATATATTTGTGAATTTTTCAGTTTTCTATTGTCACTGTTCTCCAGTTTTATTCCACTGTGGTCTGAAAAGATTTTTGATTATTATTTCAGTCTTCTTAAATATGTTAAAGTTGGTTTTGAAGCCTAATACATGATCTATCCTGGATATTATTCCATGGCACTTGAGAAGACTCTACTCTGCTGCTTTCAGGTAGAATGATCTGTATATGTCTGTTAGGTCCATTTGTCTACAGTTATGTTTCCTTATCGATTTTCTGTCTAGATGTTCAATCCATTATTGAAAGTAGTTATTATTGTTATAGGACTGTCTATTTCTTTCTTCAGATCTGTCAATATTTGTTTTATGTGCTTAAATGCTCTGATGCTGAGTATATATATATTTATAGTTTTTATATCTTTCTGATGAAGTGACTCTGTTATCATTATATAACATCCTTCTTTGGATCCTGAGACAGTTTGTGACTTAATATCTATTTCGAATGATACAATTATAACTACCTTTGCTCTCTCTTGGTTACCATTTGCATGGCATATCTTCTTCTATCCCTTCACTCTCAGCCTGTGTGTGCCATTAAATCTAAAATAAGTTTCTTATAGATAGCATACAGCTGGATCTTTTAATTTTTTTTTCCCTTCAGCAACATTATGTCTTCTAGTTAGAGAGTGTAATCCATTTATATTTAAAGTTGTTATTGATAGGTAAGCATCTATTATTGCCATTTTGTTAATTGTTTTCTATCTAGTTCTTTTGTGGCTCTTTTCCTGTCTTGCTGTTTTCCGTTCTGAATTATTGATTTTTTTTCCTCTTTTTTTGACTATCATCTGTGGGTATTTTTTTGTGGTTACCATAAGACTTACATAAAACATGTTATAATCATAACAATCTCTTTTATGATGATAACAACTTAAATTCAATTGCATAAAAATTTTTACACATTTACTTCTCTCCCATCACACTTTATGTTATTATGTCTTCTGTACTCATTGATTATAATGTACAATATATACTGTATGGTAAAATTTATATCTTTTTATTACGTATTCATTAAAATGTGTTTATAATTGTAGTTATTCATAACACTTTTGTCTTTTCACTTATATGCTAAAATTAAAGGTGACTTACATACTACCAATACAATATTAGAGTATTCTGTATTTGTCTATTATTTACTTTTACTAGTAAATTTTATACTGTTTAGTATCTTTTCATTTTAACTTGAAGAACACTACTTTGAATGTATTATCCCATGCCTGCAAGGTCTCTGCTGAGAAATTTACTTATAGTCTTATGATGGCTCCCTAGTACATGATGATTGCTTTTCTCTTGCTGGTTTCAAACTTATCTCTTTGTCTTTGACTTTTGACAATTTCATTATAATATAAATCAGTGTAAATTTCTTCTGTTTATCTTTTGGAGGGATACTCTGGAATTCATGAATCTGGATGTTCTTTTTCCTCCCCAGATTTGAGAAATTTGGGACCATTATTTCTTTAATTAAGTTTTCTGACCTGCTGTCTCTCTTTTCTCTCTCTGGGACTCATATATGCACATATTAATTTGCTTGATAGTGTCCTGTAAGTCTCTTAGACTTTCTTCATGTTCTTTTATTCTTTTTGCTTCTCTAACTGGATAATTTCAAAGGCTTGTCTTCATGTTGGCTGATTTTCCCTTCTGCTTGATCAAGTATGTTGTTAAACCTCTGAAGAATTTTTCACTCATATTCTTCAGGTCCAGAATTATTTTTATTTGTTGTTTGTTACAGTTTTTATTTCTTTGTTGGTATTCTCACTTTGTTCATATTTCATTTTCTGGATTTTGTTTAGTTGTTTATCTGTATTCTCTTCTAGCTCACTGAGCTTCTTTGAGACAATTATTTTGAATTCTTTGTCATGCAGTTCATATATCTCCATTTCTTTAGGGTCAGTTTCTGGAGATTTCTTTTGTTTCTTTGATCATGTCGTCTTTTCCTTTTTCTTCATGTTCCTTGAAACTTTGCATTTATATCCAAGCATCTGAAGAAACAATCACTCTTCTGAGTCTTTAAGGACTGGCTTTGACAGGGTAATATCTTCCCCATTTAGCCTGGCTGGAGATGCTGAGAGCCTTTCAAGCATTTCCTATGAACTTGATTTCTCTGAACTTTTGCATATACATCCCTAATTAGTGGATCAACTGGTTGAGTTAATTTAGACTGACAACGGTGAAGTGAAATTGCTCTTCCTATTCATTTTCTCAGTTTTGTGCTTGCCTAGGTTACTGCATCTCCTTAACTTGATTATGAACTTCTCATAAAGGTGTTTTGATTTGTTTATGGTTATTAGATTGGCATTTCTGTGAGGGTAATGATAACTGGGACTTCCTGTTTCACCATCTTGCTAATATCACTCCTCTCCTCTCCTTTAATTAAAAAACTATTTCTTTTTTTAATACTTAGATTCTAGTTTTCTTCCAAGATTCAGTTCAAGTGCACTCTCCATTATGAATGATCCCTTTCCTCTCCTAGGCATATTTACTCATTATGTCTTCTGTTTTCCCATCCTAGCTTGTTCACAATGCTAATCTAACCTATCATCTCCCTAAACTGTAATTATTTCTGTGTGAGTCTGCCTCCTGCTTAAGAGTTTGAAATACTTGTCCTTCACCTATCACAATTTCTAGCCTGGCACAAAAAAAAACAAACTTTCTTTTTGGGTGAATGAACTCTCCTTTCCAACTGGGCTTACTGTACCTTTTGCCAGTTGGCTTTTAAGTATGAAAAGGAATCCCATTGTGGACACTTGTAATGAGCCAGGCTTAAATTATCATAAGGCCAAGATAACAGATCTTCTACACAAGCTCAGAAAGAAAACTAAATTCGTTAGAACAAATCTTTCTCAGGGTGTCATAAGGTAGGCTATGATTGTGTCACTGTGTGAATGGATATCACTACCTAGATCGTGTGTTTGTGTGTGTGTTTGTGTGTGTGTGTGTGTGTGTGTGTGTGTGTATTATCAGAAAAGCCGCCTACCTTTCTTAATAGAGCCGGAAGGAATAAACAGGTCTTTGTAAAACGATCATGTATGTACACTCAGCTGCGAGCCTGACTGTTAGAGAAAATGGTTGGCAATTGCAGTGCAAGGTTGTAGTTGACCAACCTCTGAGCCAAATTTCCTTTGTATCCTTGGAATAATAGGGCTATGATAGCAGAAACTACTTTGTTATCCGATTGAAACAAAGATCTGCTATTTGAACACAATGTTTATATGCCAGTTTTCCTTATGCATATGAATAATACCTCTGAGATGCAGAATATATTTTTACTTTTGTTGATGGAAAGTTAATCCTGTTTTATTGCTGACTCAACCTAAATTCAACCCTTTCTCCTTAGTCATATTCATTTTGGCATAGTCAGTTGGGACATGAGCTTGAAGGTACAGCAGCAAATGGGGGAACATGAGGATAAATACACATGGGAAGAACAAAACATAGAAGGATCCTATATCACAATCCAGATCATTGAACCAGGGCATCAGCATTGTTATGCTTACTTTTAGGCTTCTCATTACATGGGCAGAAGACACCCGGTCCAAGGTCTAGTTCCTAAAGCTTCTAAACCAGATATATTCTGATCAACAACTTATTCTAGATTAAAATTTAGAAAATTGTAACATACATATTGGGTTCTATGAATTTTTTTTTTTTTTACGGTAGATCCAGGCACTTTCCCTTTGATATGAAAATGTTGTATTTCCATCACTGTAAGAGAATTCTGTGACCATGCATAATGGAAAAGGTGGGTCAGCTGGTTGCCTTTCATAAAGCAATAGCACCTCCAAGGCTTCAAAATGTTTGCTTTATAAACTACCCTCAGCCTGTCACTTACAATTTCCGTTTTCATTATAAATAAGCAGCAAAATGTGCAGACTGCCTGTGTTGCAGTAAAACACAGCTGTTTCCATTTGCTTTCCCATCAGTTTCATTTTCACATCATTCTGCAGTGGAATGGAATTGAATCATTTCATCTCTAGTACAAGGAGTGTTCTGCAGTTTAGCAAGCATGCAGCCCTTAATCCTTAATTTCACTTCCTTTTGTTTCCCAATAGCCTGGAGTTGAGACTTTAGTTTCCAACTGTGGCATTGATAATATGGAATTTGGTGGTCTTGGATGCTAATAAATAATTGACCCCACCTTATTCCCACACAAAATTAAAACAACTTTTGCTGAGTATCAAAATCTAGTAAGATTCTTCCAATTTCAGGTAATTAGGAAGAGAGTGTGAGTTCACTAGGAGAAAATGAAGTTTGTATGCGTATTATACAGCTTAAGAAAGACAAAGATTGAATGTGGGTTGTTTGTATGCAATGACAGACCTGGCTATTATTATTTAATAATAACTATCATGTTCATGATATGTATTTTTCAAATATTGACAACATATTTCATCACTTAATTTTTTCAACTATACCTATTAAGGCATGTAGCTATTATTAACACCTTCTTATAAACTGTGGTTTAGAAATATTATTGATATTAGCTCAAAGTCATATAATCCCGTGGCTAGGATATTCAACACACCTTCTAGACTTAGTGAATAAATAGAGACATCAATTAATAAGTGTTGGAGCTGGAATTCTAGTCCATATACGGTACTCCTTTCCCAAAGAACACATTTTCTTACTTCATGTTTACACCATGAGTTTTTGGAGTTAGTTCCTGCCCCATGCAAAGTTGGCTATGTTATGTGAACTCTCATCTAGGTTCTGTGATGTTTATTCACCTGGTTTCTGTATTCATACTGACAGTATAAAATTCTCTTGAATTCTCAGGTGAGCACCCACTGACAGTTATAGGCTCTGTCACTTAGTATTCATGGATGCCCTTGATCTTACACTTGACAGGAGGACACTAAGGAACATTGTTTCTCAGGGGTTGGCAGACAGTTACAAAGTAAGGCCATTGGACATGAATCACACTCCCAGGTAAACCAATGATCAGGTGAGAGCTCTGGGTACTGTAAGATGCCCTAGTTTACGTATTGGACAGGTGGCTAGTGAGGACTTCCATTTTACCACACCTTGGCCCTATTAAATATTGCTGTACATGGTAATATTTTAGTATTCTTACTACGCCCTGCTTAGGCAAAGATTTTTTGCTTGAATAATCTTCTTGCTCAGAAACCATTGCTCTTTGTTCCCTCCACTTTCTCTCTGTCCTCCCTTGGCTTCCCATTCACGTTATTCCTCATATCAAATATTTATGGCACTCTTCTACATTTTTTGTCACACTAACACTTAAAGGCATATCAGCAAAAGGCCAATTGCCCATTCAAACCATACAAATAAAAATCAACAGAAAATTCATAATGCATTTTTGATATTAGAGATGGCAAAGTTTTCCTAAACTTAGACGATCCATGTCTATGGTCTTTTTCAGAGAAAATCAGAATCTCTTACTTCCTACCAATAAATGAGCCGAAAAATACCTTCTAGTGGAAAGTTTCTATATATCCACATAAAAACAGAGAATCTTCATATACCCCTTGTCCTCATATATACATAGCCTTCCCCCCTGTCAATATCCTGTACCAAAGTGGTACATTCATTACAATCAGTGAACCTACATTGATTCATCATTGTTACTCAAAGTCCATAGTTTAAAGTTCATTCTTGGTACATTCTATGAGTTTTGACAAATGTATCTTGACATGTATCCACTATTATAATGTCACATAGCATAGTTTCACTTAGCAACCACCAATCTTTTTATGGTCTCCATAGTTTTGCCTTTTCTAGAATATCATATAGTTAGTATCATACAGTATACAGCCTTTTCAGATTGATTTCTTTCACTTAGTGATGTGCATTAATGATTCCTCATGTCTTTTCATGGCTTGATGGCTCATTGCTTTTTTAGCACTGTTTACTATTCAAGTGTCTGGATGTACTACAGTTTATTTATCCATTCACCTACTGAAGTATATCTTGGATTCTGAGTTTTGGCAATCACTAGTAAAGGTGCTATAAATGTTTGTGTGTAGGTTTTTGTGTGGACATAGTTTTCAGCTCATTTAGGTACATACCGAGGAGCATGATTGCTGGATTGTTTGGTAAGCATATATTTAGCTTTGTAGGGAACTGCAAGCTATCTTCCAAAATGTCTGTGCTATATTTTGTATTTTGCCGTCAGTGAATTACCGTTCCTGTTGTTCCACGTCCTCATCTACACTTGGTGCTGCCAGCGATTTATATTTTGGCCATTCTAATAAGTGCGTAGTGTAATGTCATTGCTGTTTTAATTTTCAAATCCTTAATGACATATGATGTGAAGTATCTTTTCATGTGCATATTTGTCACCAGAATATCTTCTTTGGTGAGATGTCTCTTCAGATATTTTGCCCATTTAAAAAATTTTTATTTATTCTTATTAATTTTTTAAAAAGATTTATTTATTTGTTTGAGAGAGAGATTGACCAAAGTGTGTGAGCAGGGGGAGGGACAGAGGGAGAGGGAGAGAGAGAATCCTTAAGAAGACTCCCCACTGAGCAGGGTGCCCAATGCAGAACTCCATCCCAGGACCCTGAGATCACAACCTGAGCTGAAATCAAGAGTCAGATGCTCAACTGACTGAGGCAGTTGAGCCTTAGTCAGATGCTCAACTGACTGGGCACCCAGGCACCCCCAGCCATTTTTTTAAAAATTAAGTTGTTTGTTTTCCTGTTGTTAATAGTTTTTTGTATATTTTAGATAGTAGTCCTTTATTAGCTTTGTCTCTTGCAAATATTTTTTCCCAGTCTGTGGCTTATCTTCTCATTTTCTTGACAGTGTCTTTTATAGAACAGAAGTTCTTAATTTTAATGACATCAGTTTATAAATTATTTCATAAATCATGACTTTGATGTGTATTTAAAAATTATTTGCCAAACTCAAGGTCATCTATATTTTCTCCTGTGATATTCTAGGAGTTTTATAGCTTTGCATTTTGCATTTAGGTCTATGGTCCATTTTGAGCAAATTTTATGAAACGTATAGTCAATGTCCAGACTTTTTTTTTTCCCCCAGTGGATGTCCAGTTGTTCCAGTACCATTTGTTGAGAAGACTATCTTTTGTCCATTTCATTTCCTTTATGTTTCCTTTATGTTTGTTAAACATCAGTTGGCTATATTATGTGGCTCTATCTCTGGGCTCTTTATTCTATTCCGTTAATCTTATTACAGGAGTATTATGCTTATTTCATTCCATGTTAATTGTAAATATATAAAATAGCCATGTTACATTCATTTTGTAGATGAGGAAACGTAGGTTTTTAGAGGGTAATTACTTTCCTCAGTATCTGCCAAACTGTGTTCAAATTCAGCTCCACATTGTTCCATAGCCTTTGCTCATTCCATGAAACAAAATACAACACACATAAGAGTTTGGGTAGAATACACAGAAAAATGATGACTAGAATGAGTTCAACATTATTTAGTATCAGTGCAGTTGTTCTTCCTTTCTCTCTTAATTTTTTTTTTTAATTTTGTTATTTATTTATTTATTTATTTATTTATTTATTTATTTATTTATGAGAGAGAGAAAGTGTGTGCAGGAGTAGGGGGGAAAGGCAGAGGCAGAGGGAGAAGCAGGCTCCCTACTGAGCAGGGATCCTGATTCAGGACTTGATCCTGATCCGAAGACCCTGAACCGAAGGCAGCTGCTTACCCTACTGAGCCACAGAGGCATCCCATCTTCTTTATTTTCTTGTGCTCCTTTATGCTCTCTTATTTTAAATCTTTATCTGGGTCTGGATCAATGCAAAAAAAAAAAAAAGTTAAGAACTTTAATGCATACCCTTAGTATTTAAATCATAAAAGTGGTCATACCTGAAATTATTCTGTATTTAGGGCAAAAATTATGTGTATAACTTGACTTATTTTTACATTAGAATGGTTTTATACCCAAGTCTTATGTATGAGCCTAAATAGAGATATTAATGCTCTTAAGAAATCTCAAAAAGTATAAGACCAATTATTTTTTTTATAAAGCTTTTATAAAGCTTTTTAAAAGCCACAACATCAAGAAAGGAAGAAAAGTTAGTTAAAAGGAACCCAGTTTGCAAAAAGGCATTGCATGTGATTTTACTTCTGGTCTATTTTTAAGGTATTCAGTGTACATGCCATCACTGGGGATACTGCTTGACAGATGAATCTGTCACTAAGAAAAAAGATAATCATGGTTTTTAAAACTATCCTAAGAGAAATCAGAAAACTCTTTGCAAGTAATGGGAATTTATCTGAAATAAGATCTAGTAGAGACCCATTAATATTTTTTGAGATAAATTTCTTTATTTCCTTATCCTAAATTGCATAGCAATAGAGGTTTAAAGGACATGCTATTTATTTGCAAATAGTATTTTCCCAGTGTGATGGGAGTAATCTCAACAGGAAAAAATGGTGTTAATGGCTTAGAAAAAAATGTCAAATGGTGAGATGGCTTTATTATTCACACTCACTTATATGAATTGAAGACTATAATGATTGCAGGGAAATTAAAACATTTAATAATCATTTAATTGGGCATTTAAAAAAAATGTCTTCCTTCAGCAGATTACTTCTCTTTTGTGCAATTTGCAGGTCTATTTCAGCTTATTTAGAAATATTACAAGTGAATCAAGGACTAAATACATCAAAATAGAAGTGATTGTTGACTACTAAACTTGAATAGAATATTAATGAATCTTAATTGAAGTCTTTTATTTTTTTTCAAATTTTGTTTTCCTTAAGTGTGATTGTAGTTTGAAAAGTGATTTTAAAGTAGTATACTAGAATTTTAAAGTGATCTTTCTCAAGTGTCTCTGACATTATATTTACTCCCCTCTAAAGTAAATGGATACTTTTCCTGCATTGCTAATGTTGAAAATTCCACTTGGACTTTAAAGCAATTTTGATGGCCTTCTTAAAATAAATAGGCATTCTTTAGGGGGAAAAAAGTGTTATTCTTTTTCTTCTTGTCAGTGTAAAGTGGAAAATTCTCAGTGAGTTTTCTCTGTCAACATACAAAGTATAGTAGCTTTTTTCCCCATTTAAATTATTATTATTACTCTTACTACTAATAGTACACTACTTACTACATTATTGCTTTATTTTAGGCCTTTTGCTAAGCCACTTTTTATGGGTTATTTCCTTCCTTGCTTGGTTCAGCAATTTTCAAAGTCATCCTATCTGGAATATACTTATATACGTATATATAGATGACTATAAAAGAAAATAATAATAGACAAATATTTTGTGATAATTCACTTAATTAAATGTACACTATTTTTCAAATATATTTTTTAAATCTTAAAGTATATGGATAAAGTTAAAAATTCAATAATGTTAAGAAGGAGCATACAGAATATTTGTGGGCAAATAATGGACCTGAAGTAGGTTATAATCCAGGCAACATGGATTACCCAATGCAGATTATGAGAACTGGCTGGATTTTGAAATACAGCCTTATGTGTTGGGATAGCTAATTTTGTGTCCACTTGACTGGACTTAGTAATGCTCAAATAGCTGGTAAAACATTCTGGGTATGTTTGTGAGGATGTTTCTGGAAGAGATTAGGATTTAAATAGAACACAAAGGTGGAGGAAGAGTGTATTTGCTCTTGTGTGAGCTGGGACATCCTTCTTATTATTCTCGGACATCAGCACTCATGGTAAGGTATTAGACCTTCACCATGGATTTGGACTTATACCATTGGGCTCTCCTCATCTTTTGGCCTTTGGACTCAGAATGTATTATACCCCTGGTTTTCCTGGTTCTCTTGCTTCTAGATATGGAACTTTTTGGCCTCCATCATGAATAGGCCTGAGTAGTCTCTAAAGGCACAAGTTTAGTTACATGAAAAAGTGGTCCATATGCTTATGATCCCCACTCCTGCTTCTCTCTCCCAGCTTGCATCTATTGTCTTATGGGAAATTCCCTATGATCACTTGAGAGAGGAAGAGAAGGCCTGGTTTATAAATGGTTCTGTAGAACATGTATGTACCACCCAAAAGTATACAGCTGTACCACTACAACCCCTCTCTGGGACATCCCTGAAGGACAGTGATTTGGAGCAGAATTTTGGGACCTGCACTTGGTTCACTTTGCCTGGAAGGCAGAATATGGCCAAATATATGATTATATACTGATTCACGGGCTGTAGCCACTGTTTAGCTGTTGGCCAGGAGCTTGCAAAGAACATGATTAGAAAACTGGTAATAAAGAAATGTAAGGAAGAGATATATAGATAGACCTCCCTGAATGGGCAAAAAACATGAAGATATTTGTGTGACATGTCAGTGTTCACCAAAGGATGACCTCACCAGAGGAGGGTTTTAATAACCAAGTGACTAGGATAACCTGCTTTATGGATACCAGTCTTTCCTCACTTACCCCTGTTATTATCTAATGTGTTCATGAACAAAGTGGCCATAGAAACAGGGATGGAAGCTATACACGGACTTAGCAATATGGACTTCTGGTCAACAAGACTGAACTAGCTATAGCCACCACTTAATGCCCAGTCTACTATCAGCAGAGGTAAACATTCAGCCCCCAATATGGCATCATTCCCTTGGATAATCAGTCAGCTACCCAGTGGCCACTTGATTAGATTGGACAGCTTCTATCATAGAAGGGGCAGCATTTGTCCTTACTAGAATAGTCACTTACTCTCGATATGGTTTGCATTCTTTGCATGCAATGCTTCTGTCACAACTCCTATATGTGACTTATAGAATGTCTTACTCATTGCTATGGTTTCCCACATTGCATTCCTCATGGCAAGGAACTCACTTCCCAGCAAAAAAGATGCAACAATGGATTTATGCTCGTATTTTCACTGGTTTTACTATGTTCTTCATCATCTTGAAGCAGCTGGCTGGACAACGTGGTGGAATGGCCTTTGAAGAGTCAGTTACAGTATGAGCTAGGCAGTAATACCTTGTAGGGCTGGGGCAAGGTTTTCCAGAAGGCTGTATACGCTTTGAATTAGCATCCAGCATGGTGCTCTTTCTCTGGTAGCTGAGATTCATGGTTTAAGAGATGAAAATGGAAGTGGTACCATTCACTATTACCCTAGTGATCCACTGGCACAGTTTGTGCTTTCTGTTTTCTTGACTTTATGCTTTGCTACCTAGAGTTCTTAGCTGCAGTGGAAGGAATGCTTATGCCCAGGAGACACAACAATGATTTTATTGGGGTGGAATTTAGAACTGTCACCCATTTACTTCCTCTTGCCCCTTAATCAACAGGCAAATAAGGGAGTTACAGTGTTGGCTGAGGTGAGTGATGCTGAGTACCAAGAGGAAATTGAAATACTACTCCACAATGGGGGTAAGGAAGGGTATGTCTAGAATATAGGAGATTCCTTAGGTAATCTCTTTGTAACACATGTCCAGTGATTAAGGTTAATGGGAAGCTGTAATAATCCAATCCAAACAGGATTAGTAATGGCCCAGACCCTTCAAGAAGAAGAATTTGGGTCATGCTACGATGTAAAGGACCGTGAGCAGTTTAGGTGCTTGCTGAAGGTTAAGGGAAAATAGAATGAGTAGTAGAATGTAGTTATAAATACCATCTATGATTGTGTGACCAATTACAGAAAAAAAAAAGGACTGTAATTGCCATGAATATTTCCTCCTTATTTTCTTTATGAATACATTTGTGTATATATATGAATATGTACATATAATAAGTAAATGTCTTTGTTTTCTTGCCTTTCTTATTCCCTTACCATGTAACATAAGATTAATTGACTTTATATCAGTACTAAATATTGATAATTTTACATCATAGTTTTTAGATTAGGAGATATTAAGAGAAGAGTAAACATCACTCAGGATGTTACCTTCTCTTCTTAGGAAAAGAGTAGTGTGTTTGCAGGACAGTGGTATCATTTTAAGTGAAATTATGACCTTGTTATTGTATTTATTTGAAGATTATGGATTAAGGAGATACATAGGTAGACAAGGGGAGGACATGTGATAATCAGTTTTTTGTGTCTACTGGACTGAGCTAACATATGACCAGATAGCTGGCAAATATTATTTCTGGGTGTGTCTGGAGGAGATTAGCATTTGAATTTATAAACTGAATAAAGGAGATCACCCTCAGTGTGAGTTGGCATCATCTAATCATTCGAGGCCCTACATTGAGCAAAAAGGCAGAGCAAAGGCAAGTTTGCTCTCTGCTTGAGCTGGGATATTTATCTTCTCCTGCACTCAGACATCAGTGCTCCTGGTTCTTGGGCTTAAGACTTGGCCTCGGACTTACACTGTAGGACTCCTGGTTCTTGGGCCTTTGGACTCCATCTGGGAATTATGTCATTGGTTCCTCTGGTTCTCAGGCCTTTGGACCTGGACTAAATTATACCACTGGCTTTCCTCCTTCTCCAGCTTGCAGATCATGGGACTTCTTAGCCTCTATTATCACATGAGCCAATTCCTATAGTAAATTCCCATATATATTTTTTTCATATGAATGTAAATAAATATACACATATATGCATATATGTACATATATACATATATATGTGAAAATCATGAAAACATGGAAACATTGTACATGTGTGTATGTGTGTGTGTGTGTGAATTTTCTTTTCAAAAGCCTAGGCCCTTTGGAGAATGAAAAGTGTCACAGAAGACACAAGTAATATTAGAGAATCAAGTCTTCATTACTATCTATTACCTACACTCAGGCTAGAATATAGATCACTTTTTGGGAGTAAACTAGAGATGGAAATAGAGACTAAGTGGAAGTGATAAATATGTAAGAAAAATGTATCTATCTACAGATATAGATGTAGATAAATAGATATATCTGGCTTTGTTTCTTTGAAGAACCCTAATACATGTGTGTGGTAGGATTTAAATAGGATGATGAAACCAACAGTCTATCTGAAATAAAAAGGCAAAGCTGATTTTATTGTTCACTATAATAAGGGAGATTCATGCTGGTCAGGCACAGTCTTTCTGAGCAGAGCAGACTATCTTATACAAGGATTCAGGAAAGCATGGTGTTTAGCAATGTTGTTGACTAGTTGGAATTCAGGGACATATTGTTTAGAGCTAGTTGATTGTTGATTGTCTGACTTTCAGAACTGAGGGGCTAAAATCAATTGATTGGATGAAAAATGTGTTTATTGAATAAATTATATTTATCAGAGTTCAACCAGAGAAGCGGAATTTGTATGTATGTGTATATATATGTGTGTGTATATATATGTATATATATCCCATATCTATAGCTATGTATCTATATCTATATCTCTGTATATCTATCTGTGTACCCATCCATCCTTCCATCCATACATCCATCCTGATTCTGCTTCATAAGTGGAAGTCTCTCTTTCTCTCTAGGGAATGCTTAAGCCCTCTTTTCAGAATTTCTAATTCAGTCATTCCCACCCAGAATAACCTCTCAAATTTAATGTCAATTGATTATGGATTTTTTTGTTGTTCTTTTATGTTAAGTCTAATATATTTAACATAAGTTGTTATATTAGTTAAATGATTATAGATTGTAATTAAATCTGCAAAACCCCTTCACATCAACACCTAGATTAGTGTTTGATTGGATAAGGGGAAACGTATGTGTATGGTATAAAATATCTGTCTCTTCTCTTCCCTCTTCCAACTTCCATGAAAGATACTATAACTTATAGCCCACACTATCCAGAAACATAATAGGAAGGGAATTCTGGGGAAAGAAGTTTGGTCTACGCAAGATAAACAAACATTAATTTATCACACAGATTTGCTATGATGATAGAAAAAAATATTTTCATTTGTGGGAACTTTTATTGTTCTCATCAATCTTTTCTACTATTTCCTTTCTCTCACTGTCCCCTTTCCTTATTCCTCACAGTTTTGTTATTTTTCGCTTACTGTATCAAGGAAAGTATGTGACATAGAATAAAGTCAAAGGAAAAAGCACTTTTTTCCTCGTCTTTCTTTTCAAAACCCTAGGCCCTTTGGAGAATGAAAAGCATCACAAAAGACACAAGTAATATTAGAGAAGATATCATGTGTATGATCAAGTCTTCATTACTGTCCATTACCTCTATCTTCAGCCTAGATCATTTGTTGGGGGTAAACCAGAGATGGAAATAGAGACTAAGTGGAAGTGATGGATGTGTAAGCAAGGTTACTGAAGGACAGCAGGCAGGCTGGATAGTGCACTGAAGAGCTGGCCTAACCCCATATGAGTTTAAAATGACATCTAGCTTCAAATTGGGATAATACTATACAGAAGAATGGAAACATCTGGGATGGGAAAGTACTCGATTGTGTATCTATTTCAGTAGATATGTTTTTTTATAATCAAAGATATTTCCTGTTCCTGGTTAGAGATAAGTAGATGACCCCATGCACCTGAACAATACAGAAGTAGCAGACGACATTCTTGGACCTGAAAGAATATCTCAGGTGTGACCCTTGTGGACCTACACCTGAAGTCTGCATGGATTAAAGATATCTTACTGGAAGTTCGAGTTAATCTTTGGCTTTGAGAATGATACCCAACCCACAGCCCCAAATCACACAATCTCCCAGAAGAGTGTAGGAATGACTGTCAAAATGATTAATACCAAATTTCTTCCACCCTGATAGAGAGGTGGTTCAGAATAGAAATGAGTAGAATTTATAGAAAATAAACTTATATAAATTAAAATTCAAATACATAGTCTCTTTGATTTTGCATTTAATAATTATCATTATGAATTATGATCCTACATATCATCCCAATATTTTAAATACTTTTTATTTGGTATTTGAATGTGGCTTTGGTCTTGATTTTTCCCTTCTTAGCTAAACTATCATCAATGGGGTCTAAAAAGTTGCCTAAAACAGCTCCCCTGCTCTCACTTTTTTGAATAATTTACTTCTTATGGATCATAAGAATAAGAATTTAGAAACTTTACCCTTCCACATTCTGCTGGTCAATGAGTATGTACTACAGTATGTAATAATACCACAGTCATTCCTCCACTCTGAACCCAGTCCAATTCTATTATTTGATTTTGGAAATGGATTTTGAACATGGGCCTGTTTGACTAATCAGATGATCATTTTCCTATTCTTTTCTATTTAAATGCTGAGTGGCAGAGCTGTATTTGGGAGGGCAATGATTTCATTATACCAACCAGGGGAACTGCCATTCCAGCAAAATGACAAAAGCCAAGTTGGCTAAGGGAAAATGTTCCCTATCACACTGAAGGAGCCACAAGAGAAATGCCGACAAAATGTCACCTCAGACACAATGACTACAGGATTACAGAAATCTAATTAGCCATTTCATTAACTGAGTCTTGTCTGTGGAGATGGCAAACAATGGGAATTCGGAAGCATCCATTCATAGGAAATATACAGAATCGTCAAGGAGATTGTTCAATAATTTGCTCCCTGTATCTTTTCAGGAGGTAGAGGTGGAGCGGGCAAGGTTGAGTGACTGATTTAAAAGGAGGCATTTCAGAAGGTTTTTGTTTTTTGTTTTTTGTTTTAACTGAGAGTACTTTCAAGGGGCTAAATCCACTATTGTAGATATATTGACACTAATGTTTTAGAAATTTCATTTCTTTATCCCACATAAGCTAATTAGGTAAATTTATAGAAATGATGTACTAAGGATTGCCTCTGAGAAAAATCATCAAAAAGATGCTATTGGGCACAATTGCATTTTCATATAGCCCTTATCCTGACTATGGATTACCTGATTAGGTTAAAACTCTTTGAAGGCAGGTGCCTGACCTTATTAGTTCTTATATCCATAGGTTTTAGTATCTGATACATTTTAAAAATAACAGATAAGTGAATGAAACAATTTCAAAAAGAAACAAACGATTTTAACTTCAAAATTACAAAGCAGAAAAAAAAAAAAAGCAGAATGAATCCAAGAGAAATGGAAAGAAATTGGTGGCACTGTTACAATTTCTGATTTATTGAAACAAATTACCTGGTCTTCAATTTAATTCCCTAGTAAAATGTTAAGAATTGACATTGAATTGTTATGAGGTTGTTACTGTAGATGAAAACCACTGAAATAGACAGCAGTCTAGCTTCTGTCAATTGTTCCTTTTTATACTGCAGGGCTGGTCAATGTATCCTCAATGGTTCCTGCACATTAGCAAAGCACACAGTGCATGATCATTCAGTTACCCCTTCTCTGGTGTAATTGGCAGCTGTTGCTTTGTGACTTTGCCTCTCTCACTTGATAGTTCAAAATTTTACATTGGTTAATGGTGAGATCTTAAGGCTTTATCCAAGCTGCCTTCCAAGTGTGGTTTCCAGTGCTTCAGAGAAAGAGACCTTTGTATTGTTCCTACAGAAAGATGCATAGAGAAAAGTGAGGGAACATTCTTTCTATTAACAACAAAACAAAACAAAACCTGTTAGGTAAAAGGCAATGGGAAGAAAAGGAATACCTAGACAGAACTTGAAGGATGTTGGGACTGGCCTTTCAAGATAAGTAAGACTAGTCAACAGAAAGGGCTTTTAAGCAGTCTAATGTTCTTTGTATACTTGAAAGCCCACTCTCAGTACATTAGAGAACAATTTGTTTCCATAAAGTTGTGAGGAGATTCTGAATTTTAGAACAGCTTAATGTTCACATGAATGCCAGCGTTCTGATTACGCTTTAATTCAAGGGTGACTCTACATATAAAGTGTGTGGGCTGTTTCGGTAACTGCCAAGACAACAATTATGCAATGAGATGTTTAGACAAGCAGGTTGGCTGTTTTATTCATAGGATGTCCTATAGCCCATGTGACTGATTTTGGGGGGCAATAGTTCAGGCATCAAGAGTGTAATGCAAAAGTTTCTTCTCTTTAAGAACTAAACTTTTAGTTTTTCCATCCTATGCTTGCATTTCAGAATATAACACAGGACAAAACAAAAGGCCAAAATTCTAACCAATGAAGAAACACTCATATTTCTATGAACTATCACTTTCCAGTTGAAGAGTTTATGATTCAACCCCCCTACATTCAGGACATTGACACTTAAAAAATTCATCTGCAGAAGAAAAAAATTCTGCAAGAATAACCCAGTGGTGATTCATGACATTTAATTTTTTTCCAGATATACTGAATTTGTTCAAAAACTAATTTTCTACCCAAAGCAGGCACCAGAGCAAACAAACAAACCTAATAATAGAATATTGGTTTAGAATACTAAACAATGAGATTAATGAAGTAATGCATTGTATTAGAGAAAACCATGTTAAAGAAACTAACAGAATTGGTTACATTAAGTTTAAAAGTAAAGAAAAATACTTTTCAAAGCTTTCCTGTCTGGTCCGTATAGATTTTCAGGAGAAAATGCCGTTTCAAAGACTGAATTTGAGTTGGTTATCTTTAAAAAGGGCTAATGCCGCAGTTTCATTGACTAGGATTAACTATAACCTCCCTCAGTTAAATGGAGTTAGTTGTTTGTTTGAACTGAGGTCTCTTAGATATTTTACTGACATCAGTGTTGATCAGTAAAAGATAGTGAGTTGATAAATGTAAATGCTATATTTCATAGTGAAAATAGGCCTAAGACAATGTATTCCCTGAGTTTCAATTCCCATGTGAGACTAAAATATTTTTTAAAAATTCTAGTCATAGGGGCGCCTGGGTGGCACAGCAGTTAAAGCGTCTGCCTTCGGCTCAGGGCGTGATCCCGGCGTTACGGGATCGAGCCCCACGTCAGGATCCTCCACTATGAGCCTGCTTCTTCCTCTCCCACTCCCCCTGCTTGTGTTTCCTCTCTCACTGGCTGTCTCTATCTCTGTCAAATAAATAAATAAATAAAATCTTAAAAAAATTCTAGTCATATGAACTGAAGTCTATTATGTCTCCACCAAATATAGTCTCAGTTTCTTAATCTGTGAAGTGAGGTTAATAACACTTACCTTTTAAACTGTTATACAAATGCTACAGAGAATTAATAATGAATTTGTAAATAATCACACTTAAGAAAAAAATATACTTTTCTATATTAACGCTATAAGTAGGAGAGACTCTCTTAACCTAAGTCTAGTTGGAAAATAAGGGCTTATGGCAAGTTACGTGTTGATTACCCTTTAGAACAGTGATTCTCAGACTGTGGTCTAGGAAGCTTTGGACATCCTTCGCACACTTGCAGAGTTTCTGTGAGATCAAACTATTTTCATAATAATACTAAGACATTAATGTCCTTTTTTCACTGTGTTGGCATTTATACTGATGTTACAAAAGCAAATGTAATAAAATTCTTAGTGCCATAGAAAGAATCAAGGCAGTGACACCAGCATGCACCAAGTAATCATTGTGTCCTTCACCATCACACACTGACAGTAAAAACAATGCCAGTTATACGCAAGAATGTCCTTGATGAAATAGTGGATAATATTAACTTTATTAACTTTCCATCCCTTAGTACACTTTTACTTCACATTCTATGTTACAAAATGGGAAACACTCATCCTGCAAACGAGAGTAAATTTTTGTCTCTAGGAAAAAAGCTTGTATAATTGGTTGATTTGTGCTCAATTAGCTGCTTTTTTTTCATGCAATACCATTTTTTCTTGAAAGAGTGTCTGTCAGATGAACTATGATATTAAGACAGGCATTTGTGGACCTTCCCCCCAAAAGAAACAATGTAAGCTTATCACTGTAAGGAAGAGTAGACAATTTGTTACTAATGATAGAATTTGATAATCTCAAGTGAGAATTAGGATTTTGGAAGACCTATAACTGCCCTGAGATTTTGGCAACTCAGTTAAATATGTGTCTGACAGTATCCGTGGGCTTTTAAACAAATGCAGTTTTTGATGTAATGAATTGGATCCACATTTGAAAGTTCTGCATAACTTAATGAACCAATATTTTTCAGTTGATGAATTCATGTTGATACAAATCCATTCAGGAGTAAGAGATCTGTTCGATAGATTCTAATGTAAAATGGTAAGAAAGGGTCATTGATGTGAACTGAGATTCCACATTGAAACAAACCTTAAGAAACTATCCCTTGGTGTGTTTTCTTATAACATGAAAAATGACATACAAAATTATATTAACAGCTTTTCAAGTACTTTCCAACTATATATCTGTGTGTAAAGCTGGATTTTTGTTTTTTTGACCTCAAGCAAAGTAGCACAACACAAGAGATTGCATGCATAGGTAAATATGAAAATCTAGCTATTCTCTGTTAAGTAAGTCCTTAAAGAGACTTGTAAAAAAGGAAGAAAAAAGAAATAAAAGAATGCCTCTCTTCTCACTAATTATTTTTGTTTTGAAAATGCAAGTATTTTTCATAATATATTTATGTTAAAATCATGGTTTATTATTTTAGATAAATCAATTAGTATTTCAAAAATTCTGTTTTGATTTCAAATACAGACAATATTGGTAGATATAACCACATAAAACAAGGTCTTTGGGATCCTTAATTTTAAGACTGTAAAGGATCTTGAGACTGAAATGTATGAAACCTGGAATTCTAGTACACGTACGTACTTTTGTTTCCTCCCAAAAAAGAACTCCATTAATTTCTAAACAAGTTAATGCATGTTGTACTTTTCATTATAATTAGGTAATTAGTAAAACATTACTCACAGTGTTGAATTAAATCTGTCAAGAGTTTAAATTTCTGTTCTTTCTATGAAAACCAAGTTAAAAGTAAAGAGCTTTTTTTTAAAGAAGAGCTTACAAATTAGATGTGGGTGAAGTAAATATAAAATACTGATGGGAAATATTGTAAAAATTTGGGAGGATTCTGTCAATAGTTTTAACATACCTAAATTCTTACTACCTTTTGAAAAAAGTGAAATTAATAATCTTATGATACAATACAAATTTATACCATGCAAGAAATTGAAGTCAAACTTAAGTCAGAAGTACCATGTGCACCAGAAAGGTCTTGTCCCAACAATAAAAAATACTGTCTGATAAAAGACTCTTTATGTAAGTAACAAGATATTTGAAGTCTATATGCATCGTTTTTAGTGATAGCATATTTTGATCCCTTTTGAAATCAAATGAGCAAATACTAGCTGTGCTAATATTAGTTTTAGTTTTAGTTTTGTTATAGTTCTCAGAATTCAATACTCTTCTGGGACAGGTCTTGTGATTAATATAACTTACATAAAACGGTTTCTTCTTGCTATTTATACCAACTTAATTGAGAGGTGATTTACATAAAAGAAAATCCATTCATTTTTAGTGTATGTTTGTTAAGTTTTTGATAATTACTCCCAGGCATAACTATCCTCCCATCTTGAAATAGAACATACCCATTACCTAAGAATAATCCTCTATGTATAAATCCTTTTTTATCCCCACCACATAGGAAACCAGCATTCTAATTTCTACTGATACAGATTAATTTTGCCTTATAGTGAATTCCATATCAGTAGAATCATACAACATGTACTATTTTATGTCTCATGTCTTTCATTCAGCAGCTCCTTTTGTGTAATTAATAGTTTATCCTTTTTATTGCTGGATAGTACACGTTGTATGAATGTACCTGTTGATTTGCTTACCCATTTACTTTTTGGTAGACATTGAGTACCTCCAGTTTGGATCTACTAAGAATAAAGCTGCTATGAACATTCATGAACAAGTCTTTTATGCACATATTATTTTTTTCATTTCTCTTTGGGTTTACCTGGGAGTGAAATTGTTGGGTCTCTGATAAATGTATAATTAGCTTAAAAGAAAATGGTAAACTTTGAAACAAAATGACTGTACAGTTGTACACTCCCACCAGCAATGAATAAAAGTTCTAGTTGTTCAGTGTTCTTACCTAAATTTAATATCAACAACTTTTAAAAAAAATTTTATCTTTTATGTAAGTGGTCTTATCTTTTTGGGTTTTTAATTACCATCTCCCTGATGATTAATGATGTTTAGCATCTTTTCATGACCTCTTTGATATTCTTATATTTTAAAATCCCGTAACCAGTTTTATTATTTTCTTCTTATTATTAAGTTTTAAAAGTTCTTTGCTTACATATTATGGATGTGTCTTTGTCATGTATCTCTCATATATACATATGTATTTTTTGTGGATTGCCTTTTCATTTTATTAATAGCATTTTATTAATGATATTTTATTTATCACATCCTATAAAAACCAGAGTTTTATTTTGATGAAGTCCAAACTATTTTATTTTCATTATTTTAGGTTTGTTGTGTTATGTTCTTTAAGCAGTCTTTGCCTATCCCAAATTTATAGCATTCTTTTCATATTTTTTTTTGCAAAAATCATATTGCTATACTTTTTGACGTTTAGGTTCATGATCCATTTTCTGTTAATTTCTGGATATACTACACCATACTATACTATACTACAACATAACATAATAATTTGGTTTGAGTTACCTTGGCACCATTGTTTACGGGCCATCTGTGTGTAGAACTCTCTCTCTGGACTCTCCATTCTTTTCTATTATTCAATATATCTACCTTTACCTCAAATAATATCTTCTTCGCTGTTCTTTCTATAGCACTGCTTGTTCACAAGCAATAACAGCAACAACAAAAAACAAAAAACCTATCCTGTCCCCATTAAATTCCTTGAAATGTTTGCCAGAAATGAATTTAGTATATATGTGTGAGTTGATCTCTAGAAACTTTAAAATCTATTCCACTGACTGCACTACTATATTTTAAAAAACCTCACACTTTATTACTATAGCTTTCTAGTAAATCTTGAAATCCAGTAGTTTAAGTTATTTGCATCTGTTGTCTTTGCAAATTTGTTTTGGCTATTACAGAGGGTTTTTTTTTAAGACAGTTTTGGGTTTTTTTTTAGAACAAGTGTAGGTTTATAACAAAATTGAGAGGAAGGTACAGAGATTTCATATATATATCTCACATATATATTTTATAAATAGGTTGCCAATTTCTACAAATAAGCGTGCTGGAATATTAAAAGAGAACACTATTTCTTGGCTCGTAGAACTCAGGGAGACACTTAGGTGTACCCGTTTATTATAAAAGATAATGAAGGATGCAGGGGAACAGCCAGAAGAAGAGTTACATAGGGAGAAAACTGGAAGGATTCTAAGTGCAGAATCTTCAGTCCCTGTGAAGCTGGAATGTGTCACCCTCCTGGCATCAACCCAGAAACTTCCAAACCCTATAATTTATGGATTTTTATGGAGGCTTCAGCATGCAGGTATGGTCAGTTATTAGCTCAATCTCTAGCCTCTTTCCCCTTCCTGGAGGATGAGGCGTAGAGATGAATTTTCTAAGTTTCTAATAATGACTTGTTCTTGTGACCAGCCTCCATCCAGAAGTCCACCTAGAGATGCCTCATTAGCATAAAAGATACTCCTGTCATTCAGGAAATTACAAGCATTTTAGGAGCTTTGTGTCAGGAATCCAGGGCACCCCTATCATTCAAGAAATCACAACAGTTTAGGAGCAGTGTGTCAGTAACCTGGGGACAGAGACCAAAAATGTATTTCTATTATGTAACAAGTGTTAATGAGAGTTACATTATGTCTATAGATCAATTTAGGAATAATAGACATCTTTACTGAGTCACCGTTTTGTCAAAAATACTTTCTCATCTTTTGAAAATCATGTACTGTTTCTCCTTTATATTCTTGATATATAAACTACACAGATATATGAATTTAAAGTCAATTTTGCATATCAGGAATACACCTCTATTAGTCATGAAACATTTATTTTCATAGAGAGATGATTACACTTTTACAAAAGAATTTTGTATCTATTTTCTTGAGGAATATTGGTCTCCAGCTTTCTTTTATAGTTTCTGTGTGGTTTTGTTATCAAGGTTGTACTTGTAGAATATGTTTTGTGTTATTTCAAGCATTTCAATATTTTGGAACTTGTTTTATGGCTCACAATATGATCTATTGTTGAATGTTCATATGCACTTGAAAAGATAAGTTATTATGCCATTTTTAGGTATCCGTTACCTCAAGTTACTTGTTAGAGTTTTTCAAGTATTGTATATTCTTACAAATGGTCTGTGGACTTGCTATTTGCTCTATCAGTCAATGGAAGCAAATTTTAAAATTACCAGCTGTGGTTCTCTTTCTCCTTATAGTTTTGTCCGTTTTGTTTCATGTATTTTGCAACTTTGTTACTAGGTGCATACACATTTAAAATTGTTAATTATTTTTTGTAAATTGACCCATTTATCATTGTAAAGTGTTTGTCCTTATTATTATGATCCCTCTTAATCTTATGGTACATATTTTTCCTTCATATTCTCTTTCAGTATTTTTATTTGACATCCTAGATACCTGCATAAAGCATTAAAACAGCATTCTTAATTAAATTAGGTGATGATTACTTAATTCAGCTGAGTGTCTCTGTGGACATCTGATGGCCAAGAAAGTATACCTCTCTGACTGAAATTATCATTGTGTTTCCTGATGTATGCAACTGTTTGAAACAGTTAAAATTCTCGTATCCTATGTTAAAGGAACTTACATGTTCTTTGGTGGTGTTTAATCACATTGTTCTGTCAATAACTATACGGTGACACTTAAGGTTTTTCATTTTTAGTTCGTTGTTTGAATAATTGTTTTGGTAAGCACTTTTGACTACCACTACTTCACTTTCAGCCAAAGCTTAGTTTTCTTTCCCTATTTTATCCATTGTTATTTTATCCTTTCTTGATTTATTTCAAACATTCATAATAATTATCTTAAGTTTTTAAAAGGCAATATCGTATATTTTCTGCACTTACTAATTTCCTAAGTTCCAGTAACAGCTCTAGTAACCTTTGCTCAGTCACAGTTTCCAAAGGTTTTTTAAGTCTTTAATTCACTCTATTAAAGAATTTGCTATAATATATACATTTGTTTCTGTTTTTCTGACTGATTAAAGACTGATAGTATATTTGCTACTAGAAATGGTTTTAGAAAATATATTCTTAACAGTGGGAATCTGAGGTTAGTTTTATATCAATGAGAACATGTGATACCAGTAGTATCTTGTAACACACAGTTGTTTAGAATGGCATACCTATTGAAGATGAAGTTTGGGAAACCAAGGTGCTGACCAACAGAGTTTTAGGTTAGAAATGAGACGAAATGACAGCTGACTGAATGGCTTCCTCTGGCTTCACTAAAGATATTGCAGATATAAAATAATAATTTTAGAGCTTAAAAATCTTGGCTGCATCCCCATTAGAGAATCAGCAAACTATTCTAAAATAACTGCTTATCTTATAGAAACAGTGTCAATTATCTGTAAGCCATAAGCAAATAGTTCTGTTGCTTAAATTAAAATGTAAGTTAAATTCATAACTTCATTAAGAATGATATGTGAAAGTGAGAGCAGAATTCAGGACATTGTAATGGGGATATTTGAGTGAATGAAGATGAATGAAAAATCATAAACTCACAATACTTTGAGACTTCTTACTAGCTGGGCAACCTTTCATGATATCTTTGACTACGTGTGTAGAGACTATAATGTTTTCATCTGAGGCAGAAACTTTTCAGGAGGATACTGTTCTTCATAAGATCCACAACCAAATCCAGATAAATAAATAAATAAATAAATAAATAAATAAATAAATAAATAATTTAAGGGTTTATATTAAGGAATAAGTGGCATCACAAATTAATCAATGTGGGTACACTTATCGGATAGTTTGGATTCAGTGTGTTAGCTTGAGCAGCTGTCAGTGGCTTTCGTAATTTATCTGTGGGTTGACTATAAACCAGACTCAGTAGCAACCTCTAATAAATTCTGCTGTGTCTAACCCATCAGATAGGTTTCCGAGTTCAGATATTTTACTTTTCAATTTCTTGCATTCCTGTTTAATTTAATTTTATAGCTTCCAATCCTCCTGTGAGATTCTTCAGTTAGCATCACTATTCTCTGTGTTTTCCTCTCTTTCTTAAACATAATAATCATAAATGTCTAATGTCCTTGTCAGTTCATTCAATATCTGGACCATTTGTAGGGCACTTTCTATTTTCCCTTCTGTTTTGACTTTTTTTCTTCCTTTTCACCTTTGGTCAGGGTGGTTTTTTTGTTTGTTTGTTTTGCTTTTTATATGTAATAATTTTTAAAGGAATTCCAGATATTGAGTGTGAAAAGGATAAGTCACTCCAGATGATTTAACTCCTCTAAAAAGAATTCATCTTACTGGCCACTAACAAAATATAGTAGTGGACAATTCAAGAAGGAGCTATGCTAAGTCACTAGGGTATAGCTCTGGTTAGGCTCTGTTCATTCAGTTTGCCTCTGCATTACTCTGGCATTCCAGGGTTTCCAGTAGCAGTCTGATGTATTATTCATCAGGGTTCTTCTTCCTAATGGATCCTAAATTCTAAATCAGTAAATTTCATTTATATTTGATAGATGTCCTAACCTGGAAACCTGTTATGTAATTGAAACTACTCCAAATTTATTCAAAAAACTCTCCTGGTTTCTCTGTCCTCATAATTCCCTGGGAATTTTCTTCAGGTTTTACATGCAGTTCTCAGAATTTTGTCCAAGCCCAGCCCCAACGAATGTCCTAAGTGTAGAAGGTGCTGCGGACTGCTCTCCCCTCTCAGATTCTGAGTTGCTGAAGCCTTTCCCGTTCCAGTGTCTTAAGCCCTTTAGTTGTCTCTGAAGCTTCTCATTGGCCTCAAGTAGGTCATTGGTGTAATTTGTCCTATGTTCTATGAGGATGCACTGGTCTGCTAGCTAACACTTCCTAACTGAAAGTGGAATTTGGAAATATGTATTTAATTTCAATATATCTGAAGGGAATTACAAGTGAATTAAAGTAAATTAGTATCAAAAAGATGAATATAATGACTACTCAGACTTTATGCTTCTTTTTGCAGAGAGAAAGTGAGCACATCTAAGTATAAGAGACAGTTACATCATGTTTGATGGAAGTATGATGCTGTTCTTGTGTTGTTCAAAAGTTGATTACAGTTAGACCCAGTACAGGTGATTGTAGGAGCGGGCACCTCTACTTGTTTTGCTCTCCATAATAATTTCCTCTTGTTTGTTGAACTTCCTTTTTTTGCACTCATCAGAATCATAGGTGCTAGAAGCTATATTACCCAGACTCTTCTGCCAGCAGATTCAAATTTAGGTTATACAAATTTAGGTGCTCACAGAATAAGAGAAAAGTAGAACAGAAGCAACTATAGTTATGTGAAGGATTATCTACTTCATGTTTATCAAACATTACGTTTTGATGGAAACATGTGGATGTCCTCTTAAAAATCACATAATTGTTCCCAGAGGACCAGAGATCACTGTGTTGTAGTTTCCTGAATTTCTTTTATTAATTTGCTCGGGCTGCCATAACAAAGTGTCAGAGACAGGATGTCTTAAACAACAGAAATTTAATTTCTCACAGTTCTGAAGGCTGGAAGTCCAAGATCAAGGTTTTGGCAAGTTTGGTGTCTCCTAAGGTCTCTGTCCCTTTTTTTTTTTTTTAATAATAATTTTTTATTATATTGTTAGTTACCATACAGTACATCCCTAGTTTTTGATGTAAAGTTCCATGATTCATTACTTGTGTATAACACCCAGTGCACCATGCAATATGTGCCCTCCTTAAGACCCATCGCCAGCCTATCCCATTCCCCCACCCCCTCCCCTCTGAGGCCCTCAGTTTGTTTCCCAGAATCCATAGTCTCTCATGGTTCATTCCCCCTTCTGTTTACCCCCCCCTTTCTTCTTGACTTGCAAATGCCTACCTTCTCGCTGTGTATTCACATGGTCTTTCTTCTGTGTTTGCACACCCCTGGTGTCTCTCTCTTCATGCCCTGATTTTTTTTCCCTATTAAGGACAACAGTCAAATCATATTAGAACCCACCCTAAGCACCTAATTTCAATTTAATCATGTCTACAGGCCCTATCTCCAAATGTAGTCACAGTCTAAGGTTCAGTATATGAATATATGAAATTCAGATATTTGGGTGGAATACAACTAAGCCCATAACTTTGGGTTTCTGATAATCAGAATGCTGCCAGCTTTACTGACCTGGAAACCCAAATCTTTTCACACTTTCATAAAACTCTATTCCTTCTATTAGCTGGCTTCCAGTTGGAAACACTTAGAGATTTTGTTTTGTTTTGTTTTACTTAATCCTGTCTGATAATGAATTGAATAGATCTTTATTTAGGGTCAAATACTCTTAATCAAGAAAACATTTTAGGAATTATCTAGATTAGTGTTAGCAAACACTTCTCAAAGTTAGTCTTAAGTTTTATGGGCCTGGAGGTAAAATCAAGGATATCATTTAAGTATATAGTCATTTAAAATGAACACTTTATTATGTTCAGTTAGCCTAACTGAACATAATTTTAAAAAATAAAAATAAAATAAAAAAAAATAAAAATAAAATAAAATGAACAATTTAAGAATGTAAATAACATTCTTAGTGCGGCCAGATTTGGCTCCTGGACCATATAGTTTGCTAGTCTTTGATCTAGATTATTCGTTTTTTACTAGGTACAAAATACTGAAGTACAAAGAAAAAAAAAGTGTTCAAGTCACATATAAACTATTGGAAAACACAAGAACCAAACATAGATCAGTTTGCATGCTGCTTCTTAGTTGAGTGCTTTGTCTTCTCAAAGAAATAGTATTATATAATAGCCACTATTTCCACATTAATTTTCTAATTAAGCTGTATCATCTCTGGCTTCTTGAATTAGCCAAGGCTGAATTCAATAATAGGGGATTTATAATTTTCTATATGCCCACTAATATAAGGTATATGTCAGGAAGGGAGAAGAACCCAAGGTAAAATGTTGAAACAAATGTTTTCATTATGTGAATTAAGTCCTTGTTATTAAAGAAAACTATTTAAAAAACTAAAGAAAAGGTTTTGTTGGAAAGATAATAGTTCTTTTCATTTGTGGGGTTTTTTGGCTTTGCTCAGTAAATTACATCAACATAAAAATCTTCATAAAATTTTAACAATTTAGATTTAAAAGACTTTTTACCTATACAGGTCACTGTGTCAATGTTTCCATCTTCAAAAAGTATATATAATTAACAGGATTTTAAAAATTATTTTTCTTAAAGATTTTTAAAGGCTCAAATTTTATTCTTTCTTCCTTGTGGGGAAAGCCATGTTCTCTCATGCTTTAAAAAAACAAATATTAGCTGAAACTTTTTCTATATTTTATACAACAGCAACAAACATGCAATGAATATATAAACTGACAAAGACTAGAGCACTAGCTAAATCATGTTTTCTGTGTGAGATACACTATTTACTACTGGGTTTCCACGGGTACATTCTTTAAATTCTCCAATATTCAGTTTTATTTTATTTTTAAAATTGGAGTATGATGGCAACATTACTGATTTTTAAAAAATAAACATCCTGTGAGATTACATATATATCATACATATTATATGTATAAATATCTTCGGGATGGTCATATTTCCTATTATGTAGAAAGTACTCCCTGAAGGTTGACCATTTCCTGGTTGTTTTTGATTCAACCATTTACAGACTGAATGGTTGATAGGTAGAAGAGAGACAGTCAAACAATGAGAAGATAGAGGTGTATATGCCTAGTACCTTAGTACAGAAAACTATATTAAGTGAACACCATTAGAGAAAAGGTAATAGACCTATTTTATAATATAAATTAGTTTTTTTAATTGAGTAACGAAAAACAATAATTTTAAATGCTTCTGTTGATATCAAGTTGGATTAGAAGTTTGAGGTGTTTCTGTAAAAGAGAAACTCATAATCATTCATATCTGCTTCTGATAGAATAAATAATCTCTCCTTTCAATATTGTTTGATCCAGGAAAAAAGAAATATAAGCTAAAACAATCAGAAAAGAATAGATATTTTACATGACTGAACATGCAGAATATGTAGAAAATCCAAAAGAATCTGCATATACATATTTATAAGTGAATTAGACAAGGTAGAGCGATACAAAGGTAGTGAAAAAATCTAGTATTTCCATAAAATAATAACAGCAATTAAAAATCACTTATAAAAACACCAAGATAATCAGGTAGAGAGGAATAAATCTAACAAACTTTACATAAGACTTCTGTTTGGGGAAAAATATGGGGAATAATTAAAGAAGATAGATGGATAAATAGATAGCAGATATTACATTGTCATGGATTGCAAGATTGACCAGTATAAGCATTTCACTTCTTTCTAAATTAATTTATAGACAAAATTCAATCTTAATAATTCCCAACCCTTTTGTTTTTCATTTGTAAAAGCTGATGAGTTGATTCTAAAATATACATTGAGGTGTATGAAGGTCCAGGAATAGACAAGATATCTTTCAAGAAGAACATCATTGGAATATCTGGTCTACTACTTAGCAGGAATTATTTTAAAAGCTGTAATAATTAAGAGAGTGTGATACTGTTTCTAGATTAGGCAAATTCAGAGAGCAGTATAGAAAATTCAGAAATAGACTCACTCATATATAGAAATTTGATATACAGTAATGTATATCACAGTAATGTGGCAATATAGAGCACTGTATTTAAAAAAGTCAAGGTGCTTGCTGTATAGATACCAATACATAAAAAAAGACCCCTTCAACACATGAATATCAAGCCCAGATTAATTTTAAATTCAAATATAAAAGGGAAAAAATGTAAGATTTTTAAAGAATTTTATAGGAAAACATTTAACTCCTAAAGGATGGAAATAATTTAACAAGAGAAAGCACTGTTCATAATGGGAAAGATTAAGAAATAAGACTGTATACAATAATCTTGTCCACTAGATATCTTTTACCTAAGAAGTATGTTTTAGTTACATTTTGTAAATTAGTTCTGACCTTTTAGAAATGGAAGCTGACATTTTTTACAAGTAAAAAATATATAAATATGTATCTTGGAATTTCTACTACAAAATGATCCAGTTGTATGTGAAAGTTGTTGAGGTAGAGATGAAGCTAGATTGTCCATGGAGCGATAATTCTTGGGATAATGATAGACATAGGTTCATTATGCTCTTTTTGCAAATTTTCACAATAAAATACTTAAATCAACAAAGTGGGAAAAATCTTTTGCCACACACGTGGTTGCCAATGAGCTCATATCCTGAATTGGTAAAGAATCCCTATAAACCAGCGGGACAAAAAGGTAACAGAACAATGGCTAAGAGACTTGAACAGTTACTAGACAAAAGAAGACGTTCAGATTTCCACTAATCATAGGAAAGGGATCGATATCAGTCATAAAGGAAGTGTAAATTAAAATTGTAGTGATATACCACTGGACACCCACAGAATGGCTAAAATAAAACAAACAAAAAAAGGATTGACCATACGAAGTGCTGGCAAGGATGTGGCACAAACAGAACTCTTAGATATTAAAGATTAAAGTATAAATTATTACCAACAGTCTTTGAGGTCTCAGCCGAGCTTCTCAGACCCACAAACCAGAAAGGTGCCATAGACTGGATCACAGATCTTATAAGACAGAAAGCCAGAATGCCAAACCCAGTGACTGTGTGTGTAATTCTTTTTCCCCCTGGAGGAACTCTCCTTGCATCTTCAGGAAATAGAGATCATATTGACCAACGGTGTCAGGATTTAAAAATTATCTACCTTCAAGATAATCCCATTGGGAAACTTTAAAATGTTAGCAAACTCAAGAAACATGAATATTTCTATTTAGCTTTTAACAACCCTGAAAAAATGGAAAAGCTGGAAGAATCTGAAGGGTTGAAAATTTAACTGAAAATTTAACTTGACTGTAGATTTCACTGGAGGGCTGCGCAGCAGTAAACCCCACAACACAGCATCTATCTGAAGGAGCGCCTTGCATGGCTAATCCAAGTGCTGACTTTGAATGGTACAGAAGGTTGGTGGTGGCAATTCTTCAACAGTTAAAGTGTGGGATGATAAAGAAAGGGAGTTCAGAAGGGATTCAAGAATCGCAGAATTAGTAATTAGGCAGAAAAAACATATTGTCTCAAATGTGCCAAAGACAGAAACATGTGGCTCAGAGGAGACTTCAATAACAGCATAAAAACAGACAAGAAAAGTTACCCAGGCTTTGCCAAACATTTTTACACACATATCACTACTATACTATCATCTTTAGAGAACAAAGACCACCAGATGCTAGAAATACTAGAAATGGAACTCAATCAAAAGAAGTCAGATGAAAGCAAATAAGACCTAGCATTCTGGTATAACCTCTCTGAGTTTACTCCTGAATCTACATTGGAAAGTCTTAGACAGATGGAAAAATAATGGAAAGACCAGGAAAGATTAAGTGCTACAAAGAAGAAAAGGAAACTACCGGAACTTTGATCAGTGAAGATGGAAAAGCCCTGAGAATAAATGAACCCAAACTTGACTTCTCTGTGAAAGATGATGAAAGACATGACCAGACCATCCTGGATCTTGCTGTCTGTAGGTATAGGGACTTGATGTCGATGTGCAGTCAACTTATATATGAATAGTGGCCAAAGAAAAGTCATTCTAGCTTGCACTTCCTTAAGAAGTCAAAGCTTAAAGCAGCTATGCTAGAAAATCTCAGACAACAGGGTGTTTAGTAATTTACATGCCCCAAATAGAAATAATTCCAGGTGGCAGAAAAGCACCCAGGTCTGTGAAAACTACCTTGAACAACAGCAAAGAGCAAACAAAAGAAGCGAACAAACAGAAACTAGAAGTAGATTCTAACAAACACACGGTCCCTCTGTGGCTAATATAATTCAAAGGAAAAATATGCACCCAGAAGCGTTGGATCTGAACAAAAATTATACCCATTGAAAAAGATCCACACTTGGAAGATAACCCTGGAATGACTCCATTGATTTGAAACATCAGACTGTGATCCATGATACTTAGTTGTACTCAGTGCAAAGAGTGTGTATCTAACACTTACGGAGAAAGTGGAGTTATTTATCAACATTGCTATGCTAATGTTTCCACTCCCCTACTTTGTGTTGTATCACTTAAACTAGTTGAAAGTTAGAAGGAGTACCTAAATATTCTATAGCTGATTATTTGTCTATGTAAAGTTTGGCTAGTGAAAATACTCACAAAATTACTACCACTACTTTGTAGGACATTTTGGAGTCATCTACCATATTTGAACCTATGCATATCCCGAGGGGAGACTTTTTGCGTGTACTTGAGAGAAAAGCATAACAGAAAAGTTAATTGTGGAAGAATTGTCCAAGACACTATTTCTATAGGATAAATAAGGAAAAATGTAAACCTGAATATAAATAATATATATAAATAAATATACATAATATAAAATCTATCCTCTATCTATCATCTATCTGTCAAGAATCTCTCTATGTAAAGTTTCATTTAAAACTGGTAAGTTAATCTACAGTGTTAAAATTTAGGACCTTGTGTACCTATCGGAAGAAGGAGAGGTAGTAAATGAGATAAGACCAGGACATCATGTACCTCTGGGATGCTGACCGTGTTTTATTTATTGCCCTCTTTTGAGGTTTCACAAGTGTCCATGTTTTGATAATTTATGGGTGTTTATAGTTAAGTTTTGTGTTCTTTTTATGTGTGGCATACTTTCATATATGCTTGGGGCAAGGAAGTTAGCTTAAAGAGAAATATTTGGCAATGCATTTGGAAAGTGCAGGATATATGAAATGTCAAGAAATACAAATAAGAAGTGATTGGTCTTTAAGGTGTCACTGTTGGAGAATGACAGCAGAAATCTTTAAATGCCAATTTGCCTGGATTCTAATAGACTCTTGGAGTTCTTTTAGTTTGGGCTTTTAATAATTCATTCATAAGTTAAGAGCCAAAGCTTTGCTTAATATCGAAGAGGGTTATTCTACTTAAAGCGTAAAGCAGGCTTGTAATGTTTTTCCTTAGCAATTTATGCTAAGACAATGCAAACCTACTTTTCAGATAGGAATTATTCTAATGCTTATCCCATGCATATCTCAAAAACTTCTTTGACCTTATTAACATCTTTTCTGGAGATCCAAAATCCCTAATCTAAACCAATTGATTATTTCACTTTAATGAATATCCGTCTTTTATGTGTATTTGTAGCATTTACCACTTGATACTCTTTTTTAAAATCTAATCATTGACTCTAACATTTGAGCTCCTCTTGTCATTAGGTAAGCCTGGTTTGTCTGTGTCAACATAGTACCTAACATTCTTGAAGCAAAAAACCACTATTTTTTAAAAAACTTTCAAGGTTGAATGCTGTCTGATTCGATTGGAATCAGGTTGATAACATTCTTATAACTCCGAAGTTACTGTCTTTGATAATAAAGACTTAAAATCCCTTCCACTAACTTAAAAACCAAAGCAAAAAAATGCCTCCATTTTGCCAGGACAGACAGTTCTCCTTTAATATTCTTATAGCAACAGGACACTGCTCTTCTTTTTTTAATACGCTTCCGAATGAAGTTGAAGAGACTACTTGTGAATCGCGTGTTCTAGAGTCAGAGGTGCTGCAGTTCACACCTAGAAAGGAATGGAAGTATCATCCCCTTCTTCATTAGAAAAATACATCCCGCAAGTGCCATTTTTAAAGAAGCAGGAAAACTAGTTTAGTATATATCAGCTCAATATTTAATACTTATTTAGAAAAAATAATATAAAAGATGAAGGATTAGTTATACTACTACTAAACTGAAAACTATAAAGTATTTTAAAAAAGAGTATCACATGGATTATGCATGTGTATTGTACATAAGTGTGTATACACATACACACGCAAACACATATATGTACATTATGCATCATCAGGAATTCCATATACATTATGGCAAGTACTCCTCATTTCAACACAGAAAAGTGTATTGCTCCATTTCTGGAGATAAAAAAATTTAAGACCCAGATGGGTAGTGTGTGTCCAAGATTCTCTGGAGAGATGCCAGTGGGTGTGGGGTACCTCGTCTGTGCCTGAAACTGCACTGTGGGGTTTCATACACTGTTTTATCTAATTACATATTCTTAGCCTCCCACACATACATACACATACACACACCTGCAAGTCCATTATTATTCCAGTTTTGCTGATGAGAAAACAAGGACTTTCAAAAGTTACATCACTTACAAATTTAAGGTGAATTTTTAAGGCTGTAGATTTATAATAAGACCAATCTGAGTTTACATTCCTATCCATCACCAGGTACTTAAACTCATACATTTATTACTTTACATATATGGCAATATATTTAATCAGTAGGACTTTTTGTGATTATTAAATAAAATAATATATTTTTAAAAGGACAAACTTAAAAGAGAACAAACAGGGTTACTGGAGGGGGTGGATGGGGAGATGGGCTAAACGGGTAATGGAGGTTAAGGAGGGCACTTGTGATGAACACTGGGTGTTGTATATAAATGATGAACCACTAAATTCTATACCTGAAACTAATATTACCCCGTATATTAACTAACTGGAATTTAAATAAAAACTTGGGGGAAAAAAAGAGGCATTTAACATAAAAAAAAACCCACATGTAACTTTAAAAATATTACAAGTTGTAAATGATGTACTTCTAAAGGAGAAGAAATGAGAATATTGCATAATAAACAACTGCAGGTCATCAAAAACTATCACACCTTACAAGAGCCAAAATGTTTTTAAGAAAAAAGAAATACCCTTTAAAATAAGTAAGCATTTACTGTATCTCTGCAAGGATATGTGCATAGTGTGCTTTTCTGGTATTTTTCTGGTAAAATCAATCTTTTTTCTAAATTATGACAGTGATTGTTGACAACATGCATGAATAAAAATAGTTTAGCCATTGTTGCTTTCCTTTAAATGGAATTTAAATAGAGTTTAGTAAAGCTTAAAGTATCTCTCAATTATAGCATATGTTCCCCTGTCTTCTGAATAAAACTTTTAAAATGTAACTCCATAGCTGTATGTGTACTTTGGCTAAAGCAATAAGTAAAAAAGAACATATTTTTACAGAAACTAAGTAAAATAATAACAAGTACTTAAAAGATCCATATCTCAAAGGCTCCTTACTATTAGTGTTTTATTCTGATTGGAAGCGTGAGGATTATTATTCTTTAATGAATGGCATTATTAAACACTTGGTCGTGTATTCTGTTTTTTCTCCATGTTCATCTCTTTTGTTTCTTAAATTCCACATATAAGTGAAATCATATGTTATTTGCTTTTCTTTGACTTATTTCGCTCAGCTTAATACTCTCTAGCTCCATCCACTTTATGGCAAATGGCAACATTTCATTCTTTTTGATGGCTGAGTTATATTTCATATATTACTCAAATATAAAAATAGCACATCTTCTTTATCCATTCATCTGTTGATAAACATTTGGGCTCTTTCCATAATTTGGCTATTGTTGATAAAAGCTGCTGTAAACATTAGGGTGCATGTATCCCTTCAAATCACTACTTTTGTATCCTTTGGGTAAATACCTAGTAGTGCAATTGCTGAATCATAGGGTAGTTGTATTTTTAACTTTCTGAGGAACCTCCATATTGTTTTCCAGAGTGGATGCACCAGTTTGCATTCCCACCAACAGTGTAAGAGGCTTCCTCTTTCTCCACATCCTCACCAACACCTGTCGTTTCCTGCATTGTTAATTTTCGCCATTCTGACTGGTATGAGGTGATATCTCATTGTAGGTTTTGGTTTGCATTTCCCTGCTAGTGAGTGGTGTTGAGCATCTTTGCATGTGTCTGTTGGCCATTTGTATATCTTCTTTGGAAAAATGTCCACTCATAAAGCTACATGTGATTTTGACATAGACTATTTAGGTACTGTATCTCCTATCCACCCTTCCCCAATCCCACCATCTGGTCCACCTAATAAAGCAAATGTTTTTCATCGTTATGAATAGTTGCCCACCAAAGTTTGGGTCAATATGGAAGAGGATTATTTTATCATAAATAGTTCTTGCCTGAGTATTCTTGAGACCACTAGATAGTTCCATGAAATTAATAGCTTTTGGTCACTAATGAACTCCTAAGTAAGAGAGAATTTTCTTGCCTGACTTGCCTTGAGCTGGGACATTGGTCTTTTCCTGCCTTTGGACTCAAATTAAAACATAAGTTTTTATTGGATCTTTAGCCTGACTGCTTTTGGATTGGAACTTAATACCATTAGCTCTCCTGGTTCTCAGGCTTTTGAACTCAGACTGGATTTACACCATTGGTTTTCCTGGATGTCCAGCAGGCTCACTATAGATCATGGGACTTCTCTCTGTCCATAATCACACACACACAATATACCTGTTATATATATATTTATAAATATATATATATCCTATTGGTGCTGTTTCTCTGGGGAACCTTAACCAATACTGTGGCCATGTCAAAATTTGTTTCATTCTTCTAGTTATGTATTTGCAATCTTCAAAATACACTGGCTTAGTTATAAAACTCTTATGGTACTTTGTTAAATATATTCTCTCCATATATATTCTCTCTATATATTTTTATATAAATATACACATATTTATATAAATTATATGGTATGCTGATGTGTATAAATGGGCAGGTATAAGTATATGTATTCATAAAGTGATGAAGCAGCCTGGCATAAAGTAGGTAGGCAGGAAATATTTTTTGAATATTGTTAAGTGAATCATGCACGTGAACATTTCTTTGATACTAAAAATATCCTTGATTATATCTTCTATATTAAAAAATTAGTAAAGAAAGGATAGTTGGTTTATTTTGAAAGTGATCTCAGTCAGTTCCCAGAGAATAGCTAGAAGGGTTCAACTTCATTTTAGAGATAAGGAAAAACGTGATGCTTGGGTAACTTGCCCAAGGTCACAAGCCTATTGTGGAGTAGAGTCGAGATCAGTATCCAGATGGTCTAAGGTAACTCCTTGCTCCCTTTGATTACACCATGCTGCCTCTCAGTTTTACAAGTTCAAGATCTCAGAGGGTTTCTATTTGCTCATTTGTTTTGTTTCTTTTTCAGTCACCATCATAGGATTTGGGGCCATGGCAACAGCTGCTACACTGATGCTCCTTGCTTGCCAGTTCTCTGGGATGGCTGGCCATGTAAATGATGGTTGATTATCCTGTTGGCACAATTTTGTGCCTCTAACATCTCTGCCATATGGTCGTGTTTTCCCATTGGAAAATCTGACTAGTTTGTAAACTTTTTTCCTCAAGAGCAGAGACCATGACTCCTACTTCTTCGAAAATTTATTTTGGGCTGGGTATAGTACACATGAGAGCAAGAGCTTGATAAACAAAATGGAGATTCAAGCCCTTCCTCTTATCTTTCTGTCTAGCTAGGACATATGATTCCTCTATTAGTTTTCTATTGCTGCTGTACCACAAACATAGTAGCTTTTTAAAGCAATACAAATATATTATCTGACAGCTCTGGAGGTCAGAAGTCTGCAATGGATCACCCCAGGCTAAAATGAAGGGACCAGCATGGCTACATTCCTCTCTGTAGGCTCTAGAGGGGAATCCTGTTCTTTCTTTACCAGCTTCTACAGGCTGTGCGTAATCCTTTAGTTCTTCCATCTTCAAGCCAGCAATGGTAGATTGAATCTTTCTCGGATCACATCACTCTGATGTTCTGTTTCCAACATGTGTCTCCTAGTCTCACTCAGACTCTTCTGCTTCTCTCACTTACAAAGGACCCTCATAATTACATCAGTTGACCTGTATAACCCAGGATACTCTCCTTATTTTATCACCTGGATAGCAACCTTAACTCCATCTGTAACCTTAACTCATCTTATCCATGTAGCAAACCGTATTCACAAATTCTGGGCATTAGTGTGTGGATGTCTCTGAAGGTCTGTTCCACCTACAACAGTTCCTTTTTATCACTTGGCTATTATCTCCTTACATGTGTCTTCATTATCCAATTGTGAACTTTTTGAACATAATGTTCTAGCCTACCCATTTTTATACTCATCAGTCCTAACATGGTTCCTACAGTGTAGAAGAGGCCAAATACATATTTGATGAAAAAATGGAAGCATGAAGAAATATGCTGTTTAAAAAATATCCTACCTAGAAACAGAGCTATACAATCTACATGTGTACATGTGAACATTGCTTTATTCATTCAACAAACATTTTGGGTTGTTACCTTACACTGAGAGCTATTCTAGGCACTTTGAACAAAAGCAACAGACATTCTTGAATTTAGATTCTAGCAGTTGGTGAAAGTCAACAAATAATTAACAGGAAATGATAGTACATTCGTGCCATGTAAGAAGGTAATGGATGATGTTAAATTGGAGTAGGAGAAAAATGAATGTGTATGCCCACACCAAAACTTGTACATCACTGTTCATAACATCACATAATAGCCAATAAGGGAATCAACCCAAATTCCATCAATTGGTGAATGGATAAAAAAATATGTAGTAGAGGGACGCCTGGGTGGCTCAGTTGGTTAAACATCTGACTCTTGATTTTGGCTCAGGTCATGATCTCAGGGTGGTGAGATCGAGCCCCGTGTCAGATTCCACACTGGTGTGGAGTCTGCTTGAGATTCTCTCTCCTTCTGCCCCCACCCCCACTCTCTATCTTTCTCACACACATAAAAAAAGATAAAAAGTTTAAAAAAAATTAAATATAATATATAGGGCTGGGTTTGGAATAGGAAATGACTGCAAGTGGACTGCAAGATTTCTTTTTGGGTTATAAAAATGTTTTTAAAATTAAATTGTGGTTATGCACACATCTGTAAATATGCTAAAAATTACTGAATTATAAACCACAGCAGAAAAAATTTTATGGCTTTTAATTGTATCTCAATAAACCTGTTAATTAAAACAATAAAGAAAAGCAAATATGGAAAGGTAATGGTGATCTGGAGGATCGCCTGGGTGCAGCTATAATTCTCATTAAGGTGTTCATTGCAGTTGGGTCTCACTAAGAAGGAGATATTTTGTCAAAGACTATATGGAAGTGATCAAAGTGCAGATGTATGGGGGACATGGGTTCAAGCCTGAAACAGAGACCTGTGAACCTGTGAAATGTCTCTGACGCAGGAGGGTAGGTGGTATGTTGCATGGATAGCAAGGGAGCAAGTGTGACAGAAGCAGAACGAGGTGATCTGGTGAAAAGAAGTTAGAGAGATAAAGGGTGGTAACCAGAACGGACAGGGCTCTCTAGGCCACTGTACGGAATCTGACTCCACCTTTAGTGAAATGGGAGAAAATGGAAGATTTTGAGCAGAAGAGTGAGATATTTTCACTTATATTTTTTTAAATGATCCTCAGGCTACTTTGTAGGTAATTATTGCAGGAGGACCAGGGCGGACACGGTTGAAGCAGGTTGCTCAGGAAGGAGGCTCCTGTAGGGATCTTATTAAGAGACGCTACTGGCTAGAATCAGACAAGCAGGAGTACATGTGGACTCACGTGATCTGAATGTGTGTGTGAGAGTGTGTGTGTGTGTGTGTGTGTGTGTGTTGTAATGCTAAGGAAGAATTTTCCTTTAGCTTTATAAAAATAATATGATACCATGTTTTTTAATCTAAAATGCTGGATATAATCTTGTCGGTCTGCTGTAGACTTTCAGACACCCTAGCTGTCTGTCATCGGGCAATTCCCTTACCCTGGCTTGTTCTGCTTCTATAAAGCAGTAGAGGTGCAAACTTACAGAATCATCATAATGATAAGGAAATAGATATGAAAACATAAATTTTACCAACCTTCGTAAAATGTAATTTAGTCTAGCTAGTAGATCAAACAATCAGATTCTTAGGACTATATTAAGAAAAAAAACCAGAATAAATCAAAGACTTTTAGATCTAAAATAGTAATTATCTGAAATCTGTTGCAAGAAAAATAATGTTTGGTTTCCACTTATTTTTTTTAAAGATTTTATTTATTTATTTGACAGAGTGAGAGAGAGAGAGAGAGCACAAGCAGGGGGAGCAGCAGAGGGAGAGGGAGAAGCAGGCTCCCTGCTGAGCAGAGCCCAATGTGGAACTTGATCCCAGGACCCTGGGATCATGACCTGGGCCAAAGGCAGATGCTCAGCCAACTGAGCCACCCAGGTGCCCTGTTTGGTTTCTACTTGAAAGAATTGTTCAAATTTACATCTTAAAATTATTTACAATTTCTAAAATGTCATTTATTTCATTATTTTCTGTGGAGAAAATTTAGAGAAAGATAAGTAGGTTCACATCTTAGAAAAATTCTAATTACTTGTTAGAATTTTTTGAAGGAAGTTATTTTCAAACATTATACATAAATACTATTTTTATGGAAAAAGACACTATAGGGAGCATATGAAAAAATTCTCCTTTGAATCACCCTGCTAATATTCTAAAGAAAAGGACGTTTTACATTACATGTGAGGTTTATATATATGTATACACATGTGAATACCTCAAAATGAAAGTATTCAATCTTCTAAATCATTGTGTATGAGTTACTAGCACATACATCATCTTCCATGTCATACCTAACAATAGAGAACAAAAAGACCAGAGAAAGAAGCAGGGATATATTGATTATCAGTAATCTAGCATATTAGTGTTATCTTTGATCCCAATTCTTAACTTTACCTCAACCATATAATATTTTCTATGATCTATGGGTAACACATACTCATTGAACATTTGTTCAAATAAAATATTGAAAATATCATAGTCTTTCAAAAAATATTTAAAATGCTCTTTTTTTTTTTTTAAAGATTTTATTTATTTATTCGACAGAGATAGAGACAGCCAGCGAGAGAGGGAACACAAGCAGGGGGAGTGGGAGAGGAAGAAGCAGGCTCATAGTGGAAGAGCCTGATGTGGGGCTCGATCCCATAACACCGGGATCACGCCCTGAGCCGAAGGCAGACGCTTAACCGCTGTGCCACCCAGGCGCCCCTAAAATGCTCTTGGTCAAAAAAATCTTGTTTACCTTGATCACATTTGTAAATTTATTTTCAGATCCTACAGTGTTGTTTTAATTCAAGTACAGCCATTTTGTGATGATGTTTTAAATTTAGAGTTAAATTTAATCCAACCGGCTAGAATGATACTTGATATTTGGTAGTTTATAAATATGTAAATATGGACAATAGCTCAGGATCGTTTTCTAATTATACTGGAGTTTTGTAACATTGTATTTGGCTTTAATAACCATAGTAACCCTACATGGAAGTGACAGCTTTTGAGATGAATTTATTTATAATGCATACTAGGCTATATTAAATTACATCATAAAAAGGGTTAATGAGTTCATCAGTAAGAAAGGATATTTTTCCTGATTTCTCTTTCCTCCTATAATGTGACTGGACATGCAGTATTGATGGTATAACTAGTGAGCTGAACAATGTAATGGAACATAATTCACTCTGTGAATATAAAGTTGTAAAACTATTTAGAAAGAAAAATCCATTGTTCTTCCCCACGTTGTGGAGGGAACTTAGTTTATGGCAGTGTATGATTTTAGTTTTCTGTTAAGTTGCGATTACACAGTTAGGCAAAATGTGGAAAAGTCTGATGGCAATATTCCCCAAATAAGTCATCAAACAGATGTAATCAGCAGAAGCCAGTTTAACTATCTGGTGTCACAAAAAACCGGGAATCTGTTTTACTGTCATAGAAAACCAGTTCATTATAGAAGTGTTCCACTGTGCACCCAGAACAAAGTAAAATATGTTACCTAACTTCAAATCATTTTTATTGATCAGGTATGTAGAGAGCTGCAATAAATGTGCCAAAACTTCAATGCTTTAACTCAATGCAATCAAACAACATGGTGACGTGGTGTGCCCATTCCACTAGATCTCCAGGGCATTTCCATTAAGTGGTGATTCCAGAGCCCTGCGTCTTCCTAAATCCTGGCTCCATCATCTCCTTGGTTTTTGGAGTCCTCTGCTGGATTTTCTGCATTCAGACAGCCAATGGGAAAAAGAAAGCATAAAGGAGCTGAGGAGTTTGTTCAGATGTATGATCTGGAAGTGAACTACATATCACTTTTTATCACCTTGGCTCACATTCCATTGATGAGAGCTCAGCCACCAGGACTATTGTAACTGCAGGGAAGGCTAGGAAATTAGGTCTAGCTCTGTGTCCAGTGTCAAAGATGTGGTGAGCTTATTGGTGCCTCTGCCACATGGTTTAATTCCCTAGGGTGAGAAGAGGCAACAAACAAGATGTGAATTCAGGAATACAGATCTTCTTTGATTTACAGTGGACTTACCTCCCCAATAAATCCAACATAAACTGAAAATATCATAAGTCAGTATATCATAAGTCAATATCATAAGTCAAAAATGAATTTAATACACCTAACTTATCAAACATCATAGCTTAGCCTTGCCCCCCATAAACGTGTACAGAACACATAGTTTAGCCCCCAGTTGGGCAAAACCACCTAACACAAAGTCTATTCTATAACCAACTGTCGAATATCTCATGTAATTTATGAACACTACTAAAAATAAAAAGCAAAATGGTTGTAAGCCTATCGGTTGTTTACCCTTGTGGCTGACTAGAAGCTGAGGCTCGCCGCCACTCCCCAGCATCATGAGAGAGGGTCGTACTGCATATCACTAGCCTGGGAAAACACCAAAATTCAAAGTTAGAAGTCTGATTTCTAGGGAATGCCTGTTGCTTGTGCACCGAGACTATGGACTATGAGAAACAAACTGAGGGCTTCAGAGGGGAGGGGGGTGGGGGAATGGGATAGACTGGTGATGGGTAGAAGAAGGGCACGTATTGCATGGTGTACTGGGTGTTATACGCAACTAATGAATCATGGAACTTTACATCAGAAACCAGGGATGTACTGTATGGTGACTAACATAATATAATTAAAAAACATTAAAAAAAAAAATCCTAAGTTGAACCGTCATGAGTCAGGGACCTTCTGTAAAAAAGATTAGAATGTATATGAAAACTACTATCTTAATAAATCATGCCCAAGTCCACAGTGTTGTCAATAGAGAGAAATATGTATATATTTATACAGGATAACATTAGACTCTATGTTTTAACAAAATTCCCCACTGATTCATAGGCAAATTAAAGTTTGAGAAGCACTGCTGTATACAACATCCTCACTTGAAGAATTTACAATGTACCATAGTATTAAAAAAAAAAAGTTTGAGAATTTGTGCTGCAAAGAAACTTGCTTTCATTATTATTATTAATAATCAGAATATTCCAAGTGAACTTGATTGTCATCACTTCTTAACAAAACACCGATCAACATCCCATAGGAAGATAGTTTTCTGTGAAACTCAGGGAAATGGATTTAAATGCACAAAATGGGGAAAACTAAAGTCAGAAATTTAGATGTTAGTTTTGGTTAGTTATGGTGTCTCTCCTCCATAAGCCACCTCTGATTTGGAAGATTCGTTCCTGTATTCCTGGTTAGGTAGTCTGATTCCGACATGAAGAATTTTAGTTGCCCATTCATTTATTAATTCTGCATATTATTTTTCAGACATTTACTTAAGGTCTGTGAAAGCAAGAATGATCCAAGATTTCAGCAGAGGAGGAGGACAAATAAATTAAAGTAGGATATAAATGTAAAATATTTACAATGGGTAGACACATCCATTTGGATGGACTATAAGTGAGTTTGCCTTCAAATGAATATAATAAAAAAATTATTCACAACAAACCCAATAATTTTACCCCAAAAATGAACCCTAGCTTGTTGCAAACTCTATCAAAACATTGTAATGTTGGGGTGCCTGAGTGCCTCAGTTGGTTAAGCGTCTGCCTTGAGCTCAGGTCATGATCCCAGGGTTTTGAGATCGAGTCCCGCATCTGACTCCCTGCTCAATGGGAGCCTGCTTCTCCCTCTCCTCTACCTCTGTTACTCCCCCTACTTGTGCTCTCTCACTCTTTCTCTCTATCAAATAAATAAATAAAATCTTAAGAAAAAAATTGTAGTGTTAGAATTAGCCTATTGAAAACCGAGGTCCTCACTGATACACTGTGTAATACCTCACTTTCCCCTTCCTTACAAAAGGCCCATAAAAAATAAAAGAGAGAGAGAAAGTTAGGGGTGCCTCAATGGCTCAGGGGGTGAAGCATCTGCCTTTGGCTCAGGTCATGATCCTAGGGTTCTGGGATAGAGGCCTGCATCTCACTCCCTACTTAGGGGAGAGTCTGTTTCTCCCTCTCCTTCTGCCCCTTCCCCCCATGCTCTTTCTCTGTCAAATAAATAAATAAAGTCTTTAAAAAAAAAAAAAGAAAATTAGCCTGTAATGATACAGTTTTTCATTATATTTCTTCCACTAAAATTTTAGTCATTATTTCTCTCCCCTCCCACCCTTTTGCCTGTATAGTAGCTTCCCATTCCTTCCATTTTAAGAAAATAAACTCCTTAAAAGTATAACATTAGCAGAAATGAGTTAAACATAAGGCTATCGATACATTTTAAGGGGGAAAAAAAGCAATATGTCTCAAACTAAAGTGAAAGATAACCAAAATTATAATGTGAGAGTTTGATGACTATACCCTATGTATTTCAGAGACATGAAAAAATATATATATATGTATATCCCATATATATATATATATACATATCCCTTATATATATATATCCCATATATATATATATATCCCTTATATAAGGGATATAATCTTGGCTGAAACACAAGCAGCTGAGTGTATCACCCAGCTTTTATTTCTGTTAATCCTGTTCCGGGGCACTACAATGTTCTCAAAGAACTGTTTTGATGAATAAGTTAATCCTGTTCTTAAAGATTAATAAGAATATTTAATTCATTTTAAGTTTCCTCTCTTGTCTTTAATAGCCAAATAAACTAGGGGGGTGGGGAAGGCTGTGGCTTAATTTTCCATCTGCACAATCTGGCTTAACTAAATATGCCTTAATGAGTTAAATGGGTGTGATATATCAAATTGCACTGCTTGCAGAGAAAAGCAAGTGCAGTGATGTGATTTTTCTCCTTCACTAAGGGAACTGAAGTATTTCTTAAATCAGCTGTTAAATACCTAAGTGACATGCTTTCTGTTTAGATCCCGTGTTATTAGTATTTATTTTTAATCAACTGTTTTTCAGATACAATTGAAGAAAAACAACATACATCCATTTTTAAGAATGTTAACAAATATATACACTTGTGTAACAACCACTATACACCGAAATACAGAACATTTCTCCCATGCTAAAAGTTTGTCTGAATTTCCCACTCAGTGTCCATCCCCTTCCCTGCAAATCATACCCTATCCCAGCAACCACAGATCTACTTATGTCATTATGCATTTGATTTGTATCTGTCTTCTTTTGGTCATCATAGTGATATTGGGATCCATCCGTATAGTTGCACAAATCATAGTCCATTCCTTTTGGGGTGCATAGAATATTCTTACATGGATATACCACAGTTCTTTTAGCCTTTCCCTTGTTAATGGATGTAGGGTTGTTCCTAGATTTTGGTTATCCATGAAGAAAGGTGCTTATATACAGGTCTTCAAGTAGACATATTTGTTTGTGTGTTTGTTTCTCTTGGGTAAACACTTAGGAGTAGAATTGCTGGTAGTTACATGTCTAATTTTATAAGAAACTGTCAAACTGTATTAAAAAGTGATTGAACTATTTTTCATCCCCCCAAGAGGTACATAAGAGATACGGTTGTACCACTCCCCCTCTCAGTTTTGTCATTCTTTTCAATTTTAGCAATTCTAGTGAGTGCTTGCTGATATTACTTTGTGGTTTTAATTTGAATTTATTTGGTGACTAAAGGTGTTGAACATCTTTTCAAGTACTTATTTGCTCGTTCTTTGGTTTAGTGTCCATTCAAATCATTTTGCCTGTTTGTATCTAGTTATTTGTCTTATTGAGTTGTAAGGATTCATTATATATTCAGGATATAGTCCTTCATCAGATTTAGGTTTTACAGAAGTCCCCCACCCCCATTGTGTGCTTTAAATTGTTGGTTTCTTTGCAGTGTTTCACGAAGTGTGCAAGTTACCAGTTTGGATGAAATTCAAGTTAAATTATTTTTTTCTTTAGGGTTTGTTCTTTCGGTGCTCTAAGTATTTTTGGCTAACCCAAGATCACTAGAGTGTCCTATAAGGTTTTCTTTTAGACTTTGCTAGTTTTAACTTTCACATTTAGATTTATAGTTCAATAAATTGAAGTTTACTGAAATAATTTTATAATTCCTGTGAGTTGGACAGCACATTGTTCCAGTGACGTTGTTTGAAGACTGTTGTTTCCTCATTAAAGTGTCTTAAAAGATTTGTCACAAATAAATTGACTAGATAGATAGATAGAATAGATAATGTTGAATTTGTAGATCACTTTAGAGAGAATTGATATCTTACAATATTTGGTGTTGTAATATATAAACACTGTATATTCCTCCATATATTTAGGCTTTCTGTAAATTCTCCCAGAAATGACGTGCAGTATATAATCTTCCATGTATTTTCTTAAACTTACCTGTATTTCATTATTTTGATACCATTGCCAGTAGTATTTGATGCTTTTGTAAATGACATCAACTTTTCTTTTTCTATTTCAGCTTCGTCATGTCAATTGCTTACCATATATAAATAATACTGATTTTTTAAGTGTTGACCTTGCATCCTGAAGTGGTAAGTACATATTTTAGTTCTGATAAGATTTTTGTAGTTTCATTGGTAGTTCTGCATAAACAATCATACCATCTATAAATTTAAAAAGGATTTATTTTTTCTCCGATTTGTATACATTTTGTCTATGCTAGGACCTCCTGTACATTTTGAAGAGAAGTGGTTGATAGTGACATGCACGCGCTCATATTCTTTGTCTATTTGTTGTATCAGTTAATGAAAACAGTTTTGACATCTCAGAATATTGTACAGGTTTTTTTTTCTCATTTTTCCTCAGTTTCATATTTTCTTTTATGTGTCTTGACGCTCTGTTATTAAATGCACACACATTTAGAATTGTAATGTTCTTAGATGAGTTGATTCTTTTTATCATTGTGAATTGTCTCTCTTTCCCACTTACTTACAATGATCCTTATTCAGAAGTCTACTTCAATATTAATATACACAATCCAGTTTTTTTTTTAAATCAGTATTTGCATGGTGTATGTTTTCCAACTTTACTTTTATATGCATTTTTCTTTAGTGTTTCTTGTAACAGAATACAGATTGATTTGTTTATCAATATGCTTTGGTTCAAGTATACCACTTTAAACCAAAGTTTGTTCATTTATTTATGCTATATGCTCTATGCCTTTTTTCTTCTTTCCTGCTTTATTTGCTTATTTTTTGCCATTAATATTTGCTTTCTCTTACTTCTGGGATTCCGATTACATTTATTTTATTCCCATTGATATTGGCTCACAGGTCATTGATACTCAGTTTAATTTTTTATAGTCCATGTATTTCATTTTAAATAATTTTTCCTGCTGTATATTCAAGTTCACTAATCTTTTCTTGTGCTATTTCTAGTCAGTTGTTAAATCTCACTTGGCATATTTTTTATTTTAAATATATATTTTACATCTCTAGATATTCTGTTTGGGTCTGTTTTAATACTTCTACCGAACTCCTCACTGTGTTCACATTTTATTAAACATTTAGAATGTGCTTTTGTATGTATAATTTTAATGTCCATATTTCATAGTTGAGTAATTGCTAGAGGGAGTTGAATGATTCCCAGATGTGTGCAAGTGCTAAAATTTATTCAACTTCCAGCTCTTCTGTAACTGTTATTTCCTTGGCTTTTTTTTTTTTCTTATCCAACTTGTGTCCTTTCTGACACACGTGTATATTGATTTTCAATCAAAGACTCCTCTCTATAATAGTCTACCTGTATTGTTCTCCCTGACCTATCTATGTACCCTTATCTTAATGAGTCTTCTTGTCTCTCCTTGGCTTCCTCCATGTTTTGCTGAAGCTGGAAAGTGCTTCCAGGCAGTAAACTAGAGAAATTGTATGGTTCACCTGATTTGTTGATTTTCCCTTTGAGGTTGTTGTCTTGCGCTGGCTGTTATCCAGTGTCCCAAAACAGCTGTTTCATACATTTTGTTCAGTCTCTGTTTGTTAGAGCAGGAGGGTACTTATCATTACAGATGATCTTTCATGAATAGAAATGGAAATCCCCCGCACTTTATTTTAAATGCAAAAAATTGGTGAGATGAAATTGATGTGTACTTTGCCAGTATGTTTCTAATTCATATGACACATATTAAATGCATCTAATAAAACCAAATAATACACAATAATATGCTTAAAATATTGAGGTAGACATATAATGAAGCAAAACACTCTGAATTATCTGAATTAATTGTAAATTTTATTTTTGAACACCAACTACTCTGGTTCTTTTTTGAAGTGCCCCTGTCTGAGAGAAGATTACAGTGTTTGATCCTGAATAACTCAAAATCAGCTGTGAGATTGATATGGGTAGGAGAATGTCGGCAGAGATGCCATGTGCTATTTCTGAATAAGGGCTTTTTCACATTCTATTCCTTCTCCTCATTCACCAGCTTAGTCCATGTAGGAGTTGCTCTGTCAGAGTGGGATCCCAACTAAAGATGATACAGAGTAGACTATAGTTAACCCAAGACAAATGTGTAACTCAAAGAAGAAATGAACTTTAGTTGTTTTGCACCACTCACATTTTGTGACCCTTTGTTACTTTAACATAAGCCTATTTTAACTGATGAATCATGCAGTTTTATCAACCTAATAAGGCCTGTAATCTCAGATTCATCAATTATAAATTTTAAATAATACCTAGAGTATATTACATAAAATATTATTGTGATAATTTAGTTCATGTGTAGATTCAAGAACAATTGCTAATTAAGGACTGTGCATAAATATAAAGAACTCATCGTAAGCCATATTTAGTTCTTAAATATAGCATTTTAATCTATGCTGTTAACTTTATGAGAATATAAATTTAATTTTAAAAGACCTTACTCTTTAATGGACTAAAATTTCTGCCTAGTAAGTGCCTTAAATTTTTAAAGCAATCTTTTCTTTCAAAATTTTTGCTCCAAATACCTATCATCTGTCAACCATAAAATACCCTGAATGATTAAGTATTCATTATATACTTTTTGTCTATTTTATTTAGTGAAATTTTCTGTGCCTCTTCAAAAACTGTAAACCCTATTTTAAAAAAAGAAAGATTGTTTTGTTCTTTGATGTTTTATTCTCTAACAATCTTATGCTGCAAAATAAATTCAAATTTAATTATTCCCTTAAAAGATATAAAATTTAATTCACTTTAACCCTCCAGTACATTTTATAGCTCATAACAAACATTTTGCTTCCCTTTTTGAAAATATTTTTTTCTTATGCTTTTAATCCCAATCTCTCTTTTGAGAGACAGGGATGATCCTTCTAGGTAAATTACTATATTCCAAACAGGCACATTTTCTAGCTATAATACAAAGATTCCCTAAAGTAATAGAAACCACTAACATGACTTTTTGACAAGAGAGATAAATATGAAGTGTTGGTAAGACATTTATTTCATCGTCCCAGTTCCTTATTTTGATCTCCAGTATCTTTTATCATAGCATCATACACATGTCAGTTCTTTACACATTCTTGGAGCTTTAAAGAAAGGGAAGACATTTTTCACTTCATGTTCAAATCTATTCAAGGTTTATTTAGGCATTCTTTTGTGTTCTATCTAATCTTATTTTCTGAAATAAAAGGGGCTTGTGCTGAAACTGTGTTATGGACCAAACGTAAGAAAACACTTTTAGAACTATGTTCTTTGGATTAATATCTTATACAACCTCTTACATAGACACATTTACTATAAGACATTTTAGAACATTTAGGCTTTATGATTTCCCAAATAGAAGGTACAGTATGCAATAGTTTCTGAAATCATTTGACCACGGTAGAAATCTTCCAGAATGTCACTGGTCTGGATCTTCTTTTACAAACAAAGGAAGAGAGCGATGAAATCATGTTTCTTAAAGAAGCTAGTACTTGTTTACCATCGGACAAATAAGGTTCTTTCTTACCTGGGAGGAACATCCTCTTTAACAGAGATAGTTACCTCAGGAGTGACATGTGATTAGACCTGACATTTGAAGATCCAGTAAGATTTATATAATATTCTCTGTCTAAACTCTAACAAACCATTCAAAAGCTATATCCCTGCAGCTTGCTCTGAATTAAGCTATTTCATCCACACTTGTCACACAATGAAGAAGAAATCACCCCACTTGTTTCAAAAAGTATTTACCTGCAATAGTGGTGTTTATTTCATTTTTCCGAAAAGAGTCATGTTTTCTTAAATCTTTGTTCAAAAATCTACCATCATGCCAAAGTCTGTCTTATCAATGGTTAAGTGCAGTTTTCTTTTTGTATGCAAACTTGGCATCTAGGATTTTCCTTTTATTATTCACATCAGATAAACAAAAATCCCATCAGTATATAACTTCTGCCTAAAATATCTCTGGCTTATCGAGCAATTGAGATAAATGAGTTTCATTCTTTGTCTTCTGAGTCAGGTGGGTGGACATTTATAATATTGTTCTTCCTTTCAGACACAATTTATTAAGGAGGCACACCCAAATCAGAACAAAAAACATAATAATAAAAAGTTTTTCTGACTATTTCTTTTACCTTTTCCTTGGTTTATGTTATAAACCAATCTAATAATACTGGTTTTGAGTTTGGGGATTGAAGGTGTCTGATATAAAATATTTGTTATCTCTTCTGCCTTGACAAAGCCAACATTTAATAGCTTTCTTGAAAGTGAGTGCAACATCAAACCCCATGTGCTTTCCCCAAATTCATGTTTATTCTGGCATTGCTAGGCATTTCCTAGCCTTTCAGCAACCACAAATGTTAGATTTTTTTTTTCTTTTTCACAGTCACATCACTGTCTTCAACCATTCCCCCAAACTTGTGTCTTTTGCACTTTGTTAAAACATTAGCAAAGGAAAATTGCTAAACTTCCACAGGCGGTGGACCTCTAAGGTCTGCCTCATATTAGATTACATTATTTTGACCTCTTGCCACCAACACCAATTCCTTCTGTGGTTTGCCTGACATTGAACCAAAAAAAAAAAAAAGAAAAGAAAACAGAAAATGTAGGGGAGACTGATTCCTGGTTCAAACTAGGCATTTGCTACTAACTAGTGAAGAGTTTATAAAAAGAATAGGGAGCAGTTATCCCTCTTTTACTCCATGCTTTAGTGGGTATGTTGTTGTCTATTCCAGAATGGGTCAAAAGAAATCCAAGATAAGCATTCCATTTTTAAATGTTTATTTTCCTTTCTTTCTTTTATTTAATCCTAATTTCCCCCTTTGCATCCAACAGCAGCAATTTTCAGAAAGTTGTTTTTCTGTTATATGCCAGGCAAGGAACCAATCACTCTATCCCATCATTGATATTCTGAGCATCCAGTTTTACAGAATGGGACATTAGGACCCAGAGAAGTCATAGGACTTCTCTAACCTCAGTAAATGAATCAGGATCAGATCTTTCACACTGAAGAATGCATTATTTCCACGTAATAATTCTATCCCTTTATAAAAGAGAAAGTAATGTATTTGGCACCAGTTCTTCATGACTCATCTGCTAAGAAACACTATGTTTGCAATGGAAGATCTTCTTATCAGTCTAAAATTACTGAGTCAAATGGCCCATTTGACTGTCCTGGGATTACTAATCATTTGGGTCTTTGTGTGTGAAAACACAAACTGGCCCAACCCAAGCTGAATGAAGACTGCATGATTCATCTGTGAAAGGGGTACTGTCAGGGAGCAGTCCAATTTCATGGATTTGTGTTTTATTCGAGGCAAGTTATGCTCAGAAGCTGAGACTGTCCTTGCCAATAATTTATTTAACACAGGTTCACTGCAGGAATTGTAATTTATAATAATAATATTTCACAAACCAATTGCATACAGGATAATATCTCTTAAAAGCTAATGAAGAAGTGGCATATGCCAAACCAATGTTTCCCCAAACAAAGGGGAAATGAAAGAAATAAAGTCCAAATTTAGATGAAGTATACCTTTCTAGGGGCTCATATATTCAGAAGCATTGGCTTGGCCAATTAAAAGCTTATGTCCACAGCTGTCAACCCAAAGCGAAAGTCCGTTATTGCTAGAGCACATTGCGAGGGGAACGGAAGTGCTGGTGGTAGTAGGCAAAATGATCTCATTTATGTGTAGGGCCACTTTGTGGTTTTCAGCACTGTTGGCAGAGATGGCTCGCACAGCAGAAGTTAACGCCCAAGGTCCTCAGAGAGCTATTAAGATCAACAAAAGGTAGCCTTGTACAAACTGAACACTCTTGCTAAGTCCTCACAAATTCTTGATATTTAAAGTTTAAATGTCCAGGGGTATCCCGGTGGCCCAGTAGGTTAAGCGTCTGACTTTGGCTCAGGTCATGATCTCAGGATCTGGGATAGAGCCCAGTGTCCGCCTCCAACCTCAGCGGGGAATCTGCTTCTCCCTCTCCCTATGCCCCACACCCTTTCAAATAAATAAATAAATAAAATCTTAAGAACAAAATAAAAAAATAAAGTTTAAATGTCCATTACTTTATAGCCATTCTTCCTTACATTTATCGATAAGTCCCCAGTGGCAACTGTCATCAGTGGAGCTACTAAGTGCTTATTGCCAATAACAGAGGTCAATGACAGCATCCTGACACAGTTTCCTGAATGTAAACAGATTTAACCCTAGATCAGAATAACTTTAAGTGATATACAAGTAAATCAAAACCACTTCACTTAAGTCATGAACAAGTGGATTTGAAATCATAACACAAGCAATATAGAAACTATGGGGTAATATCCCAAATCTTTGTTTTGTTATTTTTGGGTTTTGGCTGTTGTCTTATTAAATCTCACACAGATAAAGTGAAGTAATTAAAAAAAAAAGAAAAGAGCAAATTATCAGTAAGTATCAAAGCCTAGAGCAGGCCATGTATATCTAACCTTTCTTTTTACACACAAGAAAACTATTTGTGAGGTTAGGAACTAATCACTTCTCAATGGCCCCACCTCACAGTACCATCACATTAGGGATTTGGGTTTCAACATATGAATCTCTGGGCACACATTCAGACCACAGTAACATCAGAGACACAGACACACAGAGAGATACAGGGAAGTAGGAGAGGGCAGAGAAACTGAGAGAGAGAGGGGAGAAATTTAAGGAATTGACTTAAGTCATTGTAGAGAGGCTACTGAATCCAAAATCTGCAGGTAGACCAGCTGGCTGGAGACCCAGGCAAAAAACTGTTGTTGCAGCCTGAGTCCAAAGCAGACAGGAGTCTGAATTCCCTCTCTTGAGAAGGACTTAAGTCTTTTTTTCTTTTTAAGCCTTCCACTGTTAGGATGAGGCCATTGCATTATGGAGAGTAATTTTCTTTACTCACAGTCTACCTATTGAAATACTAATCTCATCCAAAAAAATCTTTACAGCAACACGTAGATTCGTGTTTGACCAAACATCGGGGCACTGAGACCTAGCTAATAAAATTAACCACCACATTTCCACTGAGCCAGGAACAAGGCAAGGATTCCACTATGTCCACTAAAATTTAATACCATGTTGTATATTAACCAATGTGATAACCTAAGAGAAAAAATAGGAATGCACATTAATTTAAAAATGAATAAGACTATCTTTATTTGCCTATTGTAAGTACGGATATCTGGAAAAGTCAAAAGAATAAATGATAAAAGTAACACAAACAATACAAGCATTCAGTGAAGCAGAAGAACTTAAAATTAATACACAAAATACTTGCTTATACAAACAACTAATTATATATGAATTGGACAAAAATTGCAGTACAAATGTGTAAAAATACTTAGTAATAGACTCAATATGATATGTACAAAACCCTTGTCTATGGCCATACCACCCTGAACGCACCCGATCTTGTCTGATATGTACAAAACCCATAGGATAAATCTTTAAAGTGCAGCGTAACTTAGCCTACCATTTCTTAAATAAGACCCAGAATTGTAAGCATCGAGAATTAGCCTTGTAGTATTATTTTCCCTAAAAATAAGAAAAATACTGTATGAGTAAAAAAAAAAAAAAAACCACAAACACAAAAGAAAACAAAAACAAAAGTGGGGGGAAGGGAAGGGAGGGGAAGGGAGGGGAGGGAAGGGAAGGGAAGGGAAGGGAAGGGAAGGGACCCCAGGATGTCTGGTTGTCTCATTTAGTTAAGTGTCTGACTCTTGATTTCTGCTCAGGTTATGATCTCAGCGTTCTGGGATCGAGTCCCATGTCCAGCTCTGTGCTCAGCAGGGAGTCAGCTTGAGGATTCTCTCTCTTCCTCTCCCTTTGCCTCTCCCTCCACTTGTGTGTGCACTCTCTCTCTCTCTCAAATAAATAAATATTTTTAAAAAATCCTTTTGGCAAAATAAGTAAATTACCTATAAATAGCATGACCATATTATTTATTATCTAATTAGGAAACTTTTAATAGTAAAATGTTGTGTTACTAATAATTATGGTGACACAGGCATAGAACAGAATGTGTCATGGCTTGACTTTTAAAAATAACTCAAGTTAATATCACACTCCCTGCACCATACTGAAACACCAGAAAGATGAACAAAAAAGACTGTGTGAGTCAGGGATTTTATATCAAAGAAAATTAACCTTCAAGTAAAAAGGCTACTGACAAATCATTTTTAAAATAGAAGAGCTTTGGGAATATCATTCTCATGAGTCATAGTTAATGAAACTACCGAAGGACAAATTTCAAGTTAACAAAATATGACAGAGGAAACCTTTTTAAAAAGTATTGGTGATAAACAATGGATATATTTAAAGGTAAATCTAAGGCGTCAAATAATGCCTATAGATGGAATACAAATGTTATGTTATGCGGTCTACAATGGAGGAATGATATAACTTACAAAATAGAAGAGATGAGAGAGAGATAGTGGGAAGTAGAATAGCTCACAAATCATCTCTCATAACTGAAAATTAAGTATATTTTAAGCTGAAAGAAAAAAAATCTAAGAAAATTTGACTATTGAATTAGTAGAAAGGTGAAATCTAAGATAATGATACTTTAAAAAATTGAGTGGGGGAGAACTTAGAGAAGGAGGAAAAAACCAAGAAAGTAATTATATTTGGATACATGGTAGGGTAAATATAAATTGTAAGTTGTCCAAAGAAAAGAGGAGGAGAATGTTTTACTATAGTAAGTTCTAAATTAAATAACTCTGGTAAAGTAGAAAGGATTGAAGAAAATATACTGCTGTATGTTACTTTAAGAATCGTCAGCTTTAAGAGATTGATACTAAGCAGAAATCATAGCAAGTAGATGTGGTAGAGTGCCCTCAAGAGCTTGAAGATGCTTAGGGATGTTGATAGGGAGACAACAGCACTTGGCTGACACAAAGTCATTTATGAAGACCAGTGCATCCTCCCCTGAGAAATCAGATATTTTTGAAGAAAGGTCTGTCGTTGTGCAGTAAGGCAGAGGGTTTCCAACACATCTAAAATTGAATTATGATTCCAAATTTGACCCGTGTGTATCCATGAGCTGATAGATTTGTAGATTTGGAAGTATTTCAGTTAAATATCTATAACATAACATAAACATAAACACATAAACATATACATTCATAATATATATATATCCATATATGTGTATAGTTATATAATTATTGTACATACATGTATAGGAGAGATTCAAGGTCACTCACATATTAATTGAGGAGCAGTTTTAGTCTATATCTAGAAAGTTGTATTTCTATACTTTATGTGTCATATAATAAAGGTGCTATTAGGTTTAATTTACAAGCTACTGATTTGCAATGGAACCCTGAAATTCCACTATCTGTGTGACAACAGTAAGTAACTGTGGACTTTAGGGCCTCAGTTTCTTTCCTCCACATTGATACTAATAATACTGACAATGCTGATAGTTACTTCAGTGTGATTATTAACTGAAATCATATATAGAAAACTATGGAGCAAAAATGCTTGGCAATCGTTGGTGTTTGCTCTCTGGCTATTTAATTAAAGTGCCTACAATGTAATGTACTGAAGATAAAAAATATTGCTTTAATACTATTTCAGCTTCTTTTACCTAGAACAACACTTATTTCCTTGGCCTGTATCCTATGATTTTAAGGCATTCTGCAACCCACTGGCGACTTACCAAACATTATTCATGAAATAAATAATTGTCCTCTGTAGATTCAATGTTCTATGGTAGTAAAAAAAAAAAAAAGTGTCATATTGTGTCCTCTTCTTTTGCACATCTATCAAAAACATTATTTTGTTTTACTGTGTTTAGCCATGTGTGGAAATATGAGTAACAATTTTAGCAACTTTGGCCTTGCTTTCTCACTCTTTCACTGTTTTGGTTTCAATCATCTGACCTAGTGGCAGCTGTCAGTTTACAGTTGCTGAATGAATGGTTTCTCATCATGAAATGCCTTCTGAGAAGCCCAAGCTGAAATGCTCTCAGCTGGGTTGATTATGAAAATTGTACAATTTTGACAAGATTAAAAACAGCATGCCTTGTCTAAAGCAAATGTGGGAATGAAATATCTGTTTTGGCCAGTTAGTTCTACTTTGAAAACCTACTAGCCAGGGGCACCTGGGTGGCGCAGTCATTAAGCCTCTGCCTTCGGCTCAGGGCGTGATCCCGGCATTCTGGGATCGAGCCCCACATCAGGCTCCTCCGCTATGAGCCTGCTTCTTCCTCTCCCACTCCCCCAGCTTGTGTTCCCTCTCTCACTGGCAAATAAAATCTTTAAAAAAAAAAAAAGAAAGAAAGAAAACCTACTAGCCAAATGATAATTGGTAGAAGAGGAAAGGCAAGAAGGCAACCTCGTCTTATTAGTAATAAAATGGGTGAAATTTAATATGAAGCCAATTTTATTAACAACTATAATTTAGCTATAATATTTGGAAAGAGTAATACAATTATAATGTTTAATGTAATGAGGACATAGTAAGCAGTCATTAGATTACTGTCAGAGAATGCAAATTCATGAACTTTTATAGAAAACAATTTAGCAATGTGTAACAATATGTATCAATACACTTTTTCCATAATTGTATCTTTAATCCAGAAGTTCCCCTTTTATGGCTATATTCTATGAAAAACATTGCACATAAATGGACAAACACCTTCCTATAAGACTTATTTATATTAATCAAATGTAAGAAATTATTCAAAAATTGGAGAAAATTTAAATATGTATGTCTCTGAACATCTAGCTTTCGACAAGTGCTTTACATCAGATTCACACGCCTGCCTGTAACAAATATAAGCTTTGGGAAAGAATCAAACAAGCAAACTGTTTGAAGGCACTGGAAAGCACACAAAAGCAAACAAAAACTACAAGTGAAACAGCTCTTAAATGAGGGAAACACAGGAGGTTAGATCGACATTGATCTGACTTTTCCCTGAAGGAACTCGGCCATCCACGAGTCTAATGAGGAATAGAGCTCAAGAAGAAAGGGGCAAACTTAATGGACTGAGGACTGAGAGGTCAGACTTTCCACATGGATGAAAATGTCAGAAGATTAATGGAAACTCTAAAATAATGTATAAAATAAAAATTCCAAACCTGGGAGCACCTGACAGTCTCAGTCAGTAGAACATATGAATCTTGATCTTGGGGTCGTGAGTTTGAGTCCCAAATTTGGGATAGAGTTTACTTTAAGAAAAAAAAATTGAACTCGGGCCACCTGAATGACTCATTCAGTTAAGTGTCTGATTCTTGACTGTGGCTCCGTGAGATCCAGCCCCACGTCAGGATTCCTGCTGAGCATGTAGCCTGCTTAAGATTCTCTCTCCCACACCCTCTGCCCCTCTCTTCTGCTCCCTCAGCCCTGGGCTTGGGCTCTCTCTCTAAAAAAATAAAATAAAAATAAATTTAAAAAAATAAAAGATAAAAAAAAATTGAACTCCTTTAAAAGGAATTCTACCTAAAAAACACAATACTCAAAAATTTCGATGGTTGGACTTGATAGGAGATTGGAAAATGCAGAGTAAAAGGTCTGTGAACTCAAGGACAGGACAATAGAAATTATCCAAATTGATTTACAAACAGTAGATTGGAAATATTGAGAACAACAACCTGGTCATGGTATTAAGCCATCTAACATATGTCTGAATGAAATAGTGGATGATATTAGAGAAAAAACTAGGACAGTCAACATTAAAGAAACAATGGCTGATAATTCTATATATTCCATAAAATATTAAATATAAATGTAAAATATTAAATCCACAGATTCAAGAAGCTCAGCAAACATTAATTAGGATTAAAACAGAGAAAACCATAGCTAGACACATGATAGTCAAAATGCTGAAATACAAAAAGAGTGATAAAATCTTGAAATCGACCAGAGTAAAATGGCATTCTTCATGTAAATAATGATAAAATATTGGCTTTTGGCAGTGAAAAATATTTGTCAAAATGTTTGCCTTAAGGAATTTTAAAGATAGACCGTGTACTTAATATACTTGTAAACCTTGGGAAGATGATTTCCAGGTAGAAGGTTGAAAGTATCAGACAGGACATTCTGGTTAAAAAAGAAAATGAGAGGCATCTGGGTGGCTCAATCGGTTAAGTGTCTGCCTTCAGCTTAGGTCATGATCCCAGGGATCCAGTCCCACATTGGGCTCCTAACTGAGCGGAGAGCCTGCTTCTCCCTCTGCCTGCTGCTCCCACTGCGTGTGCTCTCTCTCTCTGACAAATAAATATATAAAATCTTTAAAAAGAAAAGAAAAGATTTCTCATCCCACTCTTCCCATCTAATCTTCTTCCTGCTCTTAGAAATTTGGGGGCCTGGTAGCATTTTTTACTTTTTTTTTATTATGTTTAGTTAGCCACCATGTAGTATATTGTTAGTTTTTGTTGTAGTGGTCAATGATTCATTAGTTGCGTATAACACCCAGTACTCATCACAACACGGGGCCTCCTTAATACCCATCACCCAGTTACCCCTTTCCCCCATCCCCCTCCCTTCTGAAACCCTCAGTTTGTTTTCCAGAGTCCATAATCTCTCATGGTTTGTCTCCCTCTCCTTCAGTTTTCTCTCCCTTCCCCTATGGTAGCATTTTTTAAATTTGAAAGGTTTCAGCCCCCTCTCATCCGTGCTAATGGAGCTTTGCTAGTATGACACTCTTAAAATATGGGGTTTCTACTTACCAAATAATAGTTCACTCCACTTAACAAAAAACATCCCCACAGTTCTCTTGAGACAAGCTTATATCTCTATGTCAGCATAACAGGCTGCTGTGAGACCTCCTTTAAGATTTTTAGGAGAGAGAGTGTGTGTCTGTGTGTTTGCGCATGTGCAAGCGAGCACGTGCGCCTACAATGCAAAGCTTTAAGTCTTTAAGGTTCTTAACAAAGACTCTTATCACCACGTTTCATTTGATCTTTGGCATTAAGCCTCTTTTCATTTTGAAGCATTTATGTCCAATATTAGTGTTAATTTTGAACACTTGGTAATTTGGAACCCTTTATCACTTGGAACCTTTGTTACTTTGAGAGAGAAAAGTGTTTAGCAACCAATATCTAGGTATTGGCTTTGCTCCTCCCTGCCAAGGGGTCAGCGTTTGGGATGTTCTCAGCAGGTAGAGCTGGGATGAGCTGGCGGAAGCAGGGAGAGGATGAATCATGAGCACAATATATATGTTAACAATGGTATTTGGCTTAAGTAAATGGGGAGTCAGTAAAGAATTTTCATTAGGGTAGTAAACTAATTTGTAGTTTAGAAAAATTACTCTGGCAATACTGTCATGGGTGTACGGAATGTACAAAATATATAAATTATTTAAATATAACTATAATCAAAACATAGGTTTTCTTGTACTAAGTTCCACATATCTGCCATGTGTACCTCTGTAAGAGACATGGTTTATATACATTTAAGTTCTCTAATATGACCAAGTCCTTAAACGTATTATTCCATTGAAGCAAAAGGAAAATAATGATATAGTGTATGTTTATAATATATAATAGAGGCTTCAGGTAAATCACGCACCAACACACACACGCGCATGTGCACGTTGATTTTGTGAGTTTGAGGAGTGGCAATTAGCCCTACATGCAAAACCGCAAAGTGGATAGCTACGTTCAAGAAACTGGTATCAACTCCAGAAATGCTGAAGAAATCGTTTTCAGGGAACTGGCGGCCCATTGACTGAGCTGCTTACACACATTTGCCTACAGAATCAGTTGTTGAATGTTGAAAAGCTAATGTGGCAAATCACAGCTACTTTTCTACATTTTTATGATTGTTTGTTCGTCTTCCCTAAATTATATTAGAGGCAATAAAAATTGATTCTAAGTAAAGTCATTATCCTTTTAAATGAGAGTTACATAGCTCAGGCGTTAAGATATTTGCAAGACAAGGCAATTTTTTTAAAAAGGTTCACTTTTTACTAAATAAAGCTAAAAGAGAAATTGCATATAGCCTCAAAACTGCAATAAGCTAATATCTCCCTAGAAGTGAGTAAGTACATGGGAAAAATGAAATTTATTTTTTTGTAATTTTGCTAATTATTGAATGCTTATAAAAATAAATATTTGATGCTTCTAAAAATAGCAGGAAAATTAATTTTTACTTACCAATTCAAATAAGAAATGGAACAATGCAGTTTACCTACAGAAAAAAATCACTGTTCTGATTTGTATATATTATCCATAAATAATAAATCTTATACTAATAGACATTCAAGGAACAAAGCATTCCAGTGTTGCACACACAATGCTAAAGTGGGCTGCATTCCTAATCCTGAGCTCAGACTCTAAAATCTTTTATAATTGGCTGCAGGCAAACCTGCCCATCTGCCCAAATTTTGCCAAAAATGGAGAACATATATATATTCCAAATAGAGAATATATGTATATATTCCAAATAGAGACACTATTTTTATCTTCCAAGGCTATTTGCTGTACAATCATCCTTGAAAAGATTAGCCGGAACAAAAGGCTGTCAGTGCCTGTGATCCCAGAACATGCAGAAATGTGACTGACACGTGCTGTATCGTGTCCCAGTATATAAGAAGTACTCATGGCGTGGTAATTATTGGTTTCACTATAATATCAAGCATGAGGTTCAGTTATGGAAATCCACTTCATCTGAGATAATAACCATGCTGAAATATTATAGGTTGTCTTGTTATTATCATTTAAGGTTGAGATCATTAACCCAATTTAAAACATGGCCAAACACGGTATAAAATTAATTTCAAATCAAACAACAAAATTTAGGGGCGCCTGGGTGGCTCAGTCAGTTAAATGTCTGACTCTTGGTTTCGGCTCAGGTCCTGACCTCATGGGTCGTGAGATCGAGCCCCACTTGGGACTCTGCACTCTGGGGAATCTGCTTGAAGATCATCCCTCTCCCTCTGCCCCTCCCCCTACTTGCATGCTCTCTCTCTCTCTCAAATAAATAAATACATCTTTAAAAAAATTCAATAAACATTTTTCTCTTTTTCTGAATGTGCATTTTTCTTTAAAACCAGGTACTTTTGTTGACAGATAGTTAAATCCAAGATCTATCTTAACTCTGAAGACCTTTGAACATAACCTGGAAATGACAGAATGAAGGCACACACAATGGATAAGAAAATATGAAAACTAAAGCAAAGCTCCAGAGATATCTGAAACAACCTTCCTTTATTCAGATAAAATTACTAAATGGTTAGCTCAAATAACTCTAGTTACATTATTTTAACTGGGTCATCAGAGGGCAGGAGAAATAAACTTCTCTCTATCAACCTTGTGAAAATAATCTCAGTAACACAATCTAAATGCTCAGAATTTGGGGTTTCAATAAAACTAGAGTGAGACAGTTCCCTTTCTGAACATATATTCATTATTATACTTAGGCCCCCTTTTTTTCTCTGATGAAATCACCCTTTTAAAGCTTTATATCCTCTCCTTTGCTGCCCCCATCAATAGATTTATTGATGTCAGTTAACTGGCTACTCAGTCCTGGGGGCTGTCCTTGCACACACCCATTCTTTATGCCCACAGAATCAGTTATAAGCAAAAATTTCAGTTTATGAACCACAGTTTGCTAGATAGTTTGAGTGGGCTTTGAGTGCTCTGAGTGGATCACCCTGAAGATGACATAGTATCCAGTAATTACATAAGAGCAAAGGAACTGGTAGAAATGGTTGACCTTATCATATCCTTTTTAGTTAGCCACATGGTATCCCCACAGGAAAAGTAAGGAGATTGGACATGCAGAAAGTCTGGGTTATAGTTCAAACTTCTTGTGGTGGCTTTAGTGGATATATCTCTTAAATCCTTAAGAAGAAGGGCATGTTATAAATTATGTGTTTTAGTCAGCTTTCACTGCTATATCAAAATACCATAAACTGGGTGATTTATAAACAACAAACACTTATTTCTCACGTTTGTGGAGGCTGGGAAGCACATGATCGAGGGCTGGCAGATTGGTATCTGGTGGGCTCCTGCTTCGGGTTCCGAGACAGCTCTCTTATCACTGAGTCCTTACTAGGCAGAAAGGGAGAACGGAGCTCTTTAGAGTCTCTTTTATAAGGGCACTAATCTCATTTGAGTGCTCCACCCTCAGATCTAATCACCTCCCAAAGACCCCACCTCCAAATATCATTTGCTGGGGATTAGATTTCAACCTAGGAATTTGTGGGGGACACAAACATTCAGTCTACAGTACATCGTTTACTGACATATTCTTACTTAGTAGAATGCGTGGCTTATCCTCTGTATTCTGTAACTGTTTTAGGATTTGAGTTGAGTAGAACTGAGGCAAAGTCAAAGAACTTCACTAAGATCGGTATCTGTAGTCCCTGATCTCCCGTTGTAGGTAAATGATTGTAATTATCTGACATGATATGCTTTAAAAATAAGTTAAGTAATGATTTTGGGGTATATCTTTATGTGTATGTGTGAATAAAACCTAGATTTATCAGTTAACATATATGATACCTTAATCAGGAATCTGTAGAGGTAACAAAAATTATATATCATAAGTCATTAAGCAGTGCAAATTAAAAACAAGATGAGATACCATTGCATGCCCATTATAATGGCTAAAATTAAAAGATTGGTCATACAAAATGTTGGCAAGGATGCAGGGCAAATACATCTTGCGTAGATTATGTATGGGAATGAAAAATGCAGCAACCACTTCAGAAAACTGTCAGTTTCATAAAAATTTAAGATATACTTTCTAACCAAACCATTGTAATCCTAGGTATAGACAAATAGAAACATTTGTCCAAACAGAGAACTTATATCAATGTCAATAGCAATTCTATTTGTGATAACAAAAACTAGAAACAATACTGATATCCATCAACAAGTAAATGTTTTACACAAAATATGAGATATCCATATAATCAAATACTATTGGACAATAAAGAGAAAAAACAAAGTTGCTAATATATGCACCATGATATTTGATTCTCAAAATCATTAAGTTGATGGAAGAAATCAGACAGAAATAAACATGCACACAATCAGAAAATAAATGTATAATTTTATTTATAACAAATTTAAACTATCATGGTATAAAGCAGAGTCATAGTTCTTTAAAGAACAAGGGTGGAGTGAAAGCTGGACTACAAAGAAACACAGTGGACATTGTGCGTTTTGGGATGTGCCATTGGGGAATTTCAATTTTCAGAAATCTGTCATGTCCAAACATCCTGTAATAATAGGTAAAATTTACATACATTATACTTAGTATCACATTTAACTTTACAGGAAACAAAAAAAGGAAACAAATAGGAAAACTCTGTATGAACTAAAAACTAGAACAAGTCCTTATTGTACCCCCACTTTGGGGCAGAAAGGTCTTTATAAATAATCAAACTGTAAACCCTTGAATAAAAGGAATTAAAATGGACTACATAAGAATGAATATTGTTTATGGCAAAAGTTACCAGGCAAGTAGGTGGCATAGAACTTTTGCTTCCTGTTGTGATGGTGATAAGAATTACATCTATCCTTCTACTGTAAACACGTATAAAACTATAAGGCAATTGTTTTCAGGGTGGAACCACAGTTAACACTGAAATGTGATACTTGAGTGAAAGGAAATCCATACTTACATTGGACTCCTGCCTAGTGGTACCTTCGTAGTAATGACATAAGGAAGTAGAGTCTAAGAAGAAAGCAGTGTTCTTGCTGAACAAAAGGGGGACATACTGAAGTTTGAGCTGCTGTCGTGGATAGTGTTTGTGAGGTAATGTACCAGGGAAGAATGAGCTGTAGGGTGAAAGGACCAGAGGTCTGAGTGGAGTTCACCTACAAAACTTATCTAAGTGTGTAGTTGCATATAACCAGAGCAAGACTGAAAGGTCAAGTAAAGAGCAGGTGTCCTGACACTAAGAGCTCAAGAGAACTATCAGAGATCACTAAGACTTGGGAACGTTGGTGATCTACCTTAAAAGGAGTATAAAGATCTCACTGTGATCCCTGGGTTTATAATTGATAATCCAGAAATGATAAAACTTTGGAGTAGAAATTACATCCTAGTGTAAGAACATTATGAGAATAAATTTTACTTAACACACTGTGAAGCCAAGTTTGACAAGACCAAGACAACTTGCAGGCAGTAATTTAGATGCCTGCCAGAATAAAACACAATATTCCTTAAAGGAAGATGACATGTTTTGGGCTCCTTGTAACTTGTCTCCTACAATATCCAGCATTTTATAACAACACACAACAAAACATTAGACTTGTACTTAAAATCAAAGGAAGGGGAGACATTCAATGGAAATTGAATGTAATATGTTACAGATATTGCAGGTGCAGACAAGGAGTTAATTAGCTATCCAAAATATAAATGTATCTTGGAGGCATTGTGAGTTTGGTTCCAGAACACCAAAATAATAGAAATATCAGAATAAAGCCAGTCAAATGAATTTTTTGGTTGCCAGTAGAGGGTCTCACCTCGATGTTGATGGCTGCTGACTGATCAGAGTGGTGGTTGCTGAAGACGGGGTTGGGTATGGCAATTTTTAATGTAACACTGAAGTTTGCTCCATTGGTTGACTCTTCCTTTCATGAATGATTTCTCTGTAGCATGCAATGCTCTTTGATAGCATTTTGCACACAGAACTTCAAAATCAGAGTCAGTATTCTCAAATTCTGTCAATGCTTTATCAACCAAGTGTATGTAGTATTCTAAGTTCTTTGTTGTCATTTCAACAATCTTCACAACATCTTCACTGGGAGTAAATTTCATCTCAAGAAATCACCTTCTTGATCATTTATAAGAAGCAAATCTTCATCTATTGAAGTTTTATCATGAGCTATATCATGAGTTTGTCACATCTTCAGGCTCCACTTCAAGTTCTAGTTCTCTTGCCATTTCTACCATATGACTCCACTGAGTGGAGTCCACTGAGTCTTGAACCCCTCAAAGTCATCCATGATGGTTGGAATTAACTTCTTCCAAACTCTTGTTCATGTTGATCTTTTGACCACTTTTCATGAATCACAAGTGTTCTTAGTGACATCTAGAATGGTGAATTCTTCCCATGTTTATACTTTGCTCAGATCCATCAAAAGGATCACTGTCTATGTAAGCTATAACCTTTCTACATGCATTTCTTAAATAATAACATGTGAATGTCGAAATTATTCTTTGATCCAGGGGCTGCAGAATGGATGTTATATTAGCAGGCATGAAAACAATGTTAATTTCATTGTACATCTCCATCAGAACTCTTGATTTGACTAGGTGCTTTGTCAATGAGCAGTGATATTTTGAAAAAATATTTTTTGTTTTTTTTGTTAGTTTGTTTTCTCAGCACTAGGTCTCAACAGTGGGCTTGAAATATTCAGTAAACCATGTTTACTACAAACTGTTGGCAGAAATGCGCTGCCATCCAGGCATTGCTGTTCCGTTTATACAGCACAGGCAGAATAGATGTACTGTAATTCTTAAGAGCCCCAGAATTTTTAGAATTGTCGATGAGCACTGGCTTTAACTGAAAGTCACCAGCTACATAGTCCCTAACAGGAGAGTTAGCCTCTCCTTTCAAGTTTGGAAATCAGGTACTGATTTCTCTTATGTAGCTATGGAAGTCCTAAATGGCATCTTCTTCCCATAGAAGGCTGTTTCATCTATGTTGAAACTCTGTTGTTTAGTGTAACCACCTTCATTAATTACCTTAATTTATCAAAAAGATAACTTTACGATTCAAGTAATAATTGAAACAATGTATTGGATGATTATAGCATGTGGATGAGGGGAATGAATGACAGCTTTACCAAAGGGGATGGGAAGGAAAATTTTAGACTACTATGTTATAAGATTTCTATACTACACATGAAGCAATACATGTGGAAAATGTTGCTAAATTAGTTAAAATATATGATATATGCTATAGGATTACCACTAAAATTATTTTTAAAGAAATATAATTTAGACTTCTGCTTACCCCCCACCCCTACCCCCTCTGGACCAGAAGCACTGTGCTCTAACACCAACCTACTCAACTAGGTTGAAGCCCAGCTGGCACCAAAATGCCGGCTTACCACTCTTCTCTCATGAACTCTGACACCAAACTCATTGGAAACATGGCACTATTGCCTAACATAGGTCAGTTCAAAGGCCCTGCCCCTAGAGAGACAAAAAATACAGCTATTGTAAATGAGGCCATCTATTATTTCAAGGCCAATGTTTTCTTCAAGAACTATGAGATTAAGAATGAAGCTGATAGAACCTTGATATATATAACTCTCTACATTTCTGAGTGCTAAAACAAAACAAAACAAAAACAAAATAAAACTCCAAAAAGTGCAATTCCAAAAGACAAAGTGAGAAAGAAATGTATATATGGGGAATCACTAATGTTCCCATTCCTAGAGAGCCTAATTTTCCACTTAAAGCAATTGATACTAAACCTGCAAACAAGAAGATGAGGTGATGGGGGCCTACTTACAGAAACAGATAAGAGACTGGACTGACTTTGTGAGAAAGTTTTTCACCCTCAGAATGTTAAACCCAGCAAGTGCTGGACTTGTTTTATGAAGAGACAGTTCATGAACAAGAGTGCCTCAGGACCTGGACAGTAAAAGGAGCCGGGGAAGACACTGTTTGCACAGCGACAGCAGCATTTTATAGCAGATGCACACAGTTCTTTCCCTTTATTTGATAAAGTTTTATACAGAAGAGAGCATGTCTTCACTTAAAGAAATCTTTACCAAGAATTTGGGTTGGGGAGGGAAGAGTGGGTTGTCAAAGTGTGATTTTAAATTTCCTGCAGTTTGAAGCTGGTGCTTAATAACAGTAAGTAATAATAAAGAAATTTCTAACATTAAAAAGCAGAAATATAATTTATACTTTAAAGGGGAAATAAATTAAATCAAAATGTCCAATTAAAAACAGATAAAAACAGGAGAAACGGAATAACAAAGTTATTTAAAAAAACCCAAATCAATGAGTATAAAACATTGTAAACATGAGAGATAGTAATCCAACTATATCAGTACTTAATTTAAATGTGACTTGACTAAATACACCAATTAAAAGACAGGAATCATCAGAGCAGATTAGAAAATAGTACCCAACTCTATTTTGTCTGCAAGGAACACCCTTTAAATATAAAGACTGACCTAGGTTAAAAGTAAGGAGATGGTGGAAGACATACCATGCTACAACTAATAATAATAAAAAATAATAATAGTATCTGGAATAGCCTTTTTAATTTCAGACAAAACAGATTTGAGAAAAGAAAGGTTATCAGGGATAAAGAGGGGCATTGTGTAATGATAAAGGAGTCAATTCTTCAAGTTAACACAGAACTCTTCCATGTGTATGTACCTAACAAGAAAGCACCAAGACACAGGAGGCAAAAACTGACAGACCTGAAAGGAAATATAGACAAATCTACTATTATAGAGACACAAAATCCACTCTGTTAGTAATTAATATATCATGTAGTCAGAAAATTGATAAAGATATAAATTGCCTGAACAGAGCTATCAATTAAATTGATCTAATTGTCATTTATACAATACTCCTTCCAACTGTAGCAAAATACGCATGCTTCTTAAATTCGTATGGGACATCCATCAAAGTAGACTACATAAGGGGTCATTCAACACCCTTAGTGCATTTAAAAGAATAATGTTAAGGGTTGAAAAGATATGATGAAGCTCTAACCCCTGGAACCTCTGAATTTGACCTTATTTGGAAATAGTGATATGCAGATGCAATCAAGTCAAGATGAGGACATTAGGGTGAGCCCTAATCTAATATAACTGGTGTCCTTGTAAAAAGGGAACAAGATAGGGACATATAGGGAGTAAACAGCCATGTGAAGATGAAGGCAGAGATGGCAGTTATGTTACCACAAGCCAAAGGACACCAGGGGCTGCGGGAGGCTGGGAGGTGTAAGGGAGACTCCTTGCCTTGAGTCTTAAAAGGGAGCATGGCTTGGCTTTGAACTTCTAGCCTCCCAAAATGTGAATGAATAATTTTTTGTTGTTTAAAGCCATTTAGATTGTGGTACCTTGTTAAAGCAGCCCTAGGAAACAAATACAAATGGAAATCATACAAGGTGTGTTCTCTGGCCACCACGGAATTAGACTAGAAAGTAAGAAGAGAAGGACTGCCAGAATATACACAAATATCTGGAAATTCAATGATACATTTCTAAATAACCCAAGGATCAAAGAAGAAGTCTCAATAGAAATTTAAAAAGTATATTTTGAACTAAATGAAAATGAATACACAACTTATCAGAATCTGTGGAATGAGGTAAAAGCTTTGTTTCAGAGAGAAATCTTTTCCTTTAAATGCATACTTAAGAAAATAAAGATGGAATGCATAAATCAATAACCTAAGTTTCCATCACAGGAAAGTAGAAAAAGAAGGGCAATTTAAGTAGGAAGAACAAGATACTAAAATTGGAGGAAAAATCAATGAAATTTAAAACAAGACAACCATAGAGAAAATCAACAAAATCTCAAACTAGTTCCTGGAGAAGATCAATAATATTGATATATCTGTACTCAAGTTAACCAATTGGGAAAAGGAGAAGAGAGAGACAGAAAGTCAAGAGAGAGAGTGAAGAAAAAAACAAGACAAAACACAGATTATCACAAATGAAAAGGGGTCATCACTAATGACCCCACAGACATGAAAACAATAATAAAAGAATGTTTTCTGTAAATATATACCTACTCATTTGTAATTTAGATGAAATGGAACAATTCTTGAAAGACACAAACTACCAAAACTCAAATAAGGGAAAATAGATAACCAGAAAGATGCTACATCTATCACAGTAATTGAATAAAAAAATTAATAACCTTCCAATAAAGAAAGTACAAAGCACAGATGGTTTGACAAGCAAATTCCACTAAATATTTAAATAAGAAATCATTCTAATTGTCCATACTTTGTTCCAGAAGATAGAAGCAACAGGATCATGTCTTACCTTGTTCTTATGAGGTCAGAATTAACCTAATACAAAATCAGATTAAAAAAATAAATTTCAAAAGAGAAAATCTAAAGACCAATATCTCTAATAAATATAATTGCATAAATTCTTAACCAATATTACCATATCAAATCCAGTAATATAGAGAAATAATTATATACCACAACCAAGTTGGTAATTCCAGATATGGAAGGCAGGTTTCACATTCAAAAATCAATTAATGTAATCTACCACATCAAAAAATTAAGAAAAAAAGCATTTAATTTTATTATGTTTTAATTTCGATTCTAGTATAGTTAATATGCAATGTTATTTTATTTTCAGGTATACGATATAGTGATTCAACACTTCCATACATTACTCAGTGCTCATCATGAGTGTCCTCTTCAGTTCCACATGTTTTTGAGTTTTGCATAAAGTTGATAGTTAATTGTCTTGAATTTTTGTCATTCAACATTATGTTCATGAGATTCATCATGATTTTGCTTAAAGCTGTTCTTGGTTTTCATTCTACTTCTGATGGATATTAAATTTGAAACTTTCACAGACAGAGCTGCTATGGAAATTATGCATCTGGTTTCTTTGAGGAGTACATTGCTAAACCTTCATCTTTATTGGATGATGTCAAATTCTTTTCCAATGCGCATGCCAATTTATACTCCCACCCACAGGGTATAAGTGTTTTCGTTGCTCTGTTTCAGCAGTACTAAATTGTGTTTGTTTGTTTGTTTTTTACTAATCGTGAGTTGTTAAGTGTTCTCTGGTTTTAATTATTCCCTTAATCTCTAATAGAGTATATTTTTATAGTTTGAAAGAAGATAAAGAAAAATCATGATTATATAAATTGACAAGCACTTGGAAAAAATCCATCATCTGTTCTTGGTAGAAACTCTCAGAAAACTAGGAAGACTGAAGAAGTTCCTCAACTTGGTAAGGAACATACACAACAAAACAAAACTTAACGGCTAGCATCATAATTCAATGTGAGAAACTGGATGCTTTTCTTCCAAGGGGAGGATATCCTCTCTCCCTACTTGTATTCAACCTCATACTGGAGGTCCTAGCTAATATAATAAGAAAAGCAAAGGAAAGCTGTACATATTAGGATGGAAGAAATAAAATCATCTTTGTTTGCATCTAGCAGGGATCCTATACTGGAATAAAGGACATGAGATAAAAACTACAGAAATATGAATAATGTATAGACTTCAGTTAATAATAATGTATCAATATTGGTTCATGCAGTATGACAAATGTATCACAGTAATGTAAGATGTTAATAAAGGAAACTGGGCAACAGATATACGGAAACCTTCTCTGCACATCTTTGTAATTTTTCTGTAAATCTAAAACTCTTCTAAAATAAAAATTTTGTTTAAAACATTTTAGGAAAAATATATGGTATGCAGTGCTTTATTTAAAAAGACCAGGCAAAATCAATACTTAATCTTTTTATTGAACACAGCTGTGTGTTTCTGTGCACACCTACTTGTGTGTATGTGTGTTTAAATGTGGAAAAAATTATTCTGAAAGATAGACAAAAACGCACGGATGCATTTATTTGTATAGAACATTTGGGATTGAGGATATGATTTAAATCCCATCTTTATATTATCTGTAATATTTCAAAATGTATAAGGAAAATTATACACTTAAGGCATGGATTACTTAAGGCGTTATTTCTTTGAAAAAATAAAGGGCCAGGGTACTTAGAACCAAACTCTGTGGGCATAAACTGCCACACCATTCTCTATTAGCGGTGTGGTTTGGAACAATTCTTGAATAACCGTTCCCTCCTACGAAAAAATACAAGCACTTATATTTACCTTAATATTGCAGCAGTTCCTTTACTTTGCAACTTTAATCTCCTCCCGAGAAGTCTGCACACGTAAAATTATTTCTCAGATCTCAATGCTCTCTCAAATTACTTTCTGATTGGGTCATCTATAGCAGAACAATGAATTCACCATCTTAAGGATCTCTGGATGGCTGGTAGGTGTAGAAGTTGAGGTGAGAGTTTAGTTGGAAAACTTAAAAGTAACTTTAGACCCCAAGTAATGTTTCTCAGAATTGATACAATTCCCTAGTGCATAGTTTGAGAACTTAGTCTCTAAGGCAAAATCAGATTGCTTTGTAAGAATAAACAATCTCAGCCATTATGTAAGTATATTGTATACTTATATACAACTATCCAGAGTATATTGTAATTGAACATTATATACGAAGTCTCTGTTTTGCATATTTTTCTTATGTAAATTATTCCTCTATAAATGATATCTGTCTAGTCACACATATCTGGGTGTATCACATATATAATGTATTAAAGGCTTATTAAGTAGACCAAAACACAAGTCTCAGGAAGTGTTGCATGTAGTTTTTGTCAAGTTACCGAAAGTTTCCCTTTTAGTTCCCTGAGAAATCCTAAGAGTACTGCTTCCAACAAAGGGGCTATAGAAATCCAATACCATCACAGAGGATTTTGAAAAATGGCTCAAGAGCTTTGAATATTTGTGTTAGATTCATTCACCATCTAAATCTTGAGAGGGCTGGAATAGAGCAGCTCTAAAACCTATTCTTATGCATTCTCTGTGAAAGAAGATTCCAGAATTGAAGTAGGCATCACTAAGAATGTCCTTCAAATAGGGTCAAAAGATATTGAAGAAGCAGGGCTTATGTTTCAATTCTTGGAACACCATGAGTTCTTGACTTTGGTCAGTTGCAACTTGCCAGTTGCACCTGGCCCAGGTCCTGACCAAAATCAAGATAATGTAACATCTGTTAGCTGAATAGCCAATCCTGTATCAGATAGTTTAACTCTGTCTGCACCACTCAAAATTGTTTCAAAACAAGTTATGTAACCTGTGGTTTTGCCTTTGAATTTCAGTCAACTATGTGCTTCCCAGATTGTATCCCTCGCACCCTAAATAAATGTTTTTAGTTGCTTTTCAGCCTCCTCTTAGTCAATCTCTGATTCCAAAAGATATAAAGTGTTAAATTAATTAAACAAGTAATCCATTAGACTGAGGTGGTGCTCTATATAAGCAAACCAAAATGTAAGCCTGTAAATGCCTCAAAGTTCTAAAATCAAAACACTAAGGATAACCAATCATAAATAGCCAACTCGTCTTTAAGCTATGGCCAATCAAATACTTCCTTTCGTTGCATGGTTTTTGCTTTTTTCTTAATTATGTCTTTCCCCAGTCTCCTTGCAGGTGGAGCATTCCTAAACACTTCCAGCTTGGCATGGCCCAATTTCAATAGATTTTTGTTCAAATAAACTCAACATTTCTAATATGCCACAGTTTATCTTTTTAATTTTATCTTTTTTTTCTTGCCTTGGTGTATCTGTTAACAGTTCACAGCACAAAAAGAAAAGAAGGGGACTTCCCCAAACAGCAATACTATCATTCCTCAAATCACACAACTCAGCTTCAAAATGATGCTGAAGATCCAAATTTCTTTACTCCAAGTCCAAGGCTTTACCAAGCATGTTGCAGGTTGGATTGTTATGACTTGAGTCATCAATGGTCCTCAGAGATTCTAGAATAACCATGAAAGCAAAATCCTGTGAAGATTTATATAGATCACAGGACTCTCTCTTTTCTCCAAGCAGGGAAGAATAGAAATATTTGCTGTCCATGCTTTTCTGGCAGGCAGTGCTCTTCATGTCACGTTTAGCAAGCAGAACCTGATGTTCTGATTATCTCAAGATTTCTGAAGCTCAAACCAACAACTTCATTTTGAGAGTACTAAGTTGTGTAATACTATAATACCAGAAGAAAATGTAGACCAGTATTAACTTCAAAAAATGCCAAGAATGAGAAATGTGAGTGATAAGTAGAAACTAAAAGAATGAATTAAACTAATTAGGAGAAGATATGGAAATTCTATAGACAGATATATGTAGGGAGACAAAGAATTCTCCGTAGGTAATTCTTAGATCACTAGTAATAGATGTGAGTGTTAGCATATTATAAAGTGTTTGTGCTTACTTTAGTATTTGATTGTCTCTATTCAGTATGCACCAATATACCTTACAGCTAGAAACTAATAGGGTCATACAATATTCCTGATTTTAGGATAATAGAATGTACAACCCTTGCTGAAAATTGCTGTGAAAGATAGACAGATGAAGCCAACGTGATCTTGCATACTTTCAAGGCCAGCTGTCAAAATCTTTATTTACCCCTTTATGATATCTCTGGATATCAACTGTCTCCCAAAACAGTTCTCAAGGTGTGGGTGTTCTTTAAAACTACTTCAAATTATTTCAGTGTTTTCTCCTGAATTCTCCTAAGGCAGAGGGAAAACCAGAGTCTAATTTATAACTCTGAAGACCGGAACCTAATTTATAACTCTGAAGTTCGCTGGAGATTTTAAGAGACAGTAGTCTCAGCTCACTGGCTACTGAATGAAAGGTCCTTTTTTATTTTTTAGAAACAAACATTATATTACAGTCGTGTTTAGCCCAGCTGGGGAAGCCTAATGTAGCTTGAAATAAGTTTTATTATGAAGTAATGATTCTGAGTTGGAATGCCTAGTCTTGCTGGCCAGGGGTGTTTACAGAGCCTAGCACCATCTTGGGAGAAAAAATTTGAAATAAAGGCATGTATTGTAAGGGATTGTAAATAACGGCTTCAGCTGCAACCACAGGGTTTGGCTTAATTTGTTTGCGGCTCTTTCTGTGTGGTACTATCCCTTCCTCTGCACTGCTAACTTGAGCTTCTTTGGTTTCCATAGTGATACCCCCAGGGAATGTCTTTTCTACTTGGTGTTTGGCTTCTGATTGTTGATTTCTGGTCTTAACTCTGTGTCATAAGCCCATTTTATGCTGAATATCACTGAAAGGTATTAAAGAATCCATTTGAAGAATCGGTTTGTCAGCCTTCTCTTTTTCCCCCAAACTGGATAACGCTTGAGCTTCTAAACTGTAACAATTCTCCTAAAGGAATCAGAATAAATCCTTAAGAGCAAACAGTCTCAGATACTTTCCAAATAAATGCTAAAAAAGTACATTTAACTTGACATTATAAATCACCTCAAAAGCAATGAAAAAACAAATCTGTCTATAATGATTAGCTAAACTTTTAAATTAGTGATTGCTGATGACTTTACTATATAATTTAAAATAGTATTTAAAAAAATAATGTTGGGGTGCCTGGGTGGTTCAGTTGGTTAAGCATCAGACTCTTGGTTTTGGCTCATGTCATGATCTCAGGGTTGTGGGATCAAGCCCCATGATGAGCTCTGCACTCAGCGTGGAGTCTGCTTCAGATTCTCTCTCTCTCTCCCTCCCACTCACTCTGTCTCTCCCTCTCTCTGTCTCAAATAAATAAGTAAAATATTTAAAAACAATAGTGTTAATAAGTTTTAGAGACGAAAATTAGCATATGAACTATTGTGTGAGGCACTATGGGTACTGCATGGAATAGAATGGAATGGACTAGAAGTTAACAGTTTGCCATCTAGTCCTAAGAGTTAATCAGATGCTGTGTGACCTTGGGCAAATCAGTTCATCTTTCTGGGTAAATACTTTCTTAACAGCATTTTAATGAGTGCTCTAACATATTACATGTATTTGATAGGCACTGGCATTTTCCCTATTTTTAAATGAGAAAACTGAGGCACAGAGGGTCTAAGTGATATAAACAGGATCACACAATTAGTAGGAGAATTAATCCTATTATTCAGCTTTTAAACAAGTCCAAAATCAGCACCTGCTCTCTTAACCAAGACAGGGTATGTCATTTGAACCAAATAATCTACATATTTGGAAAAGTAGACTGAGGTTAAGTAACTCACTGAGGGACACTTAACTAGTTGGTAGCATCATTAAGACCTATATCTTGTGTTCTTTTCTCAAATACAACAAAACTATAAAAATGTCTATATTTTTATGACTCAACTACACTTTGTTCTTTCAGGAAGAGAAGTTAATAAAAGCAAATGTGATAAACTCTCACAAAAAATAAGTATAAAATTTGTAATGTGCACTTCAGATTTTCTCAAACAACTTGAAAATATTAATGAGGAAATCTTATTCTCAGTGTTTATTGTCAATAGTGTTGATTGTTCATTTAGGATAAAGAGTGTATAAAAAAATCAACCCTTTGCTTATAAGAATTAATGTGAGTTACTAAATGGTAATCTTATGTATTTACAGATGCATCACACAGCTCTTGTGCCCTGTCCTCCTCCCCACCCCCATCCCCACAAGATTCCACAGTATTTGCCTTTTTCTTTGGCCATTTTTGTTGTAACCAGCTTCATTCAGCTGTGACCCCATCTTGCCTCAGCTGAACCTCCTTTTTTGGTCCCAGCTTATTTCAGAAGCTTCAGTCTAGGAGAGGCATCTTTTGGGAACTGCTGACATTCACACGTCTATAATTTGGAAAGGCAGTACTTGTCCAGTGGGGGAATGATGCTCATCTGTGGTGGAATCATCTCACCAAATAAACTTCATGCATATGATTCTTTGACTTGATTTCCTCTTTGTGAGGAAATCCAAGCATATACATGTGGTTAGAGGGTCTAGATGCTTTTTTTTTTTTTTTTTTTTTATGAATTTGCCCTCAATTCTACCTATATCAGGAAGGGAACATGCTATAGTTTCAAAGTTTGTATGGACAGTTTTATCCTTGAATGAGTTTAATTCTAAAGGTCTTTACAAATAATCAGTTGAAAGTACCGTTTGTCAAACTCTTTATAATTTTTTGATGCTGCGCATTTATTTTATATATAGACATACACACACACACACCATTTTTCAAAACATATCAAGACATATACAATATAAGTTAAATATGTATCAAAATATAATTACTCAATTTTACAACATATGTATCTGTGTACATATCATGCATACACAGAGTATATAATAACATATTTTATACATGGAAAATAATGCCTTAGAGTTTGTTAAACCTATTCTTTTGAGACTATATTACATCAAAAATTAAGGATGCCATGAGACCAGTCAATGGGTTTTATAAACAGTTTCTTCCATATTTGTTGCAGGGCTGAGCGATATCCAGATCTCATGGCCTTGCTTCCAGACATTTGTGGGCCCTTTCGTCTGCTGAATGGTTTTCAGGGCATCTCTCTTTTGGGGACTAAAGGCAGATGAGAAAGGCCTCATGCTTACTGTTCAAAGCTAAGATGGTAATGTTCAGAGTTAGAGGTACTGAAAAGCAGGCAATGATCTATCTCTCTTTATTCCTCTTCTCAAAGAAGAAAGTGAGAGTCCATGATAACCTACAAACAATTTTAATTTTCCTGATTTTGCACATTGAAAGGCTGGTTTCTCCCTATTATTAATATTGAATTATTTAAATATTCTAATGATTAAAATATGAAGAAGAGTATGAATAATTTCTAAAGAAATGTGCCTAAAGCACAAGATATTTAGAGATCTCATGTTCACTGTTTTTGAAGATAAGCAGACTCTTTTGGTAGCTGTATACTGATTATGGTAGAACTTCAATAATATTAATATTAATGACAGTAATTAGCATAACAAAAATAGTATGACATTTTAAGAACATTTATGGGACATAACACTATGTACTAAGCTTTCATATAAACTCTTAACATCTAATTTCTAATTAATCCTCACACATCCTATTTGTTATATTCCCTGTTTTTATGTTATTATCCCTGTTTTGAACACTATATTATGTACTTGGCATCCTTACAAAATTCTAATATTGAATTTCTAGGGATTGCATATACACTATCCGTTAGGCGTATTATTACCATTGTTCTCAAAATGAGAAAAATGAAGCATAAAAGATTAAATTGTATGCCTAAAGTCATATAGCTAGTGATGTAAGCATGATGGAAGGCGGGTGGTCCGACTACAGACTACAGCATTATGCACTGAATTACAGGGATCAGGACTATTTGTGTCACTTCTTAAGAAGTTTACACTGTTACATTTTGGGTAATGGAATCTTGGGCTTAGGACAGAATTGTTTTCCCAAGGGTCTCCCGAAAAAATTGCACACCAAATGCAGATAGTGATAGAAATTCATGATTGTTTTTATTTTGTGTTCTTTGCTTTTTGCATTTCCAAATTCTCTATAACGAACATGGTTACCTTTGCAATAAAACCAATCACTGGAATATATCTAAGTGTCAGGCGCCTGGGTGGCTCAGTCGGGTGGGCGTCCAACTCTTAATTTCAGCTTAGGTCATGATCTCAAGGTGGTGGGATCAAGCCCCAAGTGGGGCTCCCTGACCAGGGGAGAGTCTGCTTCTGTCCTTCTCCCCCAGCCCCTGCCCCTGCCCCTGCTTGACCACGGTCTCTCTCTCTGAAATGAATAAAGAAATCTTTAAAAAAATAATGTATTTAAGTATCATGGAGCTATGGCAAAAATCTAACCTATAAAATAAATCTGCAAAATACACCACAGTTAAAGTTTGCATCCTTGTGATCATATTTTAATTATAATTTTTATAATATATAAATTGCTATGTTATACATACCAATCAATTGTGTATGTGTTGATGGAATATTAAAATACTAAACTTATGAATTTAATGTTTGCCATACTATTTAATTTTATTTTGAAAATTATTTGATCTACAACCTTTGCTGTTATTTTTCTGTCATAATTGACATCTCATATTGTAAAAGTTATCAACAAAATGGTATGTTTAAGTTTTATAACACAATTATATATGCAATGGTTATTTAAATGCCTCTAAAACAAAATCTCTTATTATATACAATAATTTTTATATATTTATAAATCTATTTATAAATCTCTTTTGACAAAGTTATGTAAATGAATGTGGTATACTTACATCTTAAGAACATATTTTGATCTTAATAATGATTAAAAGACTGTTGAGAATTTTTTTACACCATGAAGCCCTAGTGGTATCTTTCCCTTATGAATTAATGATGCATATATTAACTATTTCATTTTCCCCCAATTATTTAACTGTGGATAGGAGAAAATCTCAAAGTACATATCCCTTCAGTTCAGTTCAATTAGTATAATCATTTTTATTTTTAGCTAACTGAAGTACTTTTTATATAAAGTGTCCATTGCAATATGTGGCAAGATTTACATGTCAATTCAATTAGCATTCTTTCTACCATCTTTGGGTTCTATCTATACCCCATTGTGCAGGGTTGTGGCAGAAATATGGCTTAGATGGTCTATGTCTCTCCTTGCTGGTACCTAGTTTTTGTCCCTATATGTCTCCAGGTTTTGGTCAGTAAATGTTACTGCTTCATCCCTCTCTGCCTTACCTCTATGTCTATCCAGGCCAGTTCATTTTTTCAAGTGGCTTATATGTTTCTCTTTGGCTACTAGAAACTCAGTGAGGCTATTTATGGGGCTTCACAACTTACTCAACACATAAGAAATGATTACACTACTTTCTGATCATTGTTGGGAAAAGTAGGACTTCTGCAAGCCCATTTTCAAATTCATCTGCCTAAAGATATTACTTAGCCATTTTTAACTGGCTCCATGATATACTGCGCTAAAAAAATGTGAGACCATTTTACAGACCTGGGACACACACATGCAGAGATTTATGATCTCTCCTTTTAGTTCCTTAAATTCAATCTGGGGATTCTGCTTGTCATACTAACATTGGGCCAGTAGAAATAATTGTCACCATGAGTTATTGCTGGAATAATGCAGCATATATATGAAATGAATTAATTATTTAGCTAACATATAGACATATAACACTTTCTTTATATTCTTTCCCATTTAATGAGATATAGGCATCTTCTATCCTTAAATGTTTTGTCATATAGCATCATCAAAAGCATAGCAAGGATAAGACTAAGTTTCTTTGAAATGACATCGATAAGGTGAAATCATATGAAAATGTGTTTTCTTGACTGATAAGCCATAGTTTTATAATTTTTTGAATCAATGTATTAATGAATTTAATGTACCAACCTTAAAATTTCAGGGATTTAAATATATAACTTTTTTTCTCATTCTATCACAAATTAATGACTATGTTTCTAATGAGATGTTTGAGTCCCTCAATATGAAACAGTGCAATTTCAAGATGTTTAAAGCTAAAAGGGCAGAATAGTTCATTATCTGATAAAGTAGACTGAAGAATGGCAGCAAGAATTCAGTGTATGAAATAAAAGCAATTATACTTACTGAAAGGTTTAAATTATATTCATAAAATAATAGCCTCTGAGCTTAGTTATAACCCATGAAAGGGAACTAAGGATCATGTGTGCCACTATGGATTAAAAGAATTATCCAGTGCTGGATAATGTGTGATTTGTAAAAACAGTGTGTGTATTCAGACTTCTGTATGATGCTCTAAGTTTCAAGACTGTATTTTCTCTTATGCCTAAGTGGGAGAAAAATGCAGTGAACAGCTAAAGAAATAATCAAAAGTCCTTCTACATGATTAAACCGAAAAAGAGAATCCATTATTTATAAGTCTTTATAGATGAATGCTAAAAGGGAATATGATCACCAAAGGAATGGAGTGGATGAATATCAAATGCTCCAATCCCTAGCCATTAGTATGTGAGAGAATCCTTTGAGGCAGTGTAAAAATGAAGACAGATCAAAATAAAATAAAACGACTGTCCTAAAACACAAAAGATTGAGTGAGGGTGAACGAAAAATGGATTCAATTAAATTTAAGCTATATTTGAAGTGGGTATTTAAGAAATGAGCCTTTTTAGATTGTCATAAAAAGGTAGTGATGTTTGAAGTTCAATCTGAAGTGTGTGTCTGTCTACATCTACTCACATGTACATACATGCACACATACTCCATTTGCACATTACCTGGACTTTAATTACTGTGATTACTATTAAGTTTGGTGAATATGCACCATATTTGTTTTGTGTAGTTTTATCAGTTTTGTGTTTCTTTGCTTCTGCTGTCTTGCCTTCTCTTAGACTATCAAAACTTTCCATGATTTCCCCCCTTTCTTTGTTGCGATACATTCTTTTACTATCCTTTTAATGGTAACCCTACAGAGTAGCATATACATTCTTGACTTCCTATTGTCTGATAGAAAGAATTTAGTTTACCATCTCTAGTCTGCTCAAATACTAGAACCTTTAAAATGCATTAGCCACTATTTTGAATCATTTTGTCATGCATTTTAATTTTCTATACATAATTTAAATTTTAAAAGACATTACACTTGTGTTGTACAGACAAGTTATATGTATGCACTGATGTACTGTTTATGTTGTTCTTGGTTACTATTTGAAATCAATTTCCATCTTTTACTACAGAGCTACTGGCGGCACATTCTCTCCGTATTGGTTTATCTGAAAACATCTTTATTTTACCTTCCTCTCTGAAGGATATATTCTCTAGGTATACAATTCTAGGTTGGCAGTTACATTCTTTCTGCAGTTTAAAAATGTCATTACATTTCCTTTCATCTTTCCTCATTTCTATTAAAATGTCATCTGCCAATCTTATTCTTTGTTTTATTGAAAGCATTGTGTTTTATTTCTCTAGTGGCTTTTGGATTTTTTCCCCCTCGTTTTTGGTTTTCAGCATTTATTCTATAATGTGATTAGAAGAGGTTATGTTTGGATTTATTGTTTGTGCTTTGCTGTACATTGGACCTGTGGATTGGTATTTTCTCTTTTCTCTGTATCCCCCATGTCTATTAAACTCTGGTCTGTTCTTTTCTTTTTATTGCATCTCTATTCCTCTGTCTCTCTCTCTCTCTCTCTCTCTCTCTCTCTCTCCATGTACCCATGTTTCATCTTGTGTATTTTCTATTAATCTATATTGAATTTTATTAATTTAGTTCTGTTGTATCCAATATATAAACATGTATAATATTAATTTCAGACACTGCATTTTTTTCAATTCCATATAGTTCATTTTATTATTTTTAAAAATAAAATCTCTAGTGAAACTCTGTATCTTTACATTGATATTCTCCTTTGTTCTTATGTTGTGTTTAATATGTTCATCGAAGTTAAAGTCTTTTTCTCCAGTATCTGAATCATATATTCTTCGCTTTTTCTTTTGTTTGCAAATCATGTATGTCTGCTTCTTTACATGTCTATTGTTTTTTATTGTATATTGAACATTGTGTACAAGAAAACTATAGTGGCACCAACTGATGTTATCTTTTCCTTGAGGCAAATCAGGAGATTTTAACAACCCCATTCTGATCAGAAACTAAAGTGAAACTCCTTTAAATTGCAGACTTAGTATACCTCAATCTATGTAGAATTTTCCTCCTGCTCTGGGGTGATACCTCTTCTAGAAATGTGTTTGTGAGTGTGGTGGGTCACCCGAAAACATGTGAAAAATCCAACCCAGAGATCCCACCTCACACTATCACTGCAAACAGATTCAAGATCAGGAAAAAAAAAATCAGTGGCAATCCATGGTGTGGTTGATGTGGACTCACTTCCCAGCAGGATCTTGTTTCCTGTGTGTTGGGAATCTATGAGAGATTTAACTCGATCTAGAAGCTGTTAAATCCTATCCCATGTTTCCTGAAAAGCCCTGAACTCACCACGAGTTTTGGAATTGTTTGCGGCCTTTCTAGTTTCCAACTTTCACTCCAGCCCCAAATGTTCACTGGGTTTTTTGTTTGTTTGTTTTTGCTTTTGTTTTCCTTCTAGGAGACTCTAACACAGAAGACCAGGTTCTTACCCCACAGTGATTTGGAAAATGTGTCCTCAGGAAAAAAACAAAACCTGCAGATCGTTAGCCAGACTTGAAATGCTTTCCATTCTCTGAATTTCATTTCAGCTAATCCTCATCCATGCCTCAGCTATTTGATATCTGTGATCATAAAACTTTGGTAATTTGTCCTGTTCTTCCAATTAGTTGCTGCAGGATTCCTGACTTGCTGAGAATTGCTACTAAGATCATTCACTATTTTTACTTGAAAAAATGCTGTCTGTTCTGTTGCTGTGGTACCTTGTAAACACAGATTAGGTTTTGCTAACAGGAAGATATATTCAATTTTACTTTCTTTTACACTGAAATGTGTAAATATTTTAACACAAATATTTTCATTGACTTATACCACAGGCCCTCACCTGCCAAGACTTTAGCCTTGGGATGGGATTTATACTATTGGCTCCTCCGGTTCTCAGGTCTTCAGACTCAGACTAAATTATGCCATCAACTGCCCTGGTTCTCCAGTTTGCAGACAGCAGATTGTGGGATTTCTCAGCCTCCATAATGCAATGATCCAAGGCCTATAATAAATCTCTCTTTCTCTCTCTCTCTCTCCACACACACACACACACACACACACACACATCCCATTGGTTCTGTTTCTCTGGTACTCAGAACCCTGAGTAATACACCCTACAACTACATATATTTTAAATTTTCAAAATAAAAAGTATAATCATTCCAATTTTCTATAATTTAATTTTTTGCCTCCTAAATTGACTGTGAGCATAAATTTTAATGACATACTGTTTGAATTCCCTTTAATTAAATCTTCAAAGCTTAAGCTTTTTTTTTTTTTTTTTTTTTAAGATTTTATTTATTTATGTGACAGAGAGACAGCCAGCGAGAGAGGGAACCCAGCAGGGGGAGTGGGAGAGGAAGAAGCAGGCTCCCAGCGGAGGAGCCCGATGTGGGACTCGATCCCAGAACGCCAGGATCACGCCCTGAGCAGAAGGCAGACGCTTTAACGACTGCGCTACCCAGGCGCCCCAAAAGCTTAAGCTTTTTATACTCTTTCTTGAACACTTAAGCTTAAGATTTCTAATGGATTTTGAATTAGAATTAGAAAGAGAAGTCCTTACAAGGAAGACTTCTTGCAAAACTGCTGCAGTAGGGATGAGAGGCCAGAAGTGATTGTGAACTCAACTCCACCTAAACAAAGTGAGTTTTTAAGAGCTGGGGTGAGGAGTGGGGGAATCACGAACTGCCATGTTTGCTATTCAGCCTCACCCAAAGGAGAAGTGGAGTTTCTTATATCATATCTTCATGAATGGAAATAATTGTACTGCATGGATCAGGGCACACTCTGAAGTCAAGCTCCTAGCCTCCCACAGAGATGGGGAGATAGGGGTGCTATCTTCTTTGATGATTACATTTCAAAGGGATGGCTCTCAGGCCCTAGAGAAAGGCAGTCCTGGTTGTAAAACTGGTGAAAGGATTTTTTTTTTTTTTTTTGAATTTACATCTCAAAGTGGAAGAGAAAGAATTTGCAATTACAAGTTTCCTAAAGTAAACGCTCTGAGGAAATGGAGATCAGGGGCCTAGAGGCAGGAGGAAGCCTACCTAAAAAGTGCTTAAACTGAGGGAAACTTTAAAACCATCTTGGTATCAGAAGGGGGAATGAAACATGAGAGACTATGGACTATGAGAAACAAACTGAGGACTTCAGAGGGGAGGGGGGTGGGGGAATGGGATAGACCGGTGATGGGTAGTAAGGAGGGCACGTATTGCATGGTGCACTGGGTGTTATACACAACTAATGAATCATCGAGCCTTACATCGGAAACCGGGGATGTACTGTATGGTGACTAACATAATATAATAAAAAATCATTAAAAAATAAATAAATAAATAAAAAAAATAAAACCATCTTGGTACCTCTCCTAGTCAAATTGAGATTTTAGATGATCCTAGCCACAAGTAATTTTCTATGTTCCTTCATAGTCTTTATAATTACTCTTCATTGCTACTAAATATTTTTCTATCATGTATTGGTAGCATAATTTTTTTTTAACAATTCCTTACTGTTGGACCATTTGCTTGATTTTTGACCTTTGTTTAAAAAAAAAAATCCTAGATGTTCATTGAACTTATGTCCATTTCTTAGAGAATTCATCTTTGTAAGTACTCCTGCTTAATGTATGCCTCCGTATATTGGAGCCTGAGCAAAATGATCCCACGTCTAGCTTAAGGGTGATTGGATAGAATGAATCTGACTGGAAAGAATTTCATCCAGAGGCTGTAAGAGAACTGTGATTTCTTAATCTAGACTGAATGATGGACTGCTCCAAATGGATTCCTCTCCTGAACTAGAATTGGGACGATGGAAAGGTGTTGACAGTTAATTGTGAGGATCTATCGTAGACTCAAAAGTTACGGTAACCATTTTAAGCCATGAGAGAAATCCTAGAATATTTATATTAGAGAAAAAGTATATGCGCTTAAATAATATACTAGAAAAGAGGGGAAAAATTAGAAAAGAAAATTTGGTTTATTTTGAATTCCTCCTGAAGCCTGGTGTTTTTGCATATTTGATTTTATATTATTTTTTAATTTAATTTAATTTTACAAATTATTTTATTCCATTTGCTTGCTAGTGCAAGTTATCTATTCAATAAAGCAAATTTTGCCCAAACACCTACTGTATAATAATCGAAGTAGTATTCTGCCCTTTGCAAATATAAGAGTCATAAATGGGACATCAGTTTAAAATAGCTTCCCCCCCCATGTTTTATATTACTTGACCATGAGAACAGTTCTTTAAAGTGTGTTTTAAACAAAAGGAGATATATTTTCCCACAAAATGATTCCGAATCTTTTTTTTTTTTTTCCCGAGAGATAACAATGAAGTTAATGGTGAACTATATGTCCTAAAATGACTAAAAATAATTCTTGGTTTACCTTGATTATTTTAAAAACAAATAAATTTTCCAGGGCCTATAATTTATGTTTAGTGAGAGACTTGCTTAAAATTAAAGGCACTTTCCAAGTTTACTATTTTAAAAAATAATAATACAATTTATTTTCAGAGCTAATTCCTATAGCTGCATGCACTCTTAATAATTATGGCTTTCATCTGGAGCAGAAAACTATATTCAATTTAACACATCTTTAGAGTGCATCAAATGATAGCAACTACCTCAAGTATATCTAATTCTATTTGACTTGTGCAAATTTTATTTACAGAGGAAATTGAAAGCAAATTTTAAACCCATTGGAAAAATAGAAACACAGTTGCAGATTGATCGGCAAGAATGAATGCAAAATATATGCTCCCAAGGATATAATCCCACGTGTAGTTCTCAAAGTGTTTATTGAGGTTAAAAAATAAAGCATATTCACAAAGTTAAATGGTCTTCTACAACTCTTATCCTTGAAGATGAAATTTCTTGTGGTTTTAATTTGGGAATGAGAAGAGCCCCCTCAAAGAACATTGTCAAATTCACTGTGATGGGCTCCGGCAACCTGTCATCTTTAGTTGTACCTCAATACTCTACTTCTACTAATTTAACGAGGTGTTTGAAGTGAAGCACACTTTCAAATTGGCAGGATGTCAAGCAGGTTTGAAAATAACTCTTATTAGCACAGACAGCCTAAGCTGGCCAGCAGGTGTTGTTATCAGTGTCCTACAATTTTGCCATGTTTATTAGATTATTACTGAGAGATGGGGCTAAACAAAATTTAACATTGCAAATTTCAGCATCTTTTAAAACACTTAATTGAAAAGGGTCTAAAGGTTCATAGAAACAAATGTGCTCTTGCTAATAATCTCCTTACAATATACTCATTAGTGTTCTAGGAATACAAATTCTGCCTGATACATGTTTGCTCTCCCACCAAATGGTGAAAATGACAGTCAGCCACTGATTAGAAAATCGCATTTGGAGTACCAAAAGCAAACTGCCTGAAATCTCCACAGTTTTACGGTTTTTGCAATGGAAAATATGTTCTGTAGTCAGGGTCATGACTGAAGTCAAGTACTTGAGGTGCTAGTTATTGATTCTAAAGAGGTTTCTGGTTTTTCTACTGACTTTTTTATGGCTTGACAACTCATACAAAAGCACCCAATGAACCAATTTGGCCTTTTTCCAGGTACTTCCATTCATTGCTTTGCATAACAAGCCTTCCTTATGGAACAACCTTAGAGTATTGAGTTGTTAGCAATAAGAAGAAATCAATTTTTTTTTTTTTACATATGTGTATACTACAAGTCATAGCTATGTCTGAAAAAAGCTGATTTTCTAAATCATTTTGTTTATTCCCCTCCTATTTGATAATATGAAGAACATTGTTCCTGGCATTTTTCCAAACAAGGTGAAATGTCATTAACAAACAATTGGAGGCTTTTTCAAGTATTTCAATTGAGGTAAAGTTTTATGAAATTCACAGCTGTAAATGGTCATAAATGATATGATTTATTGAGACTTTGTTACATGAGAGAAAATGAACAACAACAACAATAATTGAACTATATTTTCACAGTTATCCTAAGGATCGGGATTAACTGTCAACATTACAGAGAGATAACTATTATTTAGAAAGGTTGAATAATTTCTCAATGTCACACAATTGATAAAATATGTAATGTTGATTCTAATCTTTATCTGACTTGAAAACTTTTAATTTTAATCACTGTGCTATGTGCTATGTGTGTCCAGATATTTTTGGGAAAATGAAAGGTAGTTTTGGGATGATGGACAGTGGTGGAACAGATTTCACCAAAACTAGAACAAGTAGATACTATCATATTCTCTTATTTCCTGTTCTATCTTAAGTATCAGATATGGCATCGAGGGATAGGAATTTAGACATTAGAATTTTAAAATGGAATTGTTCTTAGGAATCAACCATTATAACTGCCTTTTCACAGATAAAGTAATGGTCTGGTAAGATTATGACCAGATGACCAACATTGAGTTTTCAGTTATGCCACATAATTTATAATGAGATGTGTAAAAAGAATTTTCTGAGAATAAAGAGGTAAGAAAGATGATTTCTTCAATAGATGGCTAAATTTCATTGAGGGGGTATGATCATACCTTAGCTGGAAATATAAATGTAGTTCTATATGGAAAAACAGGGTCCAAAGGAAAAATTATTATTCCACAAAAAAGAAAAAAAGTATCTGCTCTTGGACTAGTTCTCCCACATTAACTAACTTTAAATTTGGACACAACATATAAAATAAATGTTTTCAGGTATTGGACAACAGCATGTACAGGATTGTCATCTCAGAGAAAAAGGAAACAAGTAAGGCCATCCTCCCACCCTGACTGCTCTGACATAGTACCTGGTAGTGCTTTCTAGATCATAGTTTGGCAGATGAGGAAACTTAAGCAGACAATATTGGTAGCACTGAACTGAGAAGAAAAGTTGGTACTTTCGAATTTATGAGACAGAATACCAAAAAACAAACAACAGGCAAACAAAACCACAGCTGTGCAGAAAAGAAGTTCCTGAAATGCAACCAGAGAGTCCTTTAAGTCTTTAGTTAAACACCTGTATGCAAATGCATACGGCAAGACTGTAGGGTTAGGCAAAGTATGATCACCAACGTGATACATTGAGATTCCAGATACTGTACAAGGTTGAGATCAGATTTCTGAAAACAATTGTGGAGATAGCTCACTGAATGTACTGTGGACATTTAGGAGGGAACAGATTAACTAAATGTTATTTCTGAATATATCCGTGAGGGTGTTTCAGGATGAGATTAACATTTGAATTGGTGGACTCCATAGAGGAAATTCTCCTTCCCAATGTGTTGGGCATCATCTAATCTACTGAAAGCCTGAATAGAACAAAAGGCAGAAGAAAGAGGAATTTGTCCCATTTTTCCTGCCTCCATGCTACACCTGTACATCTTATTTCATCTTCTGCCCTTGGACTGGAATGTAATCATTAGATCTCTTGATTCTCAGGCCTTCAGACTTGAACCAAATTGCTCCACTACCTTTCCTGGGTCTTCAACTTGCAGACAGCAGATTGTGGAATTTCTAAGCCTACACAGTCAGGTGAACCAATTTCTCATAATATTCCTCACCTCAATAGCTAGCTAGCTAGCTAGCTAGATAAATAGGTAGACAGACATCTCCAATTGGTTCTGTTTACCTGGAGAACCCTGATTAATCAATACAACAGCTTTATTCATAATTACTCAGACTTGGAAGCAACCAAGACGTCCTTCAGTAGAAGAATGGACAAATGAACTGTGGTACATTCAGTCAATGGAACATTATTCAGCACTGAAAAGAATTGAGTTATCAAACTATGAAAAGACATGAAGGAAACTTAAATGCACATTCCTAAGTGAAAGAAGCCAATCTTAAAGGCTAGATACTGTTTGATTCCACCTATGTGACATTGTGGAAAGGGCAACACTATGGAGGCAAAAGATTTGTGGTTACCAGGGATTACGGTGGAGGGAGGAATGAATAGGTGGGGCACAGAGTATTTTTAGAGCAATAAGACTACCTTGTCTGATTCTATAATGGTGGATACATTTGTCCAATCCCATAGAATGTATAAAACCAAGAGTGAACCCTAATGCAACTATGGACTTTGGTTGACAATTATGAGTCCATATAGGTTTATTAGCTGTAGCAAATGTCTCACTCTGATGGAGGATGTTGATAATGGGGGAGGCTATGCATATGTGGGGGCAGAGGATATATGAGAAATATATCTGTACCTTCTCAATTTTGTTGTGAACCTAAAACTACTCTAAAAGATAAAGTCAAATAAATAAATAAATAGATTCATAAATATTTAAATATGTATTTGAATCTCCAATTCTCTGTAGGTACCTCGGGGTCAGGAGATATATTGCTCTCAAGTCTGAAACTGTTGTTGCTTGACTTAGTGTTTGGCACATAGCTAGCTAGCTTTCGGCAATTTTTTTGTGAACTGATTCAATGATATATTCTGTGGTCCTGAAAATACAGGATAGGAGAAGGCTAAATTAAAGACAGCAATGTGGGATGGATTTCAGGAAAAGCTGCAAATAGGGGATAAGTCTTGAGCTAGGTCATGAGGGCAATTAGATGAATATATCCCCAAATCTTATTTTACCCCAGAATTTCACAATGTAAAAATACTCTCTTCCGTTGGATTCACTGAAACCACACTCCCCTGATTTTTGTACCATAATTAGGAACACTTCTTCTTAGTCATTTTAACTTTCACGTGCTTCTCTCTTTAGACTTTAAATATGTAGATTTTCAATACTCATTCCAAGGTCCTCTCTTCTCAAGTTCTTCACACTCAGTTTTCTCAGCCATGGCCAAGGTTTGATTCTTAATTAGTCCCTCTGTCTCCTCTCTAGTTACTAAAGTAATCTGCACTTCAGTCAGAGCAATCTTCTTAAATTTCAACTTTGATTAGTCTTACCCCCGTTTAAAAATATTTAATAACTTCCGTTTGCCCTTTCCATCAAGGTAAAGGTATGACAATTGTCAGAATACTCTAGCATAATCTCTCTCTTAAACCTCATTTGATTCCACTCCCTGCCCCACCTCTGTGCCATAGACTCTCCTTTTATCCTGTACATCTCTATAAATTTCCTTAATAGAATGCATTGCAGGTTGGTATTAAAAACTATATGGGAATTTGGTTTAAAAAGGCAAATAAACCTTCTTTGACTAGGACTTTACTGCTGTAAATATGATAATATGCATGCAATTTGGATCTTCAAGAAAGAGTAAGATTGCATAGTGTTTCCGATGGAAACATTTTGGAATATTAGAAAATGGATTAAAATGACTAATGTAATTCTAGGGTACAGTGCCTGTGATTGAAACTCTTAGTTTGTTACTTTATAAAAACCCTGATGGTTTTTATTTTCTTCCCAATCTCTCAACACCATTCCATGATATGAGCTAAATATTAAAATACAAGCAATGAAACAGTCTCTTCTCTACTCCTGCAAGCAATGACCCTTCCCCCCTGCCCAGTGAATGTCACTTTTAATAGTTAGAAACCCACTGCTTTTTTTCTCATTAAATTATTCCTCAACCAGAAACTTTTTTGAGGTACATAGGAGGTCTCTATGGGAGCCAACAGGAGAGCTTTTAATTGGCTTTCAAGAATTGCAATAAACAGCCTTTAAGATATTTCAGATACTAAGGGAAAATGCTAAAGACATTTAGAAAAAGCTTTGAATTTAGTTAAAGTCAGACCTGAATTTCTTAGCTAGATGAAAACATTGATATGTGGTGCATTGCAAAGAAAGTATTCACAGAATCTATAAACAAGGCATTTCCTTTCCTTTCAAGAGGTAATTAGGCAATTCTCAAGTAATGCTATGAAAGCAAAACCTACTATAAAGTAGGTGTTCAATTCATGTTTGAATAAATACAACATGGATATTCTTATTTCCATTTCTCTTACTCACACTTTTCCCATTCATGGATAATCTTGGTGCTTTGATTTCAACATATCCAACATATCGAATGTTGTAGTAGGTACAGTATTGCCCCCTCACCCCCAGGAACAAATATCTTTACATATGGTAAACAGAGTAGATAGAAACCCTCTTCAGATTTTAAATGGCACAAGGTCATTATGGTCCCCTTCCCTCATCTGGGTTGTAAAGCCTATTCTCAAGTTCTTTGTTTACATCAAATATATTATAAACACACACACACACACACACACACACACACACACACATATACATACATTAAAGTGTGTGTGTGTGTATACATATTAAAAATAACATCTTATGTTACTATTCTCTATGTGGTATTTGTGCAAAATGAATATTTGAGCAGTTCCCTCTAGCCCCGATTCCCCATGGCTTGTTGTAGGCTCACTGTATAGGCCTCCAAGCCAAAGCCTCTGCTACTTACTAAGTATGAGCATAGGCTATAGGTCCCGTGTTTAGAGAACTCACAGACCACTACTGTCCTCCTGGTCTTGGTGGTTTTCACCCATCCTTCTCCCTATTCTCGTCTATACATGGCCTTCCTTCCCAAAAGTTTCTCATACTTCTTAAACTCAATTATAGTGGAAAAAAAAAACCACTGTCTCTGCTCTGGCTGCCTTTTGTAATCGAGTTTCTCATACTTCTTAAACTCAATTATAGTGGAAAAAAAAGACCACTGTCTCTGCTCTGGCTGCCTTTTGTAATCCCTGACTAGGAGCCTGAAAACAATTTGACAGGACTGTAGGGGTGGTTTTCTTTAGACCATGGGTTGGCAAACTAGGGCCTCTCAAATCTAACCCACTTTCTGTTTTTGTATAGCCTATGAGGTTAAAATATTGTTTTTACCTGTTTAAATGGTTGGAAAAAAAATCAAAGAATGATATTTTGTGAAATTGTATGAACTTCAAATTTTAATCCTTTCAGTTCCCTTTTGTAGGGAGGAAGAAGTCAATCTGTAAGGGCAGCCTGTCCAGGTGAAATTTTGTTTGGCCCCCTATCTCCTGCTACGTTTAGGGATCACAGCCAGCCACAGAATAGTGCTGGGAGGAGGGTGAAACCACCTTCTATAGAGTAGGGGTCCAGCTCTTGATGGCATTGAGATGTAAACTCAGCATTACACAGTTCTGAATATTAGGAAAGCGTTTTCAGACGTTGTGTTTGCTTTCTGCTGAGATAGGGAATATTTCACTGTGCCAGCATATGACTTCTTACAGATTATTAATAAAGCTATATGTGTTTCATTGTTAAAAGAAATGCTTCACAGTTTTGCATTTTATATTTCGATCTATGATCTATTTTAAGTTATTTTTTGTGAAATATATAAGATCTATGTCTAGGTACCTTTTTGTTGCATATCAATATCAAATCGTCCTAGAACCATTTGCTAAAAAGACTGTTCTTTCTTTGTCGAAAGGCCTTTATGCCTCTGTCAATAATCAGCTGATTATATTTGTGCAAATCTACGTCTGAACTCTCTATACTGTTCCATCGATCTATACTTCTTTTGCTACTACTGCACTGCCTTGATCACCGTAGCTTTATAATTAGTCTTAAAATTGATAGTGTGAGTCCTCCAACACTGATCTTCTTCATTATTTTGCTGGTAATTTTAGGTTCTTTGCATTTCCATTTAAACTTTGGTATCAGTTTATCAATATCAATAAAACACCTTGCTAGTATTTTGATTTGAATTGTATTGAATCCATAGATCAAGTTGGGAGGCACTGGCATTTTAACAGTACCAAGCCTTCCAATCTATGAACAAAAACGATCTTTCCGTTTATTTAGATCTTCTTTAATGATTTACATCCATGTTTTATTATTTTCTACATACAGATCTTATACATATTTCGTTATACCCAAGAACATTTTTTTTATTGCTACAGGAAATTGTATTTCTGGACAATTAAGTCAATTTTTACATAGAGAATCATGTCATCTGTGAAGAAGGAAATTTGTTATTTCATTATTTTTATATTTCTATCTGCATACATTTTTCTTTTCTTGTATGATTGAACTAAATAGGGCTTCCCTGGGTGATGTTGAATAAAAGTAGTGAGAGAAGATGGCTTGGAGTGTAGGGAGGGAGCTCCCAGTGTCTCACCATTATGAATTATGTTAGCTGTTGGTCTCTCATAGATGTTTTTATGAAGTTGAGAAATTTCCTATTTTTTTTCTAGTTTATTTTATCATCAGTTGCAATTATATTTTGTCAAATGAGTTTTCCACATTAATTAATGTGATCATATGATTTTTCTATTTAGCATGTTGATATGCTGGGTTACATTAATTGATTTTTCAAGTATTGAACCAGCTTAAATACCTGGAATAAATTGTTTTTTTAGAAGTTTGAAACTAACTGAACATTCTCACATTTGTATCTATTAAAATTTATCATATTGGAAGCCTAAACTCCTAAAATATTTTAGTTCTTTATACATTTTTTGAGATTTTATTTATTTATTTGAGAGAGAGCAGGAGCATGCAACAAGAGGGGGAGTGTCAGAGGGTGGATGGACCGAGGGGGAAGGGAAAGGGAGGACTCCCTGCTGAGCATGGAGCCCTAAGTGGGGCTCCATCTCAGGACCCTGAGCTCATGATCTGAGCTGAAACCAAGAGTCAAACACTTAACCAACTGAGCCACCCAGGTGCCCCTAGTTCTTTATACATTTTTACTATCAAATGCATATCATGTCTCATAGAGCTTTATGTATATGTCCTCTATATCCCACTAAGTTATTTTGAGTTGGAGAGATGCTAGGAAAAACTTGGATCTCATGTCCAGAAATTCTTCTTCAGGATATCAATGAGTAAGATTCTTTTTTGTTTGTTTTTTCTTTTTGGGGGGTACAATTTTTGTTAATTGTTAGGTATGTGGACTTAAACAAGAATTTTGCCCTCTCTAAACTCCAATACATGTAAAAATGTATTTGGTACATATTAAGGGTTGTATTAATAGTAACTACAGATACTAATATTTATAAATAGGCATATACATATATATATATATTTATATGAGATACTAATATTTATAAATAGGCATATACATATATATATATTTATATTTATATATATTTTAAGATTTTATTTATTTATTTGACAGAGAAAGACACACCAAGAGAGGGACACAAGCAGAGGAAATGGGAGAGGGAGAAGCAGGCTCCCCACTGAGCAGAGAGCCTGACATTGGGCTTGATTCCAGGACCCTGAGATCATGACCTAAGCTGAAAGCAGACACTTAACCAACTGAACCACCCGGGTCCCCCACAGCTTATAATTTTTTAATAGTTCTTAGACATAACCCCACCACACACTTTGTTGGGTTTATTCACAATGATACCTCAATAGAACTTCATGATTCTTTGATGTCATTGTGTACTATCTAGGCCATTTCTTTAATCTCTCAATGAAAGAAAGATTAATTTTACAAGATGTATTCTTTAGAATGCTTGAGAATCCTTATGAACCTTGTATCTCTGATATGGTATTTAATGTTTTCTGAACTGTGTCTTTGGTAATCCATCTGTAAGACTGAAGTTAAAATCACCAGTCTAATGAGGTCAGTGTGTCCTTGCACGGGAGGGAGTTTTATATGCCCAAGTCTTTTGAGGTTCTGAACATCGGTTGCTAACATTTTGCTGAGTCTGCTCTAGTGAATCAAGGAGAGAACTCTGTAAAGAGATATTTGTTATGAATGACAAACACAGTATGGGAGAGGGACCATCTCGGATGCCAGGGCAAGAAATTAGTAAAACAGTAAAACAGTAAAAAAAAAGAGTAAAATTTCTCTTTTGAATGTTTTAACTATTCTTGCAGGGAGATCATTGTTATCATCAACAATATAATGTTCAAGGCATCATTAAAGTTACTAGAAAAGGGTAAAGATTCTCACATTTCACCTTTATTAACCTTTTTTTTCCTTTTCTATCTCTTGAGAAATCACATAGTTTAATGAGTGCTATTTTTACTATTGATTATTATCACGGCAATAAAATTCTCTTTTATTTCAGATTCATGCTCAAAACATTAACTAGATTTTTCTTTTTTCTTACTCTGTATTTTCAAGTCCCATATGGGATGCTTTCTTTTGCTTCTGACCCCACTGGGCAGTCGACCACTATCTTCTCCTTCATATTGCACTAAAAGCGATACAAAATATTTTGATTTTTCATCCCAAATAGTCATATTGGTGATATGGCACTGCTTTGCTAACTAATAAATTATTCTGTATCTCAAACCATGTGGCCAAAAGACAAAAAAAGTCCAAGAGCAATAAGTAGAAAGGGGCTTATACTTGGAGCAGCTGGATTTGTGTGTTATTCTGCTTCTATGGATTCCACTCTGTAGTAGTTTCTATGTGACTGTGTATTAAAAAAAAAAAAGATGAAATCAAGAAATTTGGAAAAGGTTATATAATTGCATCTAATCATTTACTTTCAAAAATTATTAAGATAACTATAGAATGGAATATGCAAATACCCCATGTTACTATTTAAATTATTGTGTAGGAAAAATACATTATGTATGAAGAAAGAGATTTACTACCTTCTTATCCATTCCCTGCTGCAGTAATATCCTCATTCTTTTACATTTTTAAGGGATAACACTCTAAGAATAGTGGGGGGAGGGGAAAGAAAGAAAAGAACGGTCGTGAGTTTTCCTCCCTTCAGTAAGATCTCCTTGTGACAGGGTTTTCCAGGGATGTAATACGTGAAATATTTAAGATTTGAAGTAGATATTTTTTTGTTTAATCTAACACTGTTTTAAGAATAGGCAAAGGATTTAAACTATTTGAATGAAATTGTGTCTAATACACTACATCTTTCCTATAAAAGTCTCATTTTTGTTCACATAATATGCCCAGCGTGTCACTACGCTGCACTTGGTATCTGTGAAATGTCATTTCTTGTCAATTTGGGCTTCTTTGCCAGAGGAGAAATTACTATTTTCTTATCCTGGGGCTAGATGTCATTTTGACATATTTTTAATGTAAACGCCATTTATCTACTCCCATATATTTGAAAATAAGAAATTATAAAAGAAAACCTCTCCAAACATCCCACTTCATCACACTCCTATTCCTAAGCCAACCTTGCACTTTCTACTGTGCCAGAAGTTATTCTTTGAAACTGAATTCCAGTTTCAACCAATTCATTCATGCAGCATTCTTTCATTGTATGTTTGGCTCATTTATTTTTGTCTGTTGGGAAAACCTGAAACTGTATCTTAATTGCTTTACATTTCCTCAATCTACTCATCTAAAATTTTCTCTCCTTTTTTGCTTTGTCTTTCCTTTTCTTTGCTTATCTCAGGCATACTTTGATAACTCTTTTCTGCACTGATGTGGAGGTAATTGTAGTAGACTTCTAAAAAGACAATGTCATATAATTTTTATTGTAGATGTTAGTTATCTACTATATTTATAGTGACAAGTGCCTATGATTTGTGATACCATTTTTATAATGGTCATCTGAAAGTTGATCTCAGGTTCTAGATTGACAACATGGATAATGGTAAATCACTTTTTTTTTTTTTTTTTTTTTAATTTCAGGCAGTGATATAAGCATTCAAGGTAAAGGAACACTGGCCTGGCGTAGCCTCTTTTCTTTTTCTATTCATTTTTCTTGCCCATCGGTATTTCTCAAAATTGCCTCTGAAAACACCATCCCTCATTGATTTTCTCTCTTCTGATAGTTTTTGCATTGTCGAATGTCAGAAAGATTGCCGTCTTTGTATGAGGACGTTAGCTTTTTGATTGCACCTTCAGGTTGCAACCCATTGTATATTTTTTAGGCATGTATTATTCCTTAATTTCCCTACCTAATCTGTAGAGATTTGATGGATTCTGTCATCCTGTATAATTCTGACGTCCTACTATTATGCTTGGATACTAAAGGAGTCTTCAGTTATTCCCTTGAATAGTGTGCCACAGACAAATAAAAACTAATACTTTAGCTATTACAAATACTACCAGAAATTTCCTAAACCAGCTTCTAATAGTGCTTATTTTTCTTTCTTTCTTTCTTTTTTTTTTAATAGCGTTTACTTCTTTCTATTACCGGACCATCTACTGCAACCTAGCCGGATCTTTATGCCTCTTACTCTCAGCATTCAAGACACTAAGTATGGACATCCTCTACCCTTCCATTTTTAACCTCAAATGTAAAAGATTATGTGGTTTCATTTCTTTTAACCCCAATAAATCCTAAAATAAATTAACTTTTTGCCAGATTTTCTCTAATATTCTTTCTTCCCATGAACCGCAATAAAATTAAGCAGGAATTTAATCCTCTTTGTTCCATTACCAAAGGGAAAAAACATAATGCTTATTTCTCCGCAATGTGGCAGAAGAAATTTTATTAGATTTTGTTTGTTTTACAGCAAACAAATAAACATTTACCAAAATTTATTTCAGAAAATACAGATTATGGTGCTTTGAAATGTGCAAGAATTTGCTTTCATACTCTTGATCTTGACTCCAAGGTTCTCCACCTTATAGTTTTGTAAAAATGGGCAGTCACTTCACTACTCTTACCCTGGTTTGAGTCCCACTGTTAACATAGAAAAACTGAAAATAAAATTGGTACATTATAAACTATTGTGAGAATTAAATGAAAATAGGTGCAAGCAATTATTCTCCATAGATGGTAGGAGAGGGAAATGTGCTTTGCTTTCTATTATCTTCTATTTTTGTATCTAGAATTATTTTATAATCATGGAGAAAATGGGAAATAAGAAAATTAAATGAAAAATGTGAAATATGATCAAATAATATTACCTTATAAAATGAATTATGGGAAAACAAATTTTAAAGACTTTATATTTGATATTCAGTGTTACAAAATATTGATATCATTAAAACATTTGCCACAAGTCAAGAATAAGAGGTAAGAGTTTTGCCATTTAATAACTTTCCTTAAGGATTCCAAGGTTCAACAGTTTGCTACCAGTCAAATTTGAATTTTCATGTTTCTGAAAACATCAAAAGCTAACCATTTTATAGAATAACAATTCATTGAATATCTCACCAAAGAATATGCTTAGAGGTCAAGAATTGAAAAAGATATTGTAGGAAAACTCTAACATTTCATCACTTACTATTGCTCATTTTGAAGGCAACAAACCATGTGTTGTTATTACAAGTACTTTGATGATTAAACCTAGCATTTTTGTTTTATTTTTTATTTTATTTTTATTTAAGTAGACCAGATTTAAATTTTCAAGTGGTTATTGATAGCTGTATTAGAGAAAGGAAAAACATGCAGAGTCAACTTTGCCAAAAGGCTTTTTTTTTTTTTCAGGGTTCTTTTTCATTATTTCAGTCTTTCCTAGCTGGCTGCAATCTGATGAATTCACAGCCTGAGATATTTGGCTGGAGTCTTTTTACGATGGTATTTCAGAGTTCTTTCACCGAAGTTCTTTCTTTAACCTATTAGCAGCATGCTATCCAAAACTGTCTGTAGGGAAATAATTATGAGTTTTGATCTCTGCAAGAGCTTTCTATGTTTATTTTTCTTCTCTTGTGGATATGTTATGTATGTGTTTTCTTAACTTTGGAAGTTCATCCAACTCCATCATCAAGGCCATTCCCAGGCTTATAAACAGTAAATTATTAATGTAAGTATAAACCCAAAGTAGTATTGTATTTTTACCTTTTTAATGGAAGTCTAAGAATTATTTGATCATTTTAAAGAATTAAATTAATAAAACTTGTAAAGTATTACTATTGATAAATTCCAATGTTATGTAAATTCTTTAAAAAGTTACAATGTTAGTCTTATGTATACAGAAAAATGCATTCACCTCATTGATGATAATATAAGAAATCTAGCTAAGGAAATGACAGCTGAAGATTTTCTTAAGACTTCATCTGTCCTGCTTAGAATTACCTAAAGTATTTATAGCATAAAGACCTACCGGCCCTCAAAAGATAGCAATTTGGGTTTCAAAAGACCTTTAGAACTCTAATACCAGGATTAAAATAAATGAACAGAAATCTGTACAAGGTATCCTAGGTACTATTAAATAGCTGGCAAATTTTATTACAGATACCTGGAGGGAAATAGGAATTTAAGTACCGATTAGAGAAAACACACAAAATCAAACAGCCCTTTGCTTGTGGCTCAAGACAGGCAACGGGCTTTAATCAATCAAACTTACTCTGTCTTCATAGTTCAAGATATTAAAGCCAATACAAATACAACTGAGGTTGCAGTGGAATCCGTGAGGTTATCCCAGAAATATACACTGAGGACTCTCAAGCCCAGCAGAGACCCAACAAACACCAACAAAATCTTAAAAGACTAGCAAGTTATAGCCTGTTTGGTTTATGGCAGAATTTCCACTTTCTTTCTGACAGTAAAGTGATATAAATGGTATTGGAGTGAGGACCTGCCCTCACAACAAGGGCCAGGGTCTTACAAAATTTTCTAGAGAACTAGCCAGCCAGATCAGTTACTCTTTCCTTAAATTAAACTGAAACTTCTCTATATTATAAAAATACTTTAATATACTTTTAGCATCCACCATGTCTTTAAACACATACCTTGTTTCTTTGACTAAATCAAGCCATGTGTTATACAATCCAATGTTAAACTAATGTTGGACCCTGTCCTGTCCTGTTGTAATACAGATGGAAAGTCTTTGCTTACGAAATAGTTTTCAGTACCCTCTGAACATTTCCTTCTGTTACATTTTCAGTATGGTTTCTAATTGTTGTTTTCAAGGTCTTCTAAGTTTTCACTTCCCTTTCCTGCTTTGTGTTTCTTCTGCTTTAGTAAATATTCTAATAACTGTTTCAAAGAAGATTCTTTGGTTGATAACTTTCTCAGGCCTCACTTTTATTAGTTTCCCACATGTAATTTTTTAAAAAGATTTTATTTATTCATTTGAGAGAGAAAGATAGAGAGCATGAGTGGGGAGAGGGGCAGAGGGAGAGGGAGAAGCAGACCCCCGCTGAGCAGGGAGCTGGATGTTGGGCTCCAACCCAGGACCCCAGGATCATGACCTGAGTGGGAGGCAGACACGTGAGTGACTGAGACACCCAGGTGCCCTCTCACTCGTAATTTTAAGTAACTTTTTTGCTGAAGCCATGTGGGAAAATGCACATATCATAAAAATAAAATTCTATGAATTTTTCCACAGATCCACTATGCATATGAAGAAAAAGAATATTTTGAGTATTCTATAACCTGCCTCATGCTTCCTTCTAGTTATAACATTACCTGGGGCAATTGTTTCCCTGACATGTAAGACCATATAGTAGGTTTTGAAATTTCTATAAATAAAATGATAAACGTACTACTTTATGCATGGAGTTTCTTACTCAACGTGTTTCCATAGTTTCATCTTCTGTATTTAAATACGTGTATGTACAAAAGTTATTCCCCGTGTGATTAAGGTCTTTTCTTTCTACTATTTTGACTCTCAGATTTGTGAGGCATGTGTGTGTATGTGTGACATTAATCTTAACATTGTAAACACTATTTGAAATGTTTTTACTTTTTCCTATTCCTTCTGCATTGAGAAGTACCTGAGCCTTGAATATGGAAGAAAAAGAAAACAATGTCATTTGCTTGGGAACAAAAGAAACATACAAAGAAGATATAGTTTAAGAGGATGATGATGATGATTATGATAGTAATTATCATTATAATGATGATTATTATAACAAAAGTGATAACCACAGCAGCAGCAATATGTTTATTATTTATTTTGCACAGAGACTCCAGTAAATGTATGATATATATCATTTTGACTTCACAAATATTTATAAAGTGTGTGCTATTTTTCCAATTTATTGATGAGTAAACTGAGATTTAGACTCCAACCTAACAGAGTTGTAAAATGTCAGAGCCAAAATCTAGGCTCATTACTCTGTATCCTATTTTCCCTCTTACTTTAACATTTGTTCAGAACTAAGAAGATCACACCCATCAGAGCACGGAAAGACTTGCCAATTTCTTCTCCTGTATAAAATGGGTAAATTTAATCTTTTAGGTCCCTTTTCAGTTTTGATACCTTCTTTTTTTAAGAGACAAATCACTTTGTAATTAACATGATTTTACTCCACTTTAAGTCTAAATTATCAAAATGTAGCTTTATTGCTTCTTTATATAGTCTCCTTGATTTTTTAATCTAATAATTAAGGTTATTTTGGTCAAATCATCGTGGTCTCTACAAGGATCTCACATTGCCCAGAGTTATTACAATATCCCATTTCTTAGAGTCAGATAAACTTTTCTCAAACATTGCTTGCAAACATTCTGCTTGCCTAATAAAATGTATTGAGGCAAAGGTTTTAATTAAAATGCTGTATCCAACAGCTGTTAGCTTGTGAGACTTATAAGGCAAATGTATCCTTTTAGGAGAATGAGGCATAATTGAAATATGAGACTAACAACAGAAGATTTAAAATCAAGTGTGAAATACAGCTTTATTCACAGCTTAGATAGATGTGTCACTTGGAAGTTAAATAGCATTTCATCAATACTTTTTCTTTTTTGTCATGATCACTATCTACTTATAATGGCCCTAGAAAATGACAAGTATCAAGCCTGAAGCATACATGTCTCCATATTTATAGAAAGGGTAAGAATGAAAGTTTTTTCCATGTACTCTTTTTTATCATCTACCAAATTATGAATAAGAATGGCTAGATAATGTATTTTTTTTCCTCTTCTCTACCATAAGATCTTGGTCTTTGATCAATTATAGATGATTGACAGGGAAGAGGAGATCCACAAAAAGGTTTCACAAACACAGAATTCAGCATAGCCCTATGTTCACTGAGACCAGGTGTATCTCAAGAGAACTGGAACAAATCTGCATTAGCCATCCCATTGTGCAGCGTCATGAATATAACCTAGACTGCAAGAAACAACTATAATTTGAAGTGAAAGGAAAACGTGTGTATGTGAAATCAAGCATCAGGAGACATCTTGCGTCATACCTTGTTTTATAGAATAAGCCCTATAGGTTAAAAAATCATAAAAGGAGATGACTAATTTTAAACCAAGGTTTATTTAATAATTAGTAGGTGTTGTGCTTGTTATAGTGGAAACTTTGAAGTAAATGGACAATTCTTCTCCAAACCCATAATATTCTGCTTTCATGCCTAGGGTCAGATATGGTGTGATAGTGTGGAAATGGAAGAAAATGTCTACTATATAATAATTAAAATAATATTAATAAAATAAGAATAATAACTAGGACAATGAAGATAATGATAGTGATGATGACATGGTAATTTAAATTTCCTATACAACACATATCAGGAAATATACCCAGTGCTTTACATGGGTCATTTAATTTCATGACTAGCTAATTCTCTATAAAATGGGAATAATAGTAACATGATAGTCGTAGAATTGGAGCATTCATACATGTAAAACACTTTGAGAATGTCTGGAATATGTAATTATTTAATTATTATTGTTAATTTTTTGTAGTTATTTGTCATATCACAAGAAATAGTAACTAATACTTTAATTTTGTTGATGAGGCTCACAGATCTTCAGTAATTTACCCAGTGTCCCACAGTGAATAAATTGGAGAATAGGGATATAACTCTTTCTCACTCTGATCCCAAAGTTCATGCTCCTTTACTGTGCTACACTATCTCATTGATATCATATACCTACAAAGCTCTTATACTTATTACTTCCTATATATTGAGCTATCTGTAAATCAGTTTTCTTCTCTGTAAAATGATGGGTTAGACAAAGAAATTATTTTTCCCTATGTCATGGCATTTGTCTAAGTAACTCTAATTAGTCAAAGTTCATTCCATATGCACACTTTTAAGCAGCTTAAAGCTACCTCTAAAAACTCTTAGCAGTAGGCAAGTATTTTATCAAAGATCTTCACTTGATCCATCTATACTGCCTTGAAATACTGTGCAGCAGTGCAGGG
>NW_024424786.1:23443372-23493945 GCF_017311325.1 Ursus maritimus
GGAATATAGCTCACTTCTCTGGAAATCACTCAAGCAACTTGTAATAGGCGTACAAATTGGGTAATTCTCACCCATTCAATGTAAAGAAAGGAAAAAATTAAGGAGAATTGTTGCCACTTGGCATTTATTTCTTTTGTGAGCTGAGAGCAGTGAGAAAAGATTCTCACTCATTTTTTTTTTTTTTAAATATAGAACCCAAATTAGACTTAAAAAGAAAAGTGCTTCTTTTCTCTGTGGGTAGCTTCTTGATTTTGTTAAGTTGACACTTGTTCTCCCTTTTTCTATTAAGTCACTCATCAGTTGGTGAACTAGGGCTTATTAGTCACATATCAAGTGAGAACAGAAATCCAAAGCAATCAGCTATGAATCTGAACATACCAATGTATCAAGTGACTTTGTTGAACCATGCCGCACAGGCAAAGGGAGCCTGACTAAAGAACACACAGATGGAATTACAATTCTGAATTTATTTTTCCTCTTTGCCCTTTCTAAATAATTTTAAGGTACCTCAAATCACCCTGGGTCTGAGAGCATACTTATTATCTCATTTTCAATTTGAGAGAAAGAGAAAGGTAAGAGGTTAAACTCGGGAGCTCTGACAAAGAGCCATGGTCAGGTACCAACATAGGATATAAGTAAGGATGTTCATTATTACATGGAAACTAGATGGCACTCCTAACTTTTCTGTAAAGCAAATTTCTATTCACACAATTTCCAAGGTATTAAATATAAAAGTCAGCGATATGGTTTTGATAAGCCATGACAAGGGCAAGGGCTGCCACAGAGAAGGCTTGAGCAAGAATAAATGCAAAAGGAGAACATAGCTTTCAAAAGGAAGAAATTATTTTTATGGAAGTAGTGAGTGCCAAAGCCATCCTTTTATCCCAGCCTACACCAGTATAAAAGCTATATCACCCTCTTTTATCACTATCCTTCATCATATACCCTTCCTTCTTTTTCCAGATACAAACAGAAACAAAAAATGTTTTGTGTACTAAGGGATTTGACATTGGGAAAAAAAAATATCAAAGCATGTTCTTCATTAGGATTCTAGACCCTAACATAGAAAATCATTACACACTACATTCATGTGTGCAACAAACATTTTTGATCATCTCTCTGCCAGACAGTGTTCTAGGGCCCCACGATATATTACCAAACAAAATGAGCAAAAATAATTATCATACTAGAACTTAGAGAGCAGAGGCTGATAATAAATAATAAAGATAATAAATTATATCACATGTTGGTATGGGAAAACCACCATAGGAAAAATGGAATCAAGAGTGGGTGTCAATACTATGAAAGTAGTAGTCAATCACAATATAAGATCTGGAAACACCACAAATACATGGAGGTTAAACAACATGCTACCGAGCAATGAATGGGTCCAACAGGAAATCAAAGAAGAAATTAAAAAGTATGTGGAAAAAAATGAAAATAAAAACACAATGGTCCAAAACCTTTGAGATGCAGCAAAATGGCTGTAAGAGGGAAGTTTATAGCAATACAGACCTACGTCAAGAAGCAAGAAAAATCTCAAACAACCTAACCTTACATTTAAAAGAGTTAGAAAAGAACAACAGACAAGACCTAAAACCAGCAGATGGAAGGAAATAATAAAGATTAGAGCAGAAATAAATGAAAGAGAAATGAAAAAAAAAAATTGAACAGATCAATGACACCAGGAGCTGGTTCTTTGAAAAAATCAATAACATTGATAAACCTCTAGCCAGACTTATCAAGAAAAAAAGAGAAAGGACTCATAAAATCACAAATGAGAGAGGAGAAATAACCAACACCATAGAAATACAAACAATTATAGGAGAATATTATGAAAAACTATATGCCAACAAAATGGACAACCTAGAAGAAATGCATAAATTCCTAGAAACACATAATCTACCAAAACTTAAAACAGGAAGAACTAGAAAATCTGAAAAGACCAATAATCAAGAAGTCGAATCAATAGTCAAGAAACTCCCAACAAACATAAGTCTAGCACCAGGGGCCTCACAGGTGAATTCTATCAAACATTTAAAGAGGAGTTAATACCTATTCTTCTCAAACTATTCCAAAAACCTTTTTAAAAAGGAAGGAAAATTTCCAAATTCATTCTATGAAGTGAGAATTACTGTGATATTAAAACTGGATAAAGACACCACTAAAAAAGAACTATAGGTCGATATCCCTAATGAACATAGATGCAAAAATCTTCAATAAAGTACTAGCAACCTTAATTCAACAACACATTAAAAAAAAAATCATTCACCATGATCGAGTGGAATTTTTTCCTGAGTTGCAGGGTGGTTCAATAGTCACAAGTCAATGAATGTGATACATCACATCAATAAGAGAAAGGATAAGAACCATATGATCATTTCAATAGACACAAAAAAAAGCATTTGACAAGTATAACATCCATTCATGATAAGAACCCTCAACAAAGTAGGTTTAGAGGGAATATACAACAACATCATAAAGGCCATATATGAAAAACCCACAGCTAACATCATCTTCAATGGGGAAAAATGAGATCTTTTCCCCTAAAGTCAGGAATAAGACAAGGATGTTGACTTTCATCACTTTTATTCAAAAAAGTACTGGAAGTCCTAGCCACAGCAGTCAGACAACAAAAATAAATAAAATTCATCCAGATCTGTAAGGAGGAAGTAAAAGTTTCATTATCTTTAGATGACATGACATCATGAAAACTTACCCCCCAAAACTGCTAGAACTGATAAACAAATTCTATAAAGTCATTGGATGCAAAGTCAACATACAGAAATCTGTTTCATTTATATATACAAATAATGAAGCAACAGGAAGAGAAATTAACAAAACATTGCCATTTACAATTGTACCAAAAATAAAAAGATACTTAGGAATGAGTCTAACCAAAGACCTGTAATCTGAAAACTATAGAACACCGATGAAAGGAATTGAAGTTGACACAAAGAAATAGAAAAACATCCCATGCTCATGGATTAGAAGAACAAATGTTGTTAAAATGTCTATACTACCAAAGCCATCTATACATTTAATGCATTCCGTATCAAAATACCAATAGCATTTTTCACAGAACTAGAACAAACAATTCTAAAATTTGTATGGAACCACAAAAGACCCTGAATAGCCAAAACAATCTTGAAACAGAAGAGCAAAGCTGGAGGCATCACAATTCTGGACTTCAAGTTATATTACAAAGCTGTAGTGTTCAAGACAGTATGGTATTGGCACAAAAATGGACAGATAGATCAATAGAACAGAATAGAAAACCCAGAAATAAACCCACAACTATACGGTCAATTATCTTTGACAAAGCAGGAACAGATATCCAATGGGAAAAGGACAGTCTCTTCCGAGAGATCATCTCTTCAGATGATGTTGGAAGAATAGGACAGCAACATGAAAAAAAAGAAACTGCACCACTTTCTTACACCATACACAAAAATAAGTTGAAATGGATTAAAGCCTAAATGTGAGACCTGAAACCGTAAAAACCCTTGAAGAGAACACAGGCGGTAACCTCTTTGACATCAGCTGTAGCAAGTTTTTTCTAGATAAGTCTCCTGAGGCAGAGGAAAGAAAAACAAAAATAAGCTATTGGGACTACATCAAAATGAAATCTTCTACACAACGAGGGAAACAACCAATAAAACTAAAAAGCAACCTACGGAATGAAGGAAAATACTTGCAAATGACATATTTAAGAAAGGATTAGTGTCCAAGATATATAAAGAACTTATAAAACTCAACACCCAAAAAACAAATAATCCAATTAGAAAATGGGCAGAAGACATGGATAGACATTTCTCCAGAAAAGACATACAAATGGCCAACAGATACACAAAATATGTTTGTCATCGTTTACCATTAGGGAAGTAAAAATCAAAACTACGATGCGATATCACCTCACACCCATCAGAATGGCTAAAATCAACAACATAAGAAACTACAGGTGTTGCTGAGGCTGTGGAGAAAAAGGAACAGTTGTGCGTTGTTGACAGGAATGCAAACTGGTGCAGCCACTGTGGAAAATAGTATGGAGGAGCCTCAGAAAGTTAAAAATAGAACTACCCTATGATCCAACAACCAAACTACTGGGTATTTATCCAAAGAATACAAAAACAGTAATTCAAAGGCATACATGCACCCCCATGTTTATAGCAGCATTATTTATAATAGCCCAGATATGGAAACAGCCCAAATGTCCAACTATTGATGAACAGATAAAGAAGAGGTGGTATATATACATACAATGGGATATTATTCAGCCATAAAAAGGAATGAAATCTTGCCATTTGCAGCCACATGGATGGACCTAGAGAGTATAATGCTGAACGAAATAAGTCAGAGAAAAACAAATACCATATGATTACACTCATGTGGAATTTAAGAAACAAAACAAATGAGCAAAAATGGAGAGAGAGAGAAACAAATCAAGAAGCAGACTCTTAATTAGAGAGAACAAACTGATGGTTACCAGAAGGGGGGGAGGGGGGAGGATGGGTTAAATTGGTGTTGGGGATGAAGGAGTGCCATGTCATGATGAGCACTGGGTGATGTATGGGATTGTTGAATCACTGTATTGTACACCTAAAACTAATATAACACAGTATGTTAATTAACTGGAATTAAAATAAAAACTTCTTAAAAAGCACGTGGTGTGTGTGTGTGTGTGTGTGTGTGTGTATTGGTTGGGGGCAGGGGGCGCAAAATGGTGGAAAGTCAGAAAGTCCTCATTAATAAGGTAGTATTTGAATACAGACTTGAAGTATATGTGTGTGTTGGGGTCAGTGTTAGTCCTGAAACTATCTGAGAAATATAAACTGTTAAAGATAGAGGGACAACCAACACAGAAAAACCCAAATAGTACACGTCCTGTTCAAGGAACATCAAAGTGGCTGGTGTTGCTGGTGCTCAGCTTCAAGATAAAAATATAATAGTAATAATAAACTTTAAAAAATTTTAAGAAGCAGTACAACAAAGTAGAGGAGAAAAAGAGAGAGACAATGCAATGCAGATGAAATGGAGCTATCTGGCTAATATGGTCGTTTTGACTTTGACTTTGAAATGAGGCACCATTGCCGTATTGTGAGGAGTGGAATGATAAGACAACCTACATTTTCAAAGTTACTTGGGATGCTGTGTGTGAAGGAGTGGATGGTATTGGTAGAGTCTAGGAAACTCACCAAGAAGCTAGGGATAGAAAGTCAAAGTCAGAATTTATTTTGAAGGAAGAGCCAGCAGGAGTTTTCCAGACATTAGATGGGGTGCCATCAGATGGTTTGGGAAGGCTGAGGGTAGACATGTTTTGCAGGGGAGCAAGTCAGGAGTTAAATTTGAAATGCCTGGTTGACATCTCAGTGGAAAAATCAAATAGGCAGTTTGATACATGACTTTGAAGTTTAGGAGGGAGCTAAGATATATATGCTTAGGATTTTAGCACATGGATGGTATTTTAACATGGGATAATGAATTAGGTCAATGGGAGAGTGAGTAAAGATGGACAAGATACCAAACACTAAGGTCTGTGTTACTGTAATTTAAGATGTTAGGGAGAAATGGGGGAACCAGCAAAGGATACTGACAATAGCAGTCAGGAGGAAGGAGAAGAACCAAACCTGAATGCTGACCTGTGTGGTCAGGAAAGACAGACTATCAAGGCGGAGGTAGTGAGCAATTATGTCACAAGATACTGATCAGTCAACTAAGATAAGGCTTGTGAATGGACTAAACATCTAGAAAGATCTACTCTATAAACTCCAATAAACCAAATAAAAACATGACCACCAAATACTTTCACCAGTATAACATATGAAAGAGAAATATGGAAAAAAAATTGTTGACATACAATAGGTGAATTATTTTCCTTACTTTTCTTACTAAATTTTCTCCATTATCATTATAGTAATTTTGATAAAAGGAAATTATTGAGCATCAAGTTAAAATGCCCATGGTGTTGGATGTGTCTGTGCTAGCCATTTTGAAAACTGCCTTCATACTTTCTTGCTTCAATGGCTCTGTTTTCAGGGTATTTTCCAAATCCTTTAGCAGTGCTCATGATCCCTTCCATGATTCTAGCCACTCAGCTCTCACCACTGCCTTTGTCACATTTTATGGATGAAGATACAAAAAAACCTCTATTTTGCTAGCTGAATTTGCCTTGTTCTTTAAATTCCTTCACAAAAACTTCTGCTTTCACAATTGGCTCAATATCTCCCTGTTACCAGTTTTGTTATCACTTCCTCCTGGAAGACTCCTTTGAACTGCAAAATTAGTTTAGGCTTTGTCACGGGTTCAAAAGTGGGGAAATCTTTCCTTCTCTGGGAATCCTTGCGGGTAACAGCATTTCTTCCCAAACTCTCAAAATACAAACATTCTGACTGCATTTCATTTATTGGAATATGGGCGACTCAACAATCCTCCTACGGGAAAATCCCTTCTTTGCCTTCAGATAACCCCAATGCAGTGGCTACTTTTAAGGAGACCCAGAGTAACTTACTTTTCTAAAGGAAAGTGCAGAGATGATTCTAATGAGAGTATCTTTTTCCCCACCTCTCTCATTAGGGAGATGGACAGGAAAAACCATGGCTACTCCACCAAGAAGAGCCATGCACCCACCCACAGAATCAAGAAGGAGCTATCAATCCAATCAGTGTCTGGGCCAGGTAAGGTATCCTGGGTTGGCGGTTTCTGCCAAAAACAACAATGCAGATGGGATCACAGGAGAAACTCCCTTCTACTAGAACATCTGATCATACCCATTTCATTCACTCTAAGTATGACAACAAAAGGGTATATTTTTCTTGTTCATCTTTATATCTTGAGACATCAACACCTTAAACATTAGAAGCATTAAACACAGAAGCAGCTCAATAGACATCTCTTGAGTGAATGACTGGGTCTATCATCAATACATCTGGAATGCTGTTAAGCTCATTCATTCCAAAGAAGTTTTTAGACAAACCCAATTTCACATCCAAGTCCTATAATTCATGTTGGTGACCACATCTGGGCCAGGGAGGAACACTGCCGCCCATGATGGAGTTCTGGCATCAGGAATGCCTCCCTGGGCCACTCTGGGACTGCTCTTAAGTGAAACGAGCATTGCAAGCAGGCAGGTTTGCATTGTGCTGGCAGCGCTGCACAGGGAAAAATTACACAGCCCATTACCAACCAATTCCAGGTGCTCGCCGAAGTTGTTTTTGCCTCTTTCTTTCCTTAGCATCAGTACACAATAAAACTCGTACTACCCCTTTTTAAAATCCCAGGGATTAAGTGCGTGGGAAATTGTCCCTCAACCACCATTGGGAAAATCAGCAGTATTTATTTTCTTGTCTGTATATGGGTAACTGCAATATGGAATGTTTATGCGAGGACTCTTAGAACCTGGACTTTGAGAATAAACATTCATTTGTAAGTAATAAGTTTTTCGGTGATACAGTTGTTATTTCAATTGTAATTAAATCTGAATATGGAACCCTGTTCCTGAAAAATACTGAAAATTTTAAAAGCATTTAAATTTAATGTATATTTAATTTACAATTTATGTAAAGCTTAGGGATTATAAATTCTGCCTATTGAGTGATCACCATTTTTATTCTAAAGAAAAAATATCCTATCTACCTTAAGAAAAAAACAGCCAACAGTAAACACAATAAAATATATACTTTGACTTTGGGTAATAATTGTAGAACTATAGTTATTTTTTATGGTTGTAGAACTGTGGTTATTTTTATCCAACTTTTCGTATTTATTTATTTTCCAATTGTTCTATAATAAAAATGCATTACTTTCAATGTTACTGCAAAATTCTCCTGAAGTTGACATTTGAGGTATCTTCACTTTGAATTGTTTAAAATGTTGCAAAGTTTTTATTAGAGATTTTAAGAGACTATCTCCCTTTCTGCCTTCAAGCAGTAATTTTTAAAGAAAGTAATTATGTAGAAATAAAGGAAGTAATTATATGGATTAAAAAAAAAAGACATCTTGCTTTCACTTCTATCTCTGTATAAGACTGAATACCAAAATGGCTTTATGAGTTAACATAAATTGCTACAAATTTCAGAAATGCCTTTTCTCATTATCTTCCTGAGACATCTGTCAATATTTATCTGTTAACAGACTAACCAAATCAGCCTCAGTAAACAAAATATCAGATCCAAATACATATACCCTTTCAATAATTAAAGGGATGCTTAGGGATAGGATATTTGCAAAACAGTTATGTCAGATGTCCTACACATACCGATTTTTCCTTCACAAAAATTATTAGATGGTGAAAGTGGCAGAAGAGTAATGATATTCTGTAGGGTTCCCCCAACCTGCCATTGTCCAACCACTGCATTGTTGTTATCCGTGAGATACTTAAGTAGAAACAAATGCCAGAACAAAAAGGGCTCCAGTTTATAAAAGTAAGACAAAAGTCAAGGTCATTTGCTGATAATCTACTAAAGTAATGCTGTTATTCACATGGAAGCAAAAATTGCTGAAATGACTGCTTCGTTGCTAGTTATTAAGTGAGTTACAGAGCCTAATAGCCTTTGACTTACTAGTTGTATAAACTTGAGGGCGTTACTTGAATTCTTTGAGGCACATGAAAAGCATCTATCGAATGGGGTTATGTAATATACTTCATTTAAATTGGCTTGAGAATTTTGAGATGAAATATGTAAATTACTCTGCATAATATGCAACACTAAATAGACTTTGAATGCATCTTAGAACAGTTATGAGTAGTTAGAGAAACTTAAACAAATGGAGGGCACTCAGTAAATAACCAGGTTCTTAAAAGTAATAGTTTTTGTGTTGATATTATAGCACAATGATTATTTTAATCAAATTCTGAAATGACCTCCGCATTTCGGACAAACCTGTAGGTACACACAGCTATGAATTTGGACATGTTCATTTTAAACCTGACTACTCCTGAATGATGTGAAGTTTCCGAAATGTTTTTCCTCCTCTAGGAAGGAAAAAAAAATACATATATATACATATTTTTTTCCACCACAGGAAAAAATAGTGGTGAGGGGGGACACAGAATACAAAATGCAGTACAATAAAAAGAGAATGACTCTACAATAAAATAATTGTGATAAAATTCTACCTACCAGCTTATATTACTCTTTTGAGTATCCAAACTTCATCTGAAAATTAAGAATAGTAGTATCAACTTCAAATAGTTTTTGAGAAGTAAACTAATGGACAACAATTAGTCGTAGCTTCTATGATGAAACACGGTATATAAGGACTCTGTAAATGTGACTAGCGGTAGGTTCAACTCAAGGTCATTTCTTGGGAGAACTTGTGCAGAGCTTTTACTGTAAAATAAAATGTCAATACTTTCCACCGGGAACAACAAAAACTTTTCAGATTGTTAAATATGAAGGATCTTTCTCATATACTAGATGAAGAAATGGTTAATAGTGACAGAAAGACTAAATTTAGTACATTGTTAAAAAAAATCAAGAATACTAGAAAAATTTTTCTGTCTTGTTGCTTTGGTATCACCAATTACATATAAATAGGACAATTTAAAGAAAGATCAGGATGGTACTAAGTCCTAGCTTTTTATAGTGTGAATAATATATAGGTAATTGTCATTAGAATAGATAGAGTAAGATTATGCATTTGGATTCTAAAGTCTGAGGTCATATTCTATCCCTTCTATTAATTATGTTTGATTTCTTCGTATTTTCTCAAGTATACGAGGAAGCTCTTTTCTAGTTCCCATTATCCTGAATCCTGTACTTCACAGAAGTCAGGGAGCAGCAGTCATGTGAAACAACTATTAGACTATTCTTCTCAGGCAGAGAACCTCAACACAGGGTTGAGTTACAAATTCCTCATGGACATGTCATCAATTTGGGATAAAACTATAACATTTAGTTTCGCTACATGTTCAGTTATCAGATCTCTATCAGATTATGCGGTGTATTGGAGCCTAGGAAGCAATTTTTTGACAAAAAGTAAGAAGGCTAGAATCAGTTCAATAGTAAAGATTGAGCACAAACTCAGAGTGTCATCATGTTCATTAATCACATTTAATGGCTGTGCTAAAGGTAACGTCTCATCAGAAATACTGACTAATATGTGTTTTAGTAACTTAGAATCTTGTTAAAACATAGATTCTTCTTCAGTAGGAGTGGGTTCTATGTGTCTAGCAAATGCCAGGTAGTGTCCAAGCCAGAAAACACGTTGAGTAGGATGAGTCTAGCTTAGCACTCTCTGTGAAGTGGAACTGTCCGTATTTGTACTGTATTTGTGCAATATGGTAACCACCAGCACATGGCTGTTCACCTTTTGAAAAGTATCTCATGTGATCGAAAAACTGAATTTAAATTTATTTTAATCTAAATTTAAAAAGCCACACAAGGTGGTGGTTATTGGTTATTGGGCATCATTGGTCTAAATAATTCAAGTAATTTGTCTTGATGATATAAGAAGCCATATTCAAGGCAATAAAAGTATCTTCCCAAACAGTAACTCAGGGTCATAATTATTGACTTAGTGTTGATTTGTGTATATCGGTCCCTCACATACAAGACAAAAACTGTGCTAAGCAAAAAGGTAAGACAGTACTGGAAATCAGTATGGGGCAATCATTAGCTTTTGTGGTTTCAAATCTACTATGCCACGTACTAGCTGTGCGATCTTAGTATTTAACTGCTTTCTGCCTCAACTCCCTCATTTGTGAATGGGGGTAATCACGGTAACGTTGTGAGTTGAATTAGTTAATATTTATGAAGCATGACAACAATGTCTGACACAAACCTATACAACACACTTGTTATAAATCGTGCTCCACATTTTATACAAAAATATCAGTTTCAGAGAAATTAAACGTTTAAATGTCAAAGTGAATTTGTTTTATTTCATTTGACATCATTTGTACGCTGCATAGATGCATAGATCTTAAATGTATAGTTAGATAAATTTTGACGAATGTAGCACCCCGGAAAGTTCCTTCAGGTGTGTTCCCAGACTAAACCTCCTACCAGCCACAACCTTTATTTCTATTACTAGAGATTAGTTTTGCACATTCTAGAAGTACATATAAATGAAATTATATGTGCTCATTCTTGCTTTTGACTCCAAAGAATATAATTAAGGTCCACCCCCTGCTGGGTAGTACTCTATTATATGACTATACCTCAGTCTGTTTATCCATTCTCCTGTTGATGTACAGTTGAGATGTTTGGTTAATAATGAATAAATCTGCTATAACCATTTGGTATAAGCCTTTTATAGGCATTAATTTTCATTTCCTTTGGATAAATACCTAAGAGTAGAATTGCTCAGTTATAGGGGGAGATATATGTTTAACTAAGTTTTAGATTGGCCAAAGTGTCTATCAAAGTGCTGGGTGAAATTTTCCACAGACGTCTTACCATATTTTGAGAGCAGAGGTCTCAAAAGCAGACTGCCTTTGTTCTTTTTAAAAATATTTTATTTATTTATTTATTTGAGATAGCTGAGAGAGCATGAGTAGGGGAAGAGGTATAGGGAGAGGGAGAAGCAGACTCCCCACTGAGCAGGAAGCCTGATGCTGGGCTCGATCCCAGGACTGAGATCCTGACTTGAGGTGAAGGCAGAAGCTTTACTAACTGGGCTACCTGGGAGCCCCTGACTGCTTTTGTTCTGGATTACTGTGTTAATACTGCATATTGAAAAGCTTGGAAAATAGAGGTAGTGTTCACCTCTGGACCAAAGGATAGGTTTGCTTCCCGTCCAGTATAATAAAGAAAATGTCTCCCTCCAGAGGAAATATCTTACTCCCCATTATTTAAGATTCAGGTTCTCTAAGCTCAGGGTTTCTTTCTTCCAACATAACCTGCATGTGAAGGTATCACCTGACTCTTCATCCTGGAAACTGGGGCTTAGAACATTGGCACAAATCCTAATACGCTGGCTCATTGATTTGACCTGGGAGACTTGTGTTTTCTTCTAGTGTCTATGAAACCATGGCAGACTTAGCTGTGACCTCGTGAGTAGGGTAAAATCTCCAATCCTTCACAGTTCTCAGTAGTTTGGTAGCAAAGATGAGATGTTGACAAGACGTACATTGCTGGAAAAGGAAAGATGAAGTGCTTCATGAAGTTTTAGGGAGGTACAATGGAGTCAGCGGCAAACGCATTGATCATACTGTATGGTTATCGGGTGTGTTTAAATGGAGGCATTGGTGAGATGTTTGCAGGCTGAGTTCCAGAAAATAGGCTAAAGACAACTATCTAAATGGTGCCCTGATTCCTGCTAACGCTCCTGCAGGTAGGGTGACTTCTCACCAAGCTGGCAATCATTCTCAGGTCCATCCATTATAATAGTACAAAGATTTGTGTTAGATGATGGAAACCCTCACCTGCCCACCTCCACGTCAGGCTATATTTACAAAGACCCACACCTGTGTGGTTAGTGGAAGGCGGGCTATTCAGAGCTGCTCTGGGTGTAAACCAGGACAGTTATTAAATCTTCGGCTGGTTCCTTGGAAGATGAGGGGGTTGGAGGTGCATGCTGCTTGTTCAGAAAAAATGGCAAGTGCTGAGCATCCTCTGCAGGCTACCATGCCAACTGGAGAGCCGCTCAGACATGAATCAGAAAGGTCTCGGAGATGTTGTTTATTTGTTTTTGCAGTGGGTCCTGGCTGCTATAGCAAAGCTTTGGCTCCCTGAGAGATTTCCCTGAGACAGGAAAAAACAACAACAACAACAAAACAAAAAACAAAAAACAAAACAAAACAAAAAAACAACTTGGGAAACCATAAATGAGGCATTGACAAGTATACAAGCTTAAACTGTCCTGGATTGGATTTATAAGGCTGATAAAATGACCCATTGGCAAATGGGCCAATGTTGTTTGTGGTTCCACTGCTCGTATACTATTTCTGTTGTTTTACAATTGTGCTATGCTTGTAAAGTCGCGGGGGAATTTGTTCAGGGACTGTGGCATGTAGCGAAGTACTAGTGAGGGACATAAGTCACTCCTCAGCCTGTCTCCGTGTCCTCATGCAACTGGAGCAATGGAAACAATGCAGTAACTGAGGAAGAGAAAGAGAAATCATAGCCTTGATTAAGGACTTAGTGCATCACAGGTAGTAGGAGATGCAAGACCTCAATACTACACCCTGGACAGTCCATTGTAAGGCCCGTAGGAGTTGGCATTTTCCACAACAGAACCAATCCGTTCCAATCTTGCTCCTGTATTCCCAGCTTTTAGATTTTGTGACTGTTACTGAATCGACTGCATGATCTAATGTCCTTGGTATGTTGCCTTAGGCATTGCTAACACTTTTTTTCTATCCTGAAGGCACCCAAGAACCAAGACTAATTTGCATTCATGTGGCAAAGCTTCTGATATGCCTTTGCAGTACTCTACAGGGTTACGTAAACTGCCATTCCCACCTGTGGCTGGGTCGGGATTTAGTGTGAATGTCTACATTCTGTGGTGCAAAAACTTTCACTATATGCCCTGTTTATTGGCAAATCAGGACCCTCATGCCAAAAGGTCCTGACTGTAGTCCTCCATCAGCAGGAGTGGTTGATAAACCCTGACCAAATTCAGGGACCCACTTACCAAGTGAAGTCTCTTGGTACTATGTGGGTAGAGTCACAACTTTCTGGGGAAAATTGCTTTCTGTTCATCCAATGATATTACCAAAAAGGAGACCCAAGACTTCATTGGACTTTCAGGTTTTAGAGACAGTATGCCTCATGTGGGCATTCTATTTGGTCTCCTATATATTGGTTACCTTCAAATCATCATCCTTTGAGTGGGGACCAAACCAAAGTCTTCATCAGAAAATGTTTAACAAGCTATTTACATGCTGTTTACCTTTGGAGCCCACAACCCAAATAATCCCTTTGAGCAGCATGGTTCCATGGCAGATGATTCTGCAAAGGGTGTCATCCTCTATTGTGAGACCTCCCTCGGGCTCTTGACTCACCTCCATGACTGCTACAGGGTGATCCCTTTTGGAAACTAGCCATTAGATGGCTCCTATGCTTTTGTTGACATGAATGCTTGATGCAAGTGGCCTTGTGACTCTTCAGCCTGATAATCCCTTTTTGGTGTGGCTTACCTCAGACTTAATGACTATCAGGATGGAAGGGTCCACTGAAACTCACATGTAAAGTAGAAATGGCAAATTCATGAGTATAATTGTTTTGGCCCCTTCAGCATCTTGGCTTTACATGAAAAAAAAAAAAAATAGCAGCTATTCCTTTTGGGGGAGCTTTGTCCTCCTTTCTACTGCCTGAAGCAAATCTGCGGGCTCAGTGGGGCCCTGGGTTTGCAGAGGTTCTGCTAAATGCCTGAGCCTGTTTCATGGATAGCTCATCTAAACTGAAATACAGTGGCATCCACTGGGATATTGCACCTGTTCAGACTCAGCACCAGCTATGCAGAACTGAAAACGGACATGGTTGCTCTGCTCAGTGGACAGACCTCAAGGTCATATATCTGACCAGTACTCCCCTTGACGAACTTTGTTACATTTTTACCTACACTTGGACTATTGCTAGTTGCTTAGCATAGACTAGCAAATTAGAAACACTATGCTTTATACGTCTTTATTATTTTTATCATTATTTAATCATTATCATTTTAACATTACCTTTTTTCTGTAGTTAGTACTTTATGAGTTTTAAGAAATTTTTGTTTACTCCCAAATTTTGAAGATATTATCATGTATTCTTCTAGAAGCCAGATAGCCTTAGGTTTTAGGTTTATATCTGCGACGCATCTCAAAATAATTATGTCTTACAATGTAAGGCATTACATAGGGGTCAGAGTTTTTGTTTTTATTATTTATTTTTTAATATGACATCATCCCAACACAATTGGTTAAAGAGATTTCTTTTCCCCATTGAATCACTGTACTGACCTTGATGAAAACCAAATAACAGTTAATTTTTAAAGAATGTATTATTATATTTTTGTAAGTAGGATTTCTTAAGATACAAAAGGATCTAACCACAAAAAGAAAATGCTCATGTACTTAAAAAAATAAACTTAAAACTTTCATTTGTCATAAGTGCATTAAAGAAAATATAAACCATTAATCAGAGAAGACGGCCGTGGTACATAGAACTGATATAGCTACAGATCTAGAGATGGGTATATGCTTCCTCAAGTAAATAAGAATGGTATAAACAACTCAACAAAAATGCACTCAGATATTAGCAAGCCATTTATAGAAGAGAAAATATTAATGGCCAATGAACATATTTAATAACCATTTTATATCCATTCAATTGGAAAACTTAAGAAAGTGCAAAATATTAGTGAGCATATGGATTTATTAAAAACTGACAGTTGATGCAACAATTTAGAAGACAAGTTGGCATTCTTTTCAATGTAAATATTCAAACGTCCTCTGGCCTTGTTACTTTGCTCCCAAGTATATATGCAAAGACATTTTGGTACTTGTGTCCTATGAGATATATATAAAAATATCCATAACATAATTGATCATAATAGCAATACATATGGAAATGGCACAAATGTCTTTTGACAGGAGAAATAATGAATTGTGATACATTCTTAATAGAATATTACACAGCAGTGAATATTCTTGAATTAATGTTCCATGCAAAATATGAATGAATTTTAATGTCATAAGGCAATATTAAAAAAGCAGATTACATAAGACTGCATAGTTAAAAAAAAAGCAAAACCAAGAATATATGTGTATAAAAAAATACATTAAAAAGCAAGCTAATGTCAAACAAATTAAGGACACATGTTACCACTTGGTAGTGGCAAGTGGATAAAAGAGACATAAATATCTAGACTCATGTTGCTGGTAATGTTTTAACTTGAGGCACAATAATTTCACCAATATCTGTGCTTGCTTCAGCAGCACATATGCTAAAATTGGAATGATACAGAGAAGATTAGCAAGACCCCTGTGCAAGAAAAAATTCACAAATATCCATTATATTATTTAAAATAGTTATGCAAATAAACGTATATTGAAATATATAAATGTAAATTAATATTTGAATAAATATACATGCAAATTAAAAATTAAAAAGATATGCATGTGGTTTAATTTTGATAGTGCTTTATGATCTGAAGATAATAGTTAATTGAATTCTGCGTTCATGTTCCCTCTATGAAAACACAAAAAACATAACAAGCACGTGGTGAATACACAGGTTGAAGCCACTGTGAAAACAAAAGTCAAAATCTAATCCTTGTATCATATTCTGTGTTCTTCATTATTGAAATACTTAAAGTGACCTGTAAATGACCTGCATGTTGAACATCAATAGGAGTGTGGTTACTAAGTTTCCGCAACTAATCTTTAAAGCAGCACGTAGGCGGCAAGGCTTTGAGTTTGTGCTCCCATGTAGATGATCCCCTTAATGAAACATTCTACTGCAGCATGGCCAAGACTTCCCAAGAGAGTAAAGAATATTTTTATTTTATCAGCCAGAGTGTGCTCTTCTTAATCCTGGCTGTTTGAACACTATGAATCATCGCATGTTCAGCACAGATGATTTCAGACATTAGTAAATCATAATTACCCTGTTGGATCTCAAACTTGCCATAGATGCTGTTGTTTTTGACCTGCGAGAGAAGCAAGGGCAGCAGAGAGGTTTATTGCAACATAAAAGTAGATGCCTTGTGTTGTTTCTATTTGTAGCACATCCTGACTAGTAAATAACAGGAAAAAAGATGAATATCCAAATAGATAGTGACAACTTGATCAAAAGAAGAAAAAAAATGGAGTCATGTACAACAGGCTTAATCAGGTTAATTAGAATCTGGGTTGCATCTTGGGCCTGGGAATACTCATCAACGGGCTGTCATTTTAAGAAGGATTATCCTCACTTTGTCTAAGGAGTGTGGCAGGTGTGTTGCATGTGGATAGATTGTCTCACACCAGCTCTCGGGGAAGAAGCTCTGTCACTGAGTTGCAATTTAGCAGCCTGCCACTGCACACGCTGAAAAATGCCTGGTGTCCCTGTTACTCCAAGGTCCAGAAGCATGATTATGCGGTGAAAGTGTTGGTGAGGATGCAAAGGAAGGAGGAGAAAGAAGTAAATGAGGAGAAAAGGGAGAATAACAGCTAGGAGAAAATGTAGAGGAAGGAAACAGAAGAAATGAGGGGAGCTAAAGAGCAATGGCAATAAAGACAGCAAAGGAAAACAACAGACATTGTGGAAAGAATTTATTCCAAATCAAAACAATGCATAAATGAACAACGTATGAGTGCAGCACTAGCCTCGCTTTAAGGAATGCCATCTCGCTAAGGGACTTTTGATATAATTTGAATTGAAAATGTTGCCATAGGTTCTTTTTTTTTTTCCTCTTTATTTCTTCCCTCTCCTCTTCACTTTCTCTTTCCCTTCATCGACTTCTCCTTCTCCAAACCTCGGCTTCTTCTTCTTCCTCCTCCTTCTAAATATGTGCACTATTTATAAGTGTCTTTGAACCAAAAACCCTTCCTTAAGCTTCAAAAACCACACATTTCAACTTGCCATAGACAAATGACGGGGAAAATGGAATGGCACGAAATACATTGATTCTTTGCAAGTATCACGTATCCCTTTGGAGGAAAGGAGGTGGTTCAGTTTCTGTGTCTGCCTCACCTTAAGATGCATAATGAGTGCAGGAATAAGAGTCTTTAAGGGAGACATGTGACTTATAAAAAAATAGAAAAGGTAATAGAAAAACATGTTTCAATTGTATTGAGCACCAGAGGCAGGATGAGGAAAAGATATTTTTGCTTAAAGAGACACTGAGGGTATTGGTTTTTGTTTTGTTTTGTTTTGTTTTTATTGCTGTGGATTTATGACATTGTCCTTCTCTAAGTTATGCATTTCTTTTTACTTTTTAATTTCGTTAGATATTTACATCCTTATACACTTCCACTAACACAAAATACACTCAACAAACACACACACACTTCTAATAGAAAGGGCCCATAGAGGAAAATTCTATTTTTTGACTTATCTTCTAATTTCCCGTTACATGGACTATAATAGATATATACACACTAGATACCAGAAATTAGAGGTGTAAGTCTGGATATCTCCCAAATAACTCAGCTTACTTATCTTGTACAACTAAAATGTTTTGAACTAAAATCTAAAATATTTTAAGTCATGAACAATAGATGACTGTTTTTAATTAAAACTTATAAATTAATGCAAATTGACTATTTTAATATTCATATATTTTTAAAGGGTTTTGATAAATTTGTTGTTCCTTCTCATTTCATTTTAGTGCCTTAATTCACATCCTCCAGACATCCTTTCTGGATACATGTTTAATTTTTTTAAGTATTTTAAGCATATTTTTTTGGGTACCAACAATTTCATTTCTAAATATGATGCTTAAATATGTGTTTACTGTCTTTTCAGAGTTTTAGACATTATCTCTAAATTTCTTTCTTCATTAGTTTTTTAAGAATTTATTTCTTTTATTTCCACTCCCATATTATATCTCATTCTCTCCCATATAGTTATATTACATATTTTGGTAAACTAAATATTCAGTATTTTTATTAAATATATATTAAAATAGAAAATTTATTAAGTATTAGAGTTATTAAAGTGGCTGTTTTCAAGTGAGTTGAATATTATGATTATCATTTCCCTTATAAGTCTTTGCTTATTTAATTTTTTGTTATTCATGTACTTACTTTTTTAGATCTCATTAGCGATTTTTCCCTAAACTCTTCAATAAATCTGAAAAAAAATCAGAATATGGTTGATTATACAATTGAATAGATAGCTTCCTATTTATTTAATTCATGCCGTTTCTCATAGAATTCACAATTCACCAGTTCCAATCTCTATGTTCATTTCAAAGATAAAGCCAAAGGTATTGTACTAAAAAAAATGAGAACATAATGCTATAACAAAAGGAATAATCAGAAGATATGAATGAACTCATGGGAGAAAGATATGAAACATTCACTAGGAGAGCTGGAATAGACCAGCTCTTAAATATAGATTTAAGCATCGTATTTAGAAATGAAATTATTGAGATCAGAAAATAGTACTTAGTGGGACACCTGAGTGGTTCAGTCAGTTAAACATCTGCCTTCGGCTCAGGTCATGATCCCAGGGTCCTGGCATCAAGTCCTGCATTGGGCTCTTGCTCAGTAAGGAGCCTGCTTCTCCCTCTGCCTGCCATTCCCCCTGCTTGTGCTCATTCTCTCTCTCTCTCTCCCTCTCTCTCTTTCTCCCTCTGACAAATAAATAAATACAATCTTCAAGAAAAAGTACTTAAATTCTACCAGAAGATAAAGAAAAACACTAAATGAAAAACAGTAAGTAATCAATGAGCATCTTCCCTAGACCATGTATTAAACAATTTGCTGGTTTATCAATTAATTCAGTCACTCCCAGAAACCAACAGAATGGATGTGAAGAAGCCTCCATTCTAATAAAACATAGTTTGAAATATGTGACTCTTTTATACCTTCAATGATTTCCTTTTTTTACATATAGAACCAAAGCTTCTCAGTGAGTTTGCAGTTTAGTTTTGGGAGACAGACATGTTATCACACTCTGTGAGTGCTAACCTGGGTGTGTACACAGAGTGCTCAGGGGCAGAAATGAAAACCAGTTATTCTCAGTCTGAGTGCATGGGTGGGATGTGGATACACAAAGAGAGAAGGGTTTCCTGGATGGGCTGATCCCTATGTTGAAATCGAAAGAATGAGCAACCGTTATCCTAGTGGAACAGTGGGAGAAGGTTTTTCGAGGCACTGACGTTTCCATCTGCACCTCTCACTGAGTTGCAATGGTAGATGGAGGGCAATGGATGTATCCATGGAAAGATGCTGAAAAATCAGTGGGGCTCATCACAAGTTTGGACAATATAAACTGTCACATACTTGATAAAAATTGTTTATTTGATGAATCTGACCAGATCAAGAGTGTGTGACTGATGTGATGCCAGGAGATTGGCAGGAAAATAAGACATCTACCCTAGGAAAGAGGCGGGAAATGACTTTCCATCATTTTCAGAAATATGACATGCCTTCTCAAGTCGCTGAATTCTCATTATCCACCTGACAGTCTTCCAGCACTAATGCACCTGTTGGAAGAACGTGGATGAGGACTTTTTCTAAGGACAAAAAGAGACTGTCACTTATCAAAGAGAAGCTCAACAAATGGTCTGAAACCATTAGAGAAAGTTGTGCATTCCTATATAAATACTTGCTGGAGACAGACTGCATTTTTACAAAATATCTATACACAGAGGGCCTTGTGTTTCATTTTACAGTGATATAAAACAAATAATTTATCGTTTTAGGAAGCTTCATGGAGACTGCAACATTGTAATCCATTGCCTACATACCCGGGACTTTGTAAAATTAGAAATAATGGCACAGAAGTCTATGTAAATGGAAAAATCTTCCACTGGATTGGTTTGTATATTCCCTACATGTTTGACCTAAGCACTGAATTAACCAGGATCTCAGAAATGGCATTTTGTAACTGACTCAAAAACTGGGGCTAAGAAGTGGAAAAGTTATATTAATTACCATTCCTGGTTAAGAGTGACTTTGAGGAAATGCTTATACTTGACAGAATGAGAGGTGAGTGTTCTGACCTGCAGAGAGATTAGAGATGTGCTCAAGAATAGACAAAAGGAATTTCAATGTCAAAAAACCTCAAATTCAATACAAAGTGAGCACACAGAAAATCATTACAACTATGAACAAAAGGCACAGCTATTAATGTAACGAGTTGCAAAATAAATATAAGATTATGCACCCAAACCTGCCATCACCAGGAGCACTAGCAGCTGTCAGATAACTAGAGGCAGAAAGGTCAAATAATTATATATCTTCATAAAGTGAGATTTCAAGTGCACTTTGAATTCACAATGGAGCATCCTCAATCAATAACAATATCAAATTCTAAGAAAGGTGCAAAAGGAGCAATACCATAATTACAGTATAAGTGATATAATTATTTCAAATATTTCAATAGTCTTTGCCAAATGAGAACAGGAAAAATAACATTTCCTTAGAGTAGAAACTAGGATATATGAAAAAGTTCCCAAGCGTGTAATTCGCTATAAGATTCAGATACTATTGGCAACATTTTTAAGCCTTATTTATTTTATTAATTTTATTCAAATAAAATTCCATGTTATGTTGAAGGCTTTGTTTTGTGTTTGTTTGTGTGTTTTAAGAACACCCTCAAGGTCAGAATGCTAATTTTACTCCAACTCTAAAAAAAAAATATTCTAAATTTATAAATGCTAAGCCAGCATAGCCTTCTTCACAGAAAGAAATGCCATTTATTGTTTAAAGTTTTTATTTAAATTCCAGGTAGTTAACATACAGTGTGTGTTAGTTTCAGGTGTACAGTTTAGTGAATCAACACTCACATGCAAAACCCAGTGCTTTTTGTGAAGAAACGTCATTTAAAGGTACTCAGGGGCCCTTTTGAATTGCAGATGCTTAGTGAATTTTGTGCTTGTGTCTAGAGTTTTTATCATTGGTGGAAAGACTTGGGGAAGGAACTAATAGTTTGAGTGCCTTCACGTGCCTATTGTTTTATGCACATTATCCATTAACATTTTGACAAGGTGGTCATCCTTGTCCTGTTTTACATGTAAGAACCTGAACACAGATTAATTACAACTAAAATCAAGAAAGAGAGATAACAAAGGCTGCTTTAGATTCAGGAGACCGGGGCTTCATTGCGCTTCTGTCACCCTCTAGCTGTGTCACCCTGTGCAAGTTACTGAAAGTTTTTCTGTGACCAAGTTTTCTCAGGGACAGTAGCACCTGGATTTAATGTCCAGCTAGACTTAATTTATAGAAGGTACCTAAGATGGGCCAGGCATTAGTATTCAATAAAAATTGGCTATTTCTTTAAATTCCAATTTTTTTTAAAGATTTTATTTATTTATTTGATAGAGAGAGACAGCCAGCAAGAGAGGGAATACAACCACGGAGAGTGGGAGAGGAAGAGGCAGGCTCCCAGCGGAGGAGTCCAATGTGGGGCTCGATCCCAGAACGCCAGGATCATGCCCTGAGCCGAAGGCAGATGCTTAACAACTGCGCTACCCAGGCGCCCCAATTTTTCTAATTTTGTTATAAGTAGCAAGAAGTAAAAATCTCATGCTTCCTTTCTTATTTTGTTACCAGATTCCAAAATAAGGTGTTTTTTTTTTTTTTAAGCCTTATTTATTTATTTGAGGAGGGTTGGAAGGGGCAGAGGGAGAGAATCTCAAGCAGACTTCCCACTGAGCAGGGAGCCCAACGTGGGGCTTGATCTCATGAACCATGAGATCATGACCTGAGTGGAAACCAAGAGTCGGAGGCTTAATCGACTGAGCCATCCAGGCACTCCCCAAAACAAGGTTTTTAACATACACAAGGTTGAAAAGTAGCCTGTATACTTATAATCTACAAAAATTGGACATAGGAGTCAGTAAGAGAAAATTAATTTGATATCTGTGGTATCTATCATATTTTGAATTAATGAAATCACTAGCATTTTAAGAAAATTTCCTTGAAGAGGGAGGCTTGAAGATACTGTTTTGAAAAAGACACCAATATTGCTAAATAGTGTCATTGGAACAGATGAGTTTTAAATATTAGACAGACTTTCTTGTGGGTGTCATTAAATAATAATACAAATAATAGTACAAATAATCCCTATGTCCAGTTCAATTGTAGATGTGTTCACCATAAAATAGTATTTCTCCCAAAAAGTCTTCCTTATGAAGATAAAGTGTCATATTGTTTTTTGTTTTGTTTTGTTTTTATTTTAATTCCAGTTAGCATAGTGTTATATTAGTTTCAGGTGTATAATACAGTAATACAACAATTCCATATATTATTCCGTGCTCATCACAAGTGACATATTATTTTAAACAACTTTTAGAGACACACTTAATATTCTTCAGCAAGATCTTGTCCTGAAATGGTTCATTAGACATCTGTATTATAAATTGGAAGCAAGAAAATGTGAATGATTTTTTTTCAAAATGTTGACTTTACCACGGCATTCAAAGCTTCCCAAAGACTATCTCCTTCAGCCTACCCACCCATTGCTTCTCTCTTGCCTTCCCTGATAAAGCTCTTTGTTCCTCTAATATATTTTGTTCATTAACTACTAAATATGCCTTTTGCCCGCCTAACCTTATCTCCTCTTCTTTTCTGGAATGATCTGTTCCTTCCTCATTCTCTACCCTGATGTACAAACTTAGACCTGATCCTGCTAGCTCCTGATTATGTTAGCCTGATTCCTCCACCCTGCTCTATAGACTATCTTTGGAAAATGTCATATCTCCTTCCCCCCAAATCACCTTAATGTCCAGCAGACTCTTATGCTGAAAATTTTTTAAGGTACATTTAACACTTCCCATGAACTTTTTCATAGCCATCATTGGAATTTATGTTAACACCTTATGTTCCTAGAAATGATAGCCTTTTTTTCCAACCTTATCAGAATAAAAGAAGAAAATGAGGTTTGAACAAATCAGTTTACCTGTTTAATTCCACACAGGTAGGTTGCAACAAACTCGGAATAAGAAACTTTCCTGAAGATTAATTGTCCATTTCTACTCCCAGTGATGAGACATTCCTCTGTCTTATGGTGTCACCCCAAATAGATTATAATGTATCACCTTTTTTTGTTTGGATTCTCTACAAGACTGGCTCATTTATTGCATTTATGTCAATTAGTGGTTGATCGAACTGAACACAAGATTTGTGCAACAGCTGTAAAATCCACTTGTGCTGTGATTTTGAATAATATGTAGGTGTACTTCCTGGAAATACTGAGGCAACGTTTTCTAGGCCTACAGATAGAAAGAAATGGAATTGCTTCAGAATTCTATTTATATCTCGATCACATGTTTTCCCAAGACAACTGGGAGCTATAAAACAAATTGGACAAGTATAGATGTAAAACCTTGAGTAAGTTTCTGGTTTCCCAAAACCTAGGGGATGTCGTAGCACAAAATTGTTCTGTTTTCTAATAAAAAATACGATACTCTGAAAGGGGAATGTGTGGGGCTTCTCATATCTTTCTTTGCTCAGACCTAATCACATTACAAAAATGAGCATCTGCCTATTGAAATTGTAGTCTGCAAATATACAGGCAGGCTTTTTTTTTTCCACTCAGAGTTTTTCATAAGCATTTGAGATTACATTATCCTTTTTGCATGAAGTCTGTGTTAGGTAGGAAGAATGAATCAAATAATAAAAACGCAATGTGGAATCTATCCTTTTATGTTTTCAAAAGTGGTGTTCCTTCACAGCCTCAGGAGAGAGGTATTATTTTATAGGTGTCAATGCCTTATGCATTGGAAACCTCTGTGAGTAAAGTAGCATCTATGTAAACAGTATGATACTAAGATTTAGCTCCCTTAAATCAAGTAGTTACCCGAGTATATAAGCTGATACTGCTCAATGAATCAATGCAAAAATCAATTAAAACTAAAATTTTAGGGGTGCCTGGGTGACTTAGTCAGTTAAGCATCTGCCTCCAGCTCAGGCCATGATCCTGGGGTCCTGGGATCCAGCCGAACATTGGGCTCCCTGCTCAGTGGGGAGTCTGCTTCTCCCCCTCTCTCTGCCCATCCTCCTGCTTGTGCTATCTCTCTCTCTCAAATAAATAAAATCTTAAAAAAAAAAAACAAAAAAAGACCCCTAAAATTTGAGTAGGGGAAACAAAAATTTTGGCTTAAAAAAAATTTCTGTTTCTCTTCGCCTTATTAACTTGTGCAAGACAGCCAGTATCAGGATTCAAAAATCCAAATATTTGCAAAAGATAAATAATTATCAGATTATTTTTTGGAATAACAGCAAAATGGGAGATGGGGAAACTTGATGGTGAAAATTTCCCCTACAAATTTCACAGATCTGAAAATTTTAGACAACTTAAGTAAATGGAGATGAACATTGAGTAAATAATATATTTACTCAATACATTAGAACTTTCTGCTGTTTTTTACTCTTACGATCTTTATAATTGTTCATATTTCAATAATGGTATAAGATAAATGTGAAAAGCTTTCTCTCTGTTTGTTGTTTTTCAAATGTTTTCTTTTCCCCTCAGGAATTTTTGAAGTATATACACTTGCTAAATATGACAATCTGCAATTACTTGCACGTAATTAATTTGGAGAGATTTTTATTAGGAAGCTATTAATGCATTGCCTATTTTTACAGAGGCTCAGTTTGTAGGAAAGAAAAACTTCTCAATTAAAATGCCATCCTTTAAGCATATGTAGACAGATGATGATAGATAGATGATAGATAGATAGATAGATAGATAGATAGATAGATAGATAGATAGAGATACCGTGGATTCCTAATTTTCTGGGATTTCTGAATGTAGCTAGCATCTGTTCCTAGAGATAGTGAGGTGAAAGTATATTGTTTACTAAAACCGAAAATGTCAGATTTATATCCAATATTTGCTTTTAATCCTGTTACAAATTAGGAATGATTTAGCTGTAATTAACAGAATATCTAAAGAACAATATACAGGCGGGTTTATAAATACAAGCAATTAATTATCTAATTATATGATTTATTATCTAACTTAATTAGACAATTCATAATCTAATGTAACAAAAAAATCCGAAATATCAGATCACTTGCTCAATCTCTCTTTGAACACTTCAACCTTGTTTTAATGCTTGATCTAGTGGGTATGGGCCATGTAGAAATGATACATACTTACGTAACTGTATGGGCAGGAAGCAGTGAGAAACTCAGGAAAGGGGTAGAGAGAGAGAGGAGAAAAGGAAGGGAAGGCATAGGATCTCTTCATGTATGTTTTCTCCTTTACCAAAGAAAAGTAAATCCTTTTACAGAAGGTTTTCCCTTACATCTCATTGTCCATTAAAGTGAAATGGGCACTTTAAGGACTAAGAAGAATGGGGAAGCAAATTTTGTTTTCTCTTGCTTTTTTTTTGTGAAGGGAATACAGAAGAAGCATTTTGGGGAATGCTATTGGATATAAACCAAAGGTTTCTGCCAAGAACATTTCAGTGGAAAATATTTCAAAAGCCTGTACCAATTTGAGTTCTTTCTTATCATTGCTTAGGTATTTGGATAATGTCCACTAAAAGTCATCTTCAGGTTTATTTTTAACATACAATAATATTTTAGGGGAGTTTTTATGTAGTCGGCATTAAAGTAAGTATTTTCACATAAGTTCAAATTTTAGGTTGTTTGAAATTTATATTTTACATTAAGAGAGGTCTGGGGTTTTGTTGTTGTTTTTAAGACATATTTCTCAATCAATTTTTATTGAAATTTCCAATTTCCTAATAAGGAAAAATAAAAGTTTAACATTATCATGACTGGATTAGCACTTAACACTCAAAACTGCCTGAGTTTTGTTAAGCAGCATTAATTTTTACTAAGACTGATTAGTAAGTAATTAGTACATTTTATTAATTCCTAGAATTAATAATTAATAAACCTAACTAAGGCTGATCAAATTCTATGCTGACCACCTAAAATCAACCTAAGAATTATTTCATTAAAGCATTATTAGATTATAGTTCCTTTATCATTTAGTATTACTGAAGAAAGCACGTTTCACTATGGCTTAATTTAATAGCAAACTGAAGCATACCATTTAATTCACCAAATATATATCTTTAAATAATTGATGGGTTAACTTTTAAATTTTAAATCCTAAAGTCATCTACATTTTTAAAATGAAGATTCTACAGAATTTAAAACCTTTTTCCCGAATGAGGTCAATTGTTTTGTTGTTTGGGTTTTTTTTGTTTTGTTTCATTGTTGTTGTTTTTCTTAAGTAAACTCTACACCCAATATGAGGCTTGACCTTACCACCCTGAGATCAGGAGTTTCATGCTGTACTAACTGAGCCAGGCAGGAGCTCCAAGGTCAGTTGTTTTTGTGCTTTATTACTTCCGCATTTCCAGTCATCCCCAAGTCATCTCTTATTACTGTCTCCCACACAACGTACTCCTTTGAAACTGGGAAACATATAATTGTTGTCAAGTTCAGTTCTCCAACACTGCACCATGTTCATCCTGTCACTCTTCCTGGGCAAAATCTAGGATGATAGCTCTTTACTTTGTGCAACTAGTTCAAGTGAAATTTGGAATTATTTATGCAAATCATTTAGCCTTTTTGATATTTAATCAAGTTTAACACATTATTTTTTAAAAGATTTTATTTATTTATTTGAGAGAGAGAGAGAGCACGTAAGAGAGCATAAGCAAAGGGAGGGACAGAGGGAGTGGGAGAAGAAGTCTCCCCACTAAGGAGGGAGCCTGATGTGGGCTTAATCCCAGGACCCCAGAATCTTGTCCTGACCCGAAGACAGATGCTTAACCTACTGAGCCATCTATGCGCCCATAACACATTATTTTTGAATAAATTTTTTAAATCCCATGTAATACATAAAATGGGACCTAAGCCTTTGAAAATTTACCAACAAACCTCTAGCCTAAAACAAAATGACAAAACAAAAAACAGGACAGGAAATTTTCTGCAAGTCCCTATTTTTAGTTTTGATGAACAATATAGTCCTACGGCAGAGTCTTCAGGAATATACGTGGCATTCAGAATGCCTGAGAAATTAAAGGGAATATCGATCTTTCTATCCAGCTATCTATTTATTTGTATTGATTTTTCTGTTTTTATACGGACACACGCACACACACACCTATTTATAATTTCACATGTTGTAACTATGTTGTAACTGCATCACACAGTCACATAAAATAGAAATGTCATATTAGTTAACATTTCTGGTAGTTATTATCCTAATATACATTGAATGAACAGTGTTAAATACACCCCCTTTATAATTATGCAACAGTTCTGTTTCACTGCGAGAATTCTTCTTGACTACAAAGGACTCAAAGAATTGAAACATTAGAGAATAAAAGACAAATGTAACTTTGAAACAATAAAAGTTTGAGTGTCTGTTTAACTGACAAGGGTTTGTAAATGTCAACATGACTTTCAGATAGATCAGTTCCAGTTCAAAGAGCTTGACAATATTTTTGACTTTGACATAAGTAGTGGAGATTCTGTGGAGCTGCTGCTGTGATTCTGGAGAATACGCTGTGGGGGAGGTAATGAGAGAATTGCGTGTGCATAGAAAAGTGGCTTCCGTATGTGTCAATTTAAAAAATAAAACTTCTTTTGGGGAGTCTTTGCTCTGGTTTTATATTGTAATAAATAGTGTCTCTGCTAGAGGTGACATTTATAGCTCCTCAGAGGTCTGCCACCATGGAAGAATGCTATTGTTTCCTGAGTGGTTCTTGTTCCCTCTATATGTCATTTTCCATCTTGCCTTCATAGTGGCTTTGAGACCAATTTAATCTGACTGAAAACAAAATCATAGAAGGAAGTCATAAAAATATCTGTTGGAGAACAAGATGTGTTTGTGTTGTAGTAGTTCAGAATACTCCATTCCATATTTGCATTCGGATCAGATCCAGAGTGAACTTGAAGCCTCAGTTAAGAAAGATGCCCAAATCAATTTTAAAACATTAAGAATTTAGTTGGGATGCAACTTTCAATGGAAGCTATAAAATCATTGCGGCTGATGTATTCTGATTAATTCTGGTTACCGATGTTTTGGTTGAAGAAAACTCAAAATGCATTTACATTTGTAGCATTTTCTTCAAAATGGTTCTTTAAACCTAAAAAGTCTTACTCATCATTAAGATATAAGCATTTCCTCCTGTATTCTGTAACTTGTCTTGGCTTTCTCTTCTGAAGTAGCAAACTTAGACAGATCTCTTATTATTCCCTGAACCGTCCTTTGATACGTTTCTAATCTGAGATATTGTAACTGAGGAAATGATCTTTGAGAGAGAGAGAGAGAGAGTGCGCGCGCGCAGAGGGGGGAAGGGCAGAGGGAGAGGGAAAAGCAGACTCCCCACTGAGCGGAGAGCCCAATGCGGGGCTCGCTCGCAGGACCCTGAGATCATGACCTGAGCCGAAATCAAGAGTTGATTGCTCTACTGACTGAGCCACCCAGGTGCCCCTAGGAAATGATCTTTGCTTGATAAATCTTCCATAGTACTACTCCTATTCTTGATTTTGACTGTATTAAACATGCTTCTCTTGGGTTCCTGAATTTAACATCTCTCCAAATAAAAGTTTCCTGAAAAATATAAATGAAGATTATAATATGTATATAGTGGTAGAGAAATATTCATAACACCTGACATAGATATGAGATACATTTTTTATTTCTTTGCAAGCAAAACAACTTTAAGATTGCATTATTGTATCATCCTTGCTCTCACAACTTTAAGAGATGATGTTTTTGGCTAAAGAAAATAAGTATTTTATTTAAGGTATATTATTCACTATATAAATTTCATTATTTACCTTCTAATTACAGGGCAGGGAGTGAAGTTAATTTCCAGATAAAGTCAATATATGTAATACTGGCATTTTATTTACTCTGGGTTACTTTAGCAGATATGTAGATTGCCCACATTATGAGTGCTTTTTAGTGGGATTTAAGTATTGAGATGACCTACCTAATTTAAATGAAAGATGCTTTAGGAGCAAATCATTTACATTTCTATATAAGGCAAGGTATAAAATTAGCTTCATGCTTTTTAAATTAATATATCATCTTAAAATATGTATTTTATAATAACAGCAAATAATGATTTACATGCTTTTATAAAACAGTGTAATAGTCCATGAGCAAAATAAATTATTTTAGTTCTTTTTACTAGGGCTGCCAATATTTTTACCTTCTCCTTCTCTTAAAATGACTTTCTTTCTTTCTTTCTTTCTTTCTTTCTTTCTTTTTCTTTTTTTTTTTTTTTTTGTGAGGGATAACCTATAGGGTAGAGCCAGGAGCTGGAAAGGAAGCACTTAGTCTTCAACAAAAAATCATAAATGTCATATACAACCCTTATATATGAGGCAAGAAATAATGAAGCAGACAAATCCAGCAATGATTCACTTATTCCATGGAGACATATTTTAACCTCTGTTATAAATCAAGTTGTATGCCCCCAAAATGTGTATGTTGAATCCCTTACCCTCAATGTAACTATATTTGGAAATAAGGCCTTTAAGGAGGTAATTAAGGTTAAATTATATCATAAGAGTGGGTCCTAATCCAATAGGACTGGTGTCCTTCTAAAAAGAGGAAGAGACACCAAGGATGCATGCACCCAGAATAAAGGTCATTTGAGGACATAGTGAGAAGGTGGCCAACCGCAAGCCAGAGAGAGAGACTTCAGGAGAATCAAACCTGCTGACACCTTATATTCGACTTTCAACCTCAAGAACTGTGAGAAAATAAATTTCAGATGTTTAAGCCAGTCTGTGGTATTTTGTTATGGCCGCCCAGACAGAAAAAGAAAAGTGACATAACCACAAATTGGTAATCCAGTGGGGGAGAGTTTCAGAATAGAATAGAAAAAAAAATAGCTGAAAATAAAATGAATCTTTGAGTAAGTAGGAAGACATGATTTTCCAGACAAAGCTAAAATTGAAAGTCATATATTTTCCATGTTAGACTGTAGAGTGACTTCAGTTTTAAGTTATACATTTTCTGAAATGTATTCATTAGCTCTAGCAAAAAAAAAAAGTAATCTGATAATTTTGTTGACTGTTGAAAACCAGCAATTTGAAGAGTACTAAAAAGTTGAAAAAGGAAAAGAAAATAATTCAGATTAAAAATACATGAAGACATTAACCATCAACTCGAGGGTAAAGTTTTAACAGGACTATAGAGAAGAGGATGGGTGATAAACATTAAAACCACATAGTAGTTGGGCATTTATTGTAATGCACTATCCATATTATTGTATATTTGAATAGACAGTAGATGGTTGATTCTGCTTAAATTCATTTGTTTTCACCTATTCCTCTCTGCTGTTGTTGTTGTTATAAATTCAAAATAATTATCTTATGGCAGCGATCAGGACACTGTAGACTATGGGTCACATCTAGTCCACTGCCTGTTTGAGTAAATAAAATTTCATGGGCACACAACTACGTCTATTTTCTACATACTGTCTTTGCTGTTTTTACAATAACAGTAGTGTTGAATAATTGTAATGCAGACCATTTGGACACAAAACCTAAATTATTTATACTATAGTCTTTAAAATATTATTGACCTTAATTTATAGCGACGTGGACTGTCTGTGCATAGTAGCTGCTACTACTTGAATTACATATTTACTTGTATGTTAGTTTAACGTCTTTATCACCACAAAAACATTACTGCCATAAGGACCTTGACGACCCTTATTCTGTTCAGTACTATATATAGTATCCCCATAATAGTTAGTATGCAATAGGCGCACTATTCTTTATTCAATAAAGGCATTTAGTTTTGAATTTCAAGTTGGTTATAAACTGATAGAAATGCTTGAATGGGTAGCATGATCATTATTTATTATCACTCCACATGGCTTAATGAACTTAGCCAATTATGAGCCATATCTGATTCTATAACTTGGGATTTTCCATTCTCTTTCTTTCTTTAACTGGAACCAAACTGCATCAAGTGTATCAATTTCCCACAGGTAACAGGATTGTCATAGCTCACCCCATGTCCATTATCTCTGTCTTCTTTAACAGAAGCCCAATATCTGGGCATGTAATGTCTTCAACTAAAGACTCTCCTTCCAACCATTCCTTGTATCTAGGAATTGCCAGTGAAAGGAAATTAGCAGTGATTAATTGTCTGGACTTTTCTGAAACTCTTGAGGAGTAGTGAATCATTCAGGAAGCATGTTTGAGCTTTTTGCTTTTTCTATCTTTATTTTGCCAGGAATATGATTGTCATTACTACAGTTCCAGTGCCTTTTTATTAGCATGTGAGATGAAATCCAACTCTAATGAAGGCAGATGAGAAAAATAGTGAGCCTGACTCTGTGATGATCATTCTTGCACATGAATAACTACTCCTGTTCGTGGGAGGTGAAAGAGAAAACCAGCGTCTTTATTGTGTTTATGTCACTGAACTTGGAATTCCTGTATTGTTAGGTGAACCTGCCTAACTCATACACCCTGTAGTTCTTCCGAAGGCAACTTCTTTTTCTTTTACCTGTTATAAATCTTAGGTTCAGGAAGTAGACCTGGTAGCCCCTTTCGGCCATATTGCCAATCCCAAACCATTACTATTTTTCCATGCTTCTCATCTGAGCATTACAACATCTCCTCCTAGTTGACATTTATTAGCCTCCCTGCATCTTTTTCATTCAAGACATTTGTCCCATTTGCATTTCTCTTTTCTCCTGTTTCTCATCATTCCCAGTGACTTCCATATCCACAAAGATTAAACACCAAGAGTCTAACCTCTCAGTTACATCAAATGTTCCTTTCCAGTGACTTTTTTGGCTGTAACACTTTAAAATTGTTCTAAAATATTACATAATATAAAATCTACTATGTTAATTAATTATTTTTAAGTGTGTAGGTCAGTCACTAAGTATATTCACATCGTTGTGCAACCGTCACCACCATCCATCTCCAGAATTTTTTATCCTCCCAACTGAAACTCTCTACACTCTAAACAATAACTTTCTATTCCCCCCAAGACCAAAGCCCCTAGCAACCACAAATCTACTTTTCATCTCTACGAAGTTGACTACACTAGGTACCTCATATAAAATGGAATCAAACACTGTATGTCCTTTTATGACTGACATTTCATTTAGCAAAATGTTTTCAAGGTTCATTTGTGTTGTAGCAAGTGTGAGAAGTTCTTTTCTTTTTCAGGCAGAATAATATTCTTCTGGTGTGCCACATCTTGTTTATCCACTCATCTGTTGACAGACAGCTGGGCTGCTTCTACTTTTTGGCTATTATGAACAATATTGCTGTGAACATGGGTGTACAAATATCTGTTGGAGTCCCTGCTTTTGATTCTTTGGGATATATATCGAGAAGTAGAAATCTGGATCATACGGTAATTCTGTTTTTAATTTTTTTTTTTTTTTTGAGGAATTACCGTGATGTTTCCCATAGTACCTGCAGCATTTTACATTCCCACCAACAGTTCACAAGCACTTCAGTTTCTCCACATCTATTCTAAAACTTGTTCTTTTCATTTCTTTCCTTTTTTATAGTAACTATACTATTGGTTGTGAAGTGATATTTGCATGTGGTTCTGATTTGCAATTTCCTAATAATTACTGATATTGAACATCTTTTCATATGCCTATTGGACATTCATACATCATCTTTGGAGAAATGTCAATTCAAGTCTTTTGCTCACTTTTAACTTTTTTTTTTTTTTTTAACTGCGCTGTGGCAGTTCTTTATATAATCTGGATATTAACTAACCCGTCATTAGACATGTGATTTGCAAATATTTTCTCCCATTCCATGTGTTGTCTTTTCACTCTGTTAATAGTGTCCTTTGATACTCAAGGTTTTAAATTTTGATGTTTAATTTATCTATTTTTTTCCTTTGATTGCCTGTGTTTTTGGTGTTGTATCTAAGAAATTATTACCATAACCAATGTCATGAAGTTTCCCCACAATGTTTTCTTCTAAGAATTTTATAGTTTTAGCTCTTCTATTTAAGTCTTTGATCAATTCTTAGTTAATTTTGTATATAGCGTTTCTTTAGGACTGGTTTCTAAAGATTTATCTTGTTCCTTTGAATGGGCCATGTTTCCCTGTTCCTTAAATGCCTTGCAATCTTTTGTGGAAAATTGGGCATTGAAAAAATAGCCATTTCTCCCAGTCTTTTCAGATTGACTTCAAACAGGAAAAAATCTTCACTAATCAGTCCATTTTAAAGGCTTAAGATCTGCTCAGGCTTTTTCTGGGTGAGTGTTTTCCCTGGGGGCATGTGTGTGAGTTTCTATTTCTATATGGCTATATTTAAATACCTTAATTTCCCTGTTTCCCCACTGTTTCTTTCTGGGCTTTATTTCTCTGCCTGCATTCCTTTATCTGAGACCATCCGTGAATCTGAAGTTTTCATGAACCTTGCTGCCTCTGCCTGCTTTCTGCAGCTCCCAACCTCAGATGCAAACCATGCTGCCATTGCAGGCTGAGCTGAGCCAGGCTTTCCAGAAACCATTCCCTTGGGCAGTCCACAGACAAGTCAGAACATCGAAAATGACTTCCACTTTCTTCCCAAGGGAGGAAACTGGGGACTGGGGGCCTTCCTCCTGACTTCACTGTACCATGCCAGGGAGGGAGTGGGAAAAGTGTGACCAAAAACACCACAAAATTCTTCATCATATTATGTGTGGATTTTTCTTGATTGGACATTTGCTTGGTTGCTGCAGATCCTCCACTGGTTTCCAAAGCTCCCACAAAGCTTTTTAGTTCAATCTGTATCGTTCATTTAAGTTTTCTGTGGGGGAATGGGAGGTTCTTACTCTACCATCTTGCTGACCAACACTCTATTGATTTATATCTACTTAACTGCAGACATTGACTACGTTAGCCACAACCTCAACTTTGTTATCATCAGGCCACTTCTGATAGTTCAACTTAATTTGTCTTTTTTTAAATTTTCAGACTTACCATTTTTATCATTCCAGTTCTTGTTCTTTTTTTTTTTTTTTAAGATTTTATTTGTTTTGGGGTGCCTGGGTGGCACTGTTGGTTAAGTATCTGCCTTCGGCTCAGGTCATGATCCCAGGGTACTGGGATTGAGCCCCGCATGGGGCTACCTGTTCAGTGGGGAATCTGCTTCCCTCTCCCTCTGACCTTCCCCCCTGCTCATGCTCTCTCTCTCACTTTCTTTCAAATAAATAAAACAAGATTTTGCAAGAGAGAGAGCATGAGCAGGAGGGAGAGGGAAAAGCAGGATCCTTGCTGAGCAGAGAGCTGACGTGGGGCTCAATCCCAGGACCCCGGGATCATGACCTGAGCTGAAGGCAGACACTTAAGCAACTGAACCAGTCGGGTGCCTCTTTATCATTCCAGTTCTTGTGCCCAAGTTCTCCAACTATCAACCTTACCGAGATCTTTAAGCCCATGTATTATCTTTCACCTGCTTCCTCTGTGATCCTTGTCTAGGTTTTCTCATGGTGCTTCACCATGGTTCTTGCTTTCGGGGAGTTTAGCTACTAGCAAAACTAAAAATTGTTCCGTTGTTCCTTAATATTTCTTCTTGGAAGTAAAACTTTAAATGAGATCACATGCTGCATCTCATATATTGTCTGTGCCTAGAGTTGCACCCAATAAATATTTGATGAATGAATGAATGGATAAGCTTTGAATAAAATCAGTGAGATGGTATATCCAGCTTGGAGATTCAATATCCTATCAATAATGTGAAAAATAAGACTCAGTGTTTTTCCCATAAAAATAACATTCAAATAATCATAAAAAGTATTTGCCATGGCAAATACCTATGTACAATCTATCTACAGAAAAGCAAATATTAAGGAAAATAAAAAGTCTACCTAATCCTCAAAAAAAGTGAAGTCTTTTTATTGTTTTGTTTAGGGGATGCTATTTTTCCTGGAGAGAAATGAGTCAGAAAGAAAGACAGCAAGTCACACATTCAATACCATGATTTTTATCTGGTATTTGTTATTTTTGCTTTCTCTCTGAACAGAATGACTGCGAATGTATCCCCAGCAAGATCTGGTTTCAGACACAATTCAATCAAGTCTAAGTTCAGGGGGATCGTCTTAGAAAAATAATAGAAGTTGAATTTGAAAAAGCAGAAAGAAGAGTGTGTGGAGGGTTTTAAACAAAAGACAACTAAATCAGTGAAGTTTCTGACTAAACCAGCAAGAAGCAGATTCAATTTACATGTCACCAATGAAAAAAAATTTTGCATTGATGCTAATACTGGTTCCTGGTTAAAGTGGTTTTTTAAGATAATATCCCTCAGATAAGAAAGACAACAGGAGTTGTCACTAATAGTCAGTTTCTATAAAATTCTAACATAGGGTCATGTCATCTAAAACACATGGTGTTTATTACAAATTTAGAGATAAAATGAAGGAATATACCATCCACACCCAATCAACTGCAAGGGACCTCTTTGTTCTCCCAGAATGTTGTTTCCATCAATTACCTTATTTTTTCTCATGTTGGTACCAAACTAATGTATGGCTTCTTATCTGAGCTCTTAAGATTTCCCAAACAATTCATATCTCCAAAATCGCTCACTTCCCATTTATTTGGGAAAATATTGCCAGAATAATTATCCCTAAATGATTATTTTATTGCACCACTATTACATTCAAAACCCTCTACAGAATTCTATTATTTTTATTTGACGTTGTTCCAACAATATTTTTAATGTGGGCTAAGTGCTAAGCATCACCCTAGGTGTGTGAAAATAACTGTGAACAAACAGAGCTAAGAATATTCAGAATTTTCTCTTTCTACTCTTTCATTGTTATCCCATGACTATATCTAAAACACACGTTGGCAAACTTTTATTGTAAAGGGCCAGATAGTAAATGTTTTTGTTTTTGTAGGCTAAGGGCAGATTACAACTGCTCTGTCATTGTTTCTTGAAAACTGCCATACGTTGCATGTCTGTAAATGACTGTGGCCATGTTCCAATAAAAGTTTACTTGCAAAAATAGGCAGTGTATTGGATTTGCCTAGGAGACAAGTCCGTATGACTCGTGTTTCCCGTCAGGAAGGCCACAGGTGTAAATGCTGGTTGTAAGATATATTAATGTAGCATAGATTGGTTACTAAACATTACTGTGCCTCAGTTTCTCACATGTAACAGAAATACGTGTGATAATGCAAGGATTTAATTACATGAAGTATCTTAATCAGTAGGCCAGATCTGCTTAAAAGCACTTTTCTCATCTCCAGATCAAAGCTGGCAGGCTTCCTTGTATCTTGATAAATGTGGCACATGCTACTTCCAGGAACCAGAGAGGCCTGCCAGGGGTGGTGCTTTCTTTCCAGTGGTAAGATGGAGCATGCAGTAATTTTTCATACTTTGCACGGAGTAGTTCAGCATGACTCACACCACTGGAAACATAAAATTTCATTGAGGTGGTAGCTCCTTAAGCTTTATAGTGTTTATCTACACCTTCTGAACATGTACATCTTACCAAGGCCTTAGACATAGACTGCTTGTTTTTCATGTAGTCTGATTAACATGAAGTCATTGATCATAGCTGATGGATGTGGTATTCTATGGGCTGACCAGACAGTCTGGCTTCCGCCAATATGTAGTGGCTAGCTCCTGCAGTATTTTGATTTATAATATCTTTTTTTTTTAAGATTTTATCTATTTATTTGAGAGAGAGCACAAGCAGGGGGAGCAGTAGGCAGAGGGAGAGGGAGAAGCAGGCTCCCTGTTGAGCAGGGAGCCCGACGTGAGGCTGGATCCCAGGACCCTGGGGTAATGACCTGAGCCAAAGGCAGACACTTAACTGACTGAGCCACCCAGGCAGCCCCTCTAATATCTTTCTTTCCTTCACAGGACCAGTGCTTCCTCTGCTGAGTTACAGTATGGCTTGACCCTAGTTGTATGTCTGTTGACCTCGAGGGGAGACAAAGCTGGGTCCTGAATGCAACACGTGCTATTCTGTAAGTCATAGCTTTTGCTTTATTTTCAAGTGGGCGAATCCTTTAGCTTTAATAAGGGGGAGCAGGAAACTTCTGTAGTTCCAGAAGATTCAAGGGAAACAGGTTTAAACATGTTTAAGCTCATCAGTCTAGATTCTTCATACATTTCAGGTGTCCATGCTTTCTTAATCAGGTTCCTTATCTTGGTATAGGACAATGGCCAGGGTTGTCAGCATGACTTTTCCTAGAGATATCTTCATTTATAATACGTTCTAGTCCAGATTCTCACTCTCTTTCTGCCCTTTACTTCTTTATATACTGCCAAGAGTCCTGCTGGATTTTACAGTCTCCTTTATATTAATCACCCTCAGCCTTTAGGTTTTTCTTTTTTTCTGCTGTTTGTCAATAGTCCTTAGAAAGAGTCAGAAAAGGAAAAGAAAGAGAAAGGAAGAAAGAAAAGGGGAGAGGAGGAGAGAGGAGGAGAGGAGAGGAGAGGAGAGGAGAGGAGAGGAGAGGAGAGGGGAGGAGAGGAATGGAAAGAAAGGCCATCCAATCCATAGGTCTCTTTATTACTACAAGTTTCTCTTGAAAATTATCCCAGCTGTGCCTTCCTTTCCACTAGTATCCATCTTGACTCATCAGCAGTGAAAGTTTAGTACAGCTCTAACATTACGTGCTGGGACCCATTGGTCTCCACTTACTAGCCATGATGAGCTCTTCACTGCCAGCTGGAAGGTGAGGAATCTATCTCAGAATTCCCCGTGTAGAATCAGCTTCCAAGGGCCCTTCCTAGGAATACCTGTTGTTGACTTGGTTCCCTAATAAACAGACTCTGTGCCTCTGGAATTTGTATTCAAGACTTCTATTGGAGATTGATTTGAGAAAAAATATCTGTGAGCAGTGAGGGAAACAATGTTGGGAAGAAAGATAAATTGGTCTGAGGTGCAATTGCAACAGAAGCCTCACCAATCCCACCCAGAACAGAATCCTCCAGTTAAGGCAGGGAGGCTGGGTCTTTATGCCAACATAAACAGTCATCATGTGTGGGCTGACCCCAGTGACCACATAATCTTGGGTGACGCAGTTTTGTTTCTTTGTTTGTTTGTTTGTTTTCATTTAAGAAAAATGCCTGAGGGTCTCAAGTTGGAGCAAATATATTTGCAGAAGCTGGGAGAGTGAGGGCCTTCATCTTGAAGATATCCATAATATCTAATTCAGGCCTTAAGAGCTTCAGTAACTAATTGAAACATTTTGAGTGGTACCTTTGGTCTACATTATTGACAACCTCCATTGTTTCTAAAAATGAATGCCAGTTTATATTGTTTGCCATTTTTGATGGAACCAACAGCAGATAATCTATTCACTTTCAAACCTAATACGTGGTTAACATACTGTTTGAGATAACATGCCGTTTGGCAGAGCGAATGCTAGCTTTGTGCAATTACATAGTAGAACATGGACATCTCTACCTTGTATAATTCAGGTTATGAAAAAAAAAAAATCACCACACACTTGTGATTCACCTGGCTGTGCATTTGTAGGTAGGTGTTTCACAGCATTGTGAGGAAATCCTATAAGCGTTGGCTCCTAGGATTTTCCAGGCTAGTTGCAAGTGAGTAAAATGGAAAAGTTGATTCACATTTCTCCTGGAATATAAACAGGTGGTTTGAACTATTAAGGTATGTTTCTTAGAATTCCTCTCTTTCTTGACCATTCTGCTTACTAAGTCATGGCAAGTTGCTTTTCTCCTTAACCGGTGCTTGTACTCGTGAAGTGTCTCATCATCATTAACCAAAACCAATGAAGCATCTACATGAACATGGCCCTTCTCCTGGGCCCTGGCTAATTTACACATGATCTTGTGTCTCTGTGTTAGGGATTCAGCCCTTTTGGCAGTCCCACTCTTTGAGAAGATTTTATTTCCAAAGTTAGACTTCTGGTTCCTGAGAAGAAATTTAGGGAAGCAGATAATTATTAAGCAGATTGAAGATGCCATTGAAGAAACACAGTTGATCAAGACATTGTCATAGCTATTCATGAGTAGAACAAAAATAGAGCCACTGCATAAGGTATTCATTAATATTAACTTGGGGAGGTTATCTTCCATATAGTGGAATGTGCAGGGTAGTTTCTATTCCACATAGATTGACCCTCCTCAGTGACAGTTTGGCTCTGATCCTGTAGCTGCTGGGATTTAGAGCAGAAACATTTTACCCAGCACGGAGACTACTTAGCTGTGAGGCTTAGACTTGGAGAAAGGGATGTATGAGGACAGAAGCCATGTTCCAGCTGAGGAAAGTCTGGAGAATTGAAATGACTTAAGAGGTACAGCCTGATGGGATGCCTGGATGGCTCAGTTAGTTAAGTGTCTGCCTTCAGCTCAGGGTCCTGGGATCAAGTCCTGTGTTGGGCTTCTTGCTCAGTGGGAAGCCTGCTTCTCCTTCTGCTCTGCCTGCTGTTCCCCCTCCTTGTGCTTTTTTCTCTTTCTCTCTCTCTGACAAATAAAAAAGTAAAATATTAAAAAAAAAAAAAGAGGTACAGCCTGATGTATGGATCCTAACCCAAGTTTTCGGGTTCTCATTTTGAATCTTTCAAATTTGAATTTTTCAAATGCCAATATCCATTATGCGAGGGAAATGATGTGTTGAGCATTTTGAGTCATTTGCTACAGATTTCATGGCCAGCAAATAGCTTGGATTTAAACCCTACCAGCTGATTGCAGAGCCTATGTAAGATAACTTAATAAGAAATGGAATAAAATAATTAAATACACAAATAAAATTTCAGATATTTAGAAATGATCATGAGATCACTTGGGATAACTTGTAAACCTGGGGTGGGGGGGGAAGGAGAGATCAGCATTTTTCCTCCCATACCTCTTCACCCTTCAGGGGTCTGCCTGAGATAAAAATGAAAGAAATCCAAAAGAGGACTCATAATTGTGAGGCTAGCAGCAGCCTGTGGTAGTAGGGGGGAGAATGGGTTAGATGTGTGTATGAAGGGGTAACATGGGAAGATTATTGTGGTAGTGGTGTAGTTGTGTGTTTTGATTGCGACGGCGGCCACACAAATCTACACATGTGGTAAAATAGCACAGATCTATACGCACACATTTACCAGTATCAATTTTCTGACTTCTATATTGGACTGTATTTACATAAGTTGTAAGCACTGGGGATAACTAGGTAATGAATATTTGAGACCTCTCTGTACTCTTTGCAACTTCCTGTAAGTCTATAATTATTTTAAAATAACATGTTAAAAATACCATTTATAAGAAAATTGAAAACATGTTATATTTAGGAATAGATTCAACCCAAAAGATAGAAAGACATCTACACTAAAACTATAGATTATTGCGTAGAGAGATTAAAGAAAAGGATAGATAAATGGAAAGATGAACTATGTACATAGAATCAAAACTGAATAATTTTAAGATGTGACTTTCCTCTAAATTTTTCTGTGTATTCAATAACTAATTCCTGCAACACAACATTAGAAACACAAAATTATCCTATAGATAAAATGGTCAAAAGATTTGTGCAGAACTCACACAAAAATAAAAGTTATATAAATGGCACATGAAATGATGCTCAAAATCCTTTGACATTAGAGAAATGTAACTTAAGCCACGTACAATACCATCACATCATTAGACTGATTATAATTAAATAAGGCTTATATTAAGTGTTGGTAATGACGTGGAGCAACAGAAACTCTCATATACATTGCTAGTTGGAATTTAAAACGATACAACCACTTTCAAAAGGATTTTGGAAATTCTTCTAAATTTAAGTGTATCTTTTCTATGACCAAGTTATTCTATCTATTGCTATTTACCCAATATAAATGAAAATATATATCCATAAAAATATTTTTTACAACAATGTTCATAGCAGCTTTATTCATGATAGACAAACACTGGAAACAATCCACGTATTTATCTCCAGGTGGAAAAATGTTATTTATGCCATGGAATGCCAGTCAGCAGTACCCAAGCACTAACTACTGTTACATCCATTAACACAGGTGAACCTCAGATCCTTTTGTTGTGCAAAAGAAGACAGAAATAAAAGATCACATATAATATGATTATTTTTTTAAAGATTTTATTTATTTATTTGAGAGAGAGAGTGAGAGAGAGCACGAGTCAGGGGAAGAGGCAGAGGGAGAGGGAAAAGCAGGCTCCCCACTGAGCAGGGAGCCCAGTATAATATGATTTCTTGACATGAAGTTCTAGAACAGGTAAAATTTTTCAAAACAGATGATAGGATTCAGAATAGTACTTGGGTTAGGGGCTTCTAGAAAGGGTCCTGAGATGGAACTATTCTAAATCTTGACCAGTAGGTTGGTTACATGGGTATATGCATTTGTCAAAACTCATCAAACTGTACCTTTAAAATCTTTGTATTTATTGTGTGTAAATAATACTTTAATCAAAAAATAAGCGGTTTGAGTTTGACGATATGTTTGATATGACTATCAGCAAAACAATTGAAGATGTCAGCCAGACAGATTTATGGGTCTGTATTTCTAGGGAGAGTTCTGTGCCACAGGAAACACTTGAGAGTTATTCACATGGAACAAGGAATCGTGATATTTCCTCTTTCTCAACTCCTTTCTTCCTTACTACTATAAAAGCAGTGTAAGTTCCAAGCATTCTTTTTTCTTAAGCTCATTGCAAGCTGCCCTTTGCCACCGAGATTGATGTGGTATAATAACCACCATCAGATACATGCGGTGGGTCATTTTAGGTTAACACTTTTGTTTTTGAAGGAAGAAACTGGTCATTTTGAGCTTCCTCAATTTTTCTAATGGGATTGTCTTTCTTTCTGAACACACAGTCTCTAATCTTCTCTTGGACATGGAGTTATGTTAGAATAAAAGATTCTGCCTCTGTACTTTGACTAGTAAGAGGATAGATTTCAAGTTAAAAAACTCAGTTCATCTTTATTTTCTTATATTCACCAGTACCAATCTATCAGAATAAAGATAAAGATAATATGTTGATACTTATTTGTTCAATTTAGGAACTTTTAATAGATTCCAAACTTGATACAGCATATAAAGTGTACACTTGTGAGACCCTAAAACCTCAAGAGAGTTTCTATTCCCAGTCCCCGATTCTCTATTTTTACCAATTCTAAATATTAAGTAGTTGCTCATTTGAAACACTTTGCTATTCAATTTAACAATGAGCATTTGGGAGTAATCTAGGAAACAACCCTTTCTTCTAAACCAGAATCAAGTTTATTTTTTTTCTTTTTTTAAATTTAAATTTAATTAGCCAAGGTATAGTACATCATTGGTTTTTGATACAATGTTCAATGATTCACCAGTTCAATATAACCCCCAGTGCTCATCATGTCACGTGCCCTCGGGACCTCATTTCATCTGGTCCCTTGAATTTAGCAGAATCAAATTTTCTGTGTGAGTGAGATGTTTAGGAAGACTCCTGAAAAAAGGTCCTATGGAAGGATGGAGGAAATCACTGTACTTCAATTCTTCCATTTTGAAATCCATTCACTTCAGAAGGTGCATTAATGTTTGTGACTATTGTTATTGCTAAAGAAAGACATATTCCATGGCCTCAAAGCTAAAAGAACATAGGTTCGTTCCAGGTAGGCAAAAGATGGAAGAAGTAAATATGCAGCATTCTAGAACTATACTAGTTTGTTAGGGTAGCGTTGATGACATTCAATGCCAATGATTTTTGCTCCTACTGAAGGTGACGGGTCAGAAAGGCACAAGGCTCTTTTTATATTTAAACATAAGACACCACTTTATGATGAACATGGCATAACTGCAATTTAAAATATCCCTTCTGGTTTTAAAAAAAAGAAAAGACAAAGCGAAGACACAATGTAAGTACCTAGCAATGTGGTATAAATAGAAAATTTATGGAAGTTCTTAATACAAGACACAATACCAGGATTGTGTCCCTAAAGACTAGTATTGTTTCTTCTAAAAATTAATTGTGTGCTTTCCCCATGACTATCTCTTTCAAATGTTTTATAAATTTGGTAAAGCTGCTTAGTCCTGTGTACTGATTCCTTGGTCAACATTGTTCTGAATATATGAACTAATGTTCTAAGTAGGAATTTCCTTTCACAAGTTTATAGATAAAAATCTATGTTTTCCCTGAGCTTTTGAATATATATTTTTTTTCCATCTCAAAAGTATAGAAGACAGACTGTGGTATGAGATGTTGGTAGTGGGGGAACTTGTGCGGGCATTGGGGATAGGGGTTATATCAGCACGCTGTATTTTCCACTCAATTTTGCAGCGAACCTAAAACTGCTCTAAATAATAGTTTATTAATTTTTTTAAAGTATAGGAAAACGTATTTAAGGCACTTGTATAATTAATGTTAGGGAAAATTGGCAATAATGGCTTATAAATCAGTTGTAAAATTTTCTCATGGAAAAAATAACATCACACAATGATATTTTGTGAACTATATCTATTAGCATTTACAAAGATTTAAGTGTTAACCCCCAAATCTAAGTGAACTAAAAATACTGATACTTTTATTAAAGACAATTTAAATAGAGCATAAGAACAGTGAAGAAATGCTCAGGAATTTTCTATTTGTGATATGACCTAAATAATTTGCTGGAAAATATAGACTGAGTATTTTCATATCCTATAATAGGTTGTATCAACTTTTACAGTATGTTAATAGGTATTGAGAAATTGGATTATAGTCATGTAATCTATAGACATGTCTAGAGTTTCATTATGACTAAGAAGAGAAATTGGAGTGAAATTGAGGGACTCTAGCTCTTCGATTAGCCTCTGTGCCTCTAAGGGATTTTAGTCAAGTCACTTAGTCACTTCACATCTATAGTCCTCAATTTCTCTTCTATGTAAAGATCTGACTTTTTTTTTTTTTTTTAAGATCTGACCTTAATTGTGGGATCCATGGATGAGTGGCAGACAATTAATGGAAATCCTGTAATTAAATGTAAAAATCAAAGACAATGTATATTTTACAAGAGAGTCTCTACACTTATGTTCAATGGCAGTTATAGAATTTCTGTATGACAGATGGGGAGTGTGTATTTAATTAGACGGAATATTTAACTCCCAGATAGCTGTGAAACCATTTGGATGGCCAGTATTTGGTGTCCAGTGTCTGCCACCCAAGTCCCTTGGCAGTGCACCTCGGTCAACTGATTTTCAAAAAGGTTATTGAGAGAACAGTTAAAAACCACTAGTCTAGATGGACCCCAAAGCCTGCAGACCAAATACATAATATTTCCAGTTTTTAAATGAATGGGCCTGCCACGCTCTAGGAAAGTGGAGTAAATGCCACACAGGAAGTCAGAGGCCAAATTAGGATTGCGGTGACTAACCTCAAGGTGAAACTTAGAAAATTTTGGAGTTCTCATGATATCTGTTGGCACCACGTGAAAAAAATCATACACAAAAAAACATCAAAGAGGGATAATTCTACCAAATTCACAGAAAATAGGCACTTTTGTCATCTCATTATCTTTTCTCATCCCCTCTGTGCTTCCACACCAGTCTTATTTTCTTCTTGTAACAGCCCTAATGACTATTAAACAAGTACAATCATTATTGAGAGTGGGGGAAAAAGCCATTTTTAACGTATCACTTTCAGGATCCCTGTCGATTTCATATTCTAGGTTATAATCTTTGAATATTTTGAATGACAATATCCCAATTAGCACAATGGAAAAAAAAATCCAAGAATTGTGACTGTTCTATACACTTCAGCACCAACATAGATAAATCTTACATAAGAACAGAGCTAAGGTTAAGTAATGCTCGTGATCCTTTTTATGCTTGAATGGCAAAGTTGAATTAGCTTCAACTAAAGAGAAGTAGGAACCGCTTCCAGGAGGTCACCCTTTAATGGGGAAATCAGGTATTAGAATATTGCAAAACTTCTAAAGCTGAGGGAAAGAAAATAAATATTTAGCCAAGGCAGATCCTTCGACTATTGTTTTCAATAGCTTGTACCGCAAACACATCAACTCTGCTTTTAATTCTCACTCACCTCTAAGGTTTAAAATGTTAAAAATTATAATATAAAACCCCAAGTTAGCTAAGTTCACACCAAAAAGCATAACAGTGTTTCTGCCTCAGATCTTTTGTAGGTTTAGATAAAGAGCAAATATATAAGCGAAATGAACAAAAATGGTGCAAAAAAGGAGTTATTTTCACATTGAGTGATATTGTTTGTTTCGTTTTACTTAGGCCCATATGGACAGAGATTATCTTGTTCAATTTCTTTTTACCGCCTCTCACTTTGTATTAACTTCAGTCTCAGACTGGCTCTAGCCTGTTAGTCTTCAGATGACTGACAGCCGTTCCAGGGACTACCTTTACCCAAACGGACACATATGCTGATAGATCTAGTTTGCGCTGATCTCTTAACCAACCTCTGAATATAAGGGATACAATGTACTGTTTGGTTTAGGCCTAAATCATATGCTCTGCTCCTGAAAGCAATAGTGGTTAAAGAAATACAAATTCCCCCAAGATGCCAATTTTGCCTACTGAGTTAGAAAAAAAAAATGAAATAAATGCTAATAACCGTCCCTCCAGATAGCTATCTAATGTTGATCCAGGCATTAAATTACAGCAAAGCAATTGTAGTTGGCATCGTACTTGTAGACAACATTATAGCTCAAATATAAAGAAAAAAGGCAAATAAAACTCGCTTTTTTTGAACCAGCATTTTAACACCAAGGAATTTATTCTCAGAAGTTAAACCCCGAATTTAAAATATGCATTAAAGTATGTGGCTTTTATCTATTTAAACAGAAAACTTTAAAATAGTAAAATTTTGGAAGCCAATATCCATTATAGGACATTTTGGTACATTCTTACACTCATTGGCAGAGAAGTGGTTAGAAAAGTACTCATTATGAAACAGTGTATCAAAATAAACTGTGATGCTATTTTTACCAAGTTGTATGCCATCTTTGACTTCTACACCTCATCTCCTACCCTAAAAAATTGCAGATGTAATGAACCCCTGTGATGCGGGTCGTACGTCATATCTGTCATTTCTATGAGTCATGTAATTATAGGAAAATGTTGATAACCCAGTCATTCATATGGCAATTTTGAAAACTAGTAAGTGAGAAATATTTTATAATATAATGTTAAATTTAAAAAAAAAAGGCTAGTACATCATAGGCATACCTTGATTGCAATCATAAAAACATGAAACTCTGGAAGTTAATTCAGGTTCGATTAAAGAAATTAAGAGTTATTTAATATGGGTTTAATAATAAATCAGCATTATAGTTTTAATATTATTATTTTTACTGCATATACATTGATGATTATATTTTCTCTTTTCCACATAAATGCTCATATTCATAAAAGAGAAAAATAAGTTTATATACACACAAATTGCAGACTGCCTTGTTTATCTAAGTTGTATTTAAAGGTCATACAGGAAAAGTCAATCCCATAATGATACCATAATACTTAAGAGAACTCATTGCTTAAAATTCTTTAAGAGATAGCAAAGTTTTTTTTTTTTAATCTAGACCTATTAGCAGAAGGCTATTTTATCATGTTCAATCACTAAAGAAGAGTCTTATCCTGTAAAGTATGGTTTCCAAAATGAAAGCAGGAAATTAGAATGACTACTTTTCTGGTAAAATGCCTGCTGGCTCTTAATGCATACTATCAGAAAGGTGATCAGTTCGCAATCACTCAAACCTGATTGTCTGCTTTTCATTAAAATTATTGCTGCTAGGAAACTACCACATTGCAATCATGCCTTGAATTTCTGAACGTGGAAATTCCTGGAACCTGATAACTTGGTGAAGTTGGTAGAGGGATAAGGTGTGAATTTAAGGAGAATTTCTTTCTTTCAAATTCCCATCACATTTGGCATACAGGAAGGCTAGACAATACCAAAATATTTGAACTTCAAAGGGTGTAAGAAGTGTCCCGATGAGGTCTTGTATTTGGGTATTAATATATGCATGTGGGTATTAGTATATATGGGTATCCATGAGGCAAGAAATCCCTACAGTTCTTTACTTCTTAGGGGGCAAATTTGGATAAGGGATTGTGTGTTGCTGCCATCGTCCAGACCAGATGGACAAATCATTTCTAATTGCCCAAGTCTGTAAAAATGCGTAAATGTGCAGAGTATCTAGTACCAACTCCTACTCTTCCTGGAGTTGGTCAGTTGTGTTAACTCTTGTAGCTTTATTGCATCAGAACCATGGGTAACTTAGGGCCATCATAGGTGGTCCAGAGCCTCTAGTAAGATTGAAAGGAGCTGACTACAACTCTGTAGGGAAAGTTTCCGGGGTCACTAACAGAAGTACTTAACAGTATCGCAGTTGAGTGCCTACTGTATTATAATTTGGACAGATTCTAGAGGTTTTTGTTGTAGGGAGCTCTTTTCATAGTGGGCTGGTTTGTAACAGAATAAATGAAATTAAGTAAAATTTATAGATGAGGAATGCGTTGCCTCCAGAATCCAAAAATTCCCAGAAAATAATTGGGTTTATTTTAATGTGGATGCTGAAAATGTCAATAACTATTTCTTGACATTTTCAAAGATGGAATGGCCCTTGACTGATCAAATGATGCCCAGAAATTTAGTTGAGGTCATGGGATCTTATATTTTGGATGAAACAATACCCCATTCCCTTTTTGTGAGATCATTTATGAATATTTATATGTCTTGAATGAGTGTGTCAAATGAATCACCATGGAGGAGGATACCATGAATGTAGTGCCCTACCTGTTTTCCTGGAGAATGTTGGATGAGGTGAAGATCTTGCCTGCAAAAACAATTGAGTTTCCCCATGGAGTTTGGTAAAGGCAAACTTCAGGAAAAGAAAAAAAAAAAATCACTGAAATAAGCACAGAAACAACATATTAGCCAAATCTATTATAGCAAAGTAATTACCAGTCAGTGATCAGATGGAATCATTAATTCCAATAATGGTGGATGTGGAAAAACTGGTGGATAGGACTATGGCTCTAACGTTACAGTAATCCACTATGAGGTTCCATTTATTCTTTCTAGGTTTAAGAGAAGGGCAAAAGGGGCTCTTCAGTGGAAAAGCAGTAGGGGTAACCATCCCTTTTCTAAATAGGTCTTATATGAGTTTTTGACAGCCGTATTTTGATTTAATTTTGAGCCATGTATTAGTATTCTTTGGCTGCTGTGACAAATGACCACAAGTTTAGTGGATTAACACAATACAAATTTATCTTATAATTTGATAGTTCAGAAATCCAAATGGACATCACTAGACTGAAGCCAAGGTGCTGAAAGGATTATAATATTTTCTGGAGACTCTAAGGAAGAAATATTTTCCTTGCTTTTTCCAGGTTCCAGAGATTTCCCACATTCCTTAGCTCATGGCCATCTTAGGACCAAGATTGATCTTCATTCAAAGCCAGCAAATGTGGGTCAAGTTCTCACATTACATTGATCTGACCTCCCCTTCTAATACTCTACCTCATTTAAGGACACTTGTGATTATATTGACCCACACAGATAATCCAGACTAATCTCCCTATCTAAATGTCAACTGATTTGCAACCTTAATTCTATCTGATACCTTAATTCCATAACCCCATAACATAATATATTCACAGGGTCTAGGATTAAGACATGACATCTTTAGGATACCATTATTCTGCCTCTCACAGATCATAGTAACTATTTTAACAAAGTTATGGAAACCCATTTTACAGAGTAAATGTTAAATCACAAAGACTTATTATTATGGCAATGGGTTCCATGAATATAGAGAATTTAGGCAAAGCAATATTTCAGATGGTTGGTGTGAGGCATTCCCATTTGTTCTCTATTTTATGCATGGTAACTTCCCTAAGAGTATAACGGATTTAATATTTAAATGTAGTGATATTTCCAGGTTAAAATGTAATGTGAGATCAAGTGTCCATTAAAACAATGAAGGTTTGCCAAATAGTACATTTCAGCAGATGTTAAAGTAAATTCAGAACCTATGTTTTGAAATGCAAAAGTGAATTAGTGCCCATTTATCTTTTTGTTGTGTAAATGATTTTATTATATATTTTGATTTCCATTTGGATTGAATTGTTGGCCTTTTTTTTTACAGAAGTATTTTTTCTTTCACTATATACACAGTTATCTATCTATGTATCTATTGATTGATTTTTTGTGGTTACTGGATATGCTTCAGGAGATGATTCCACTCTACCTTGCTAATATTTACAAGTCCCTTCCTCCAAAGAGACTCAAATCACTGTGTCACGGTTAGCGGTCTCCTCCATGGCAACAGCTGTTCATTGGGTTTAAGGACCCTGAACTTAAAACAAATTTGAATTAATCCCTAATCCCTTTGCGGTGTCATGGGGGTGTCATGGGCATTTTTTCCTTAAGTCTGTGCATCAGGAGCATCAAAGACATTTTATAGGGTCTTAAGGAGACATCTGCTTTAAAGGATGTGAACTCCAGCATGCCATTTGATGACTATACTTCCTTAGTACTAGTGACGACCTGATGAGTCTTTGTTTTATATATATATATATATATTTGTATATTTATATATATATATTTGTATATATTTGTATATTTATATATATATTTGTATATTTATATATATATTTGTATTTGCTAATATATGACAAAGGTTATCAGTCTTTCTCTTGAGTGCTCTATAGAATAGGGGGTCAATGCCTGATTGAGATAACACCCAGTATTCACAGGGCAAGAATTATTCCCTTGAGCCTAACACCAGTCACAGCTGGAAACCAAGACACACAGTTCAATCTGAGACACACATATAGGACTAGGCCAAGACACAACCAGAGGCATATCCAAGGATGGCCCCAGGATCATATTCCCGTTCCTAAATACCAATTATAGAAGCTTCCAAGTTAGGTCCGTTAAATTTATAACAGAGGTTTTGTGAGACTCAGAAAATAAGCACAGCTCAAATCACAAACTCTCCAGCAGGCAGCGATGCAGCTCAAAGAGCACACGAGTCAGTAGGCAGCACCTCAAAGTACGCGTTGACCAGCAGGCTGGAGAGTCAGTTAGCAAGATGAAAGGAAGGAAGGAAGGAAGGAAGGAAGGAAGGAAGGAAGGAAGGAAGGAAGGAAGGAGGGAAGG